>NC_134541.1:124414754-124729254 GCF_050624435.1 Tenrec ecaudatus | reverse complement strand
ACAGAACCCCTGAAACTCAAAAAGATCCCCCACCTACCTCAGAAGTGGGCAAAAGCTCTGGACAGACAGTTGTCCAAAGAAGACACACAAAGTGCCAATAAGCACATAAAAGGCTGATCAACATCCTTAGGGAAAAGCAAATAACGCAGAGAGCTACCACTTAACTCCCACGAGAACTGCTACTGGTGAAATAAACAAACATACGGCACATACTCATCTCAGCACATTTTTAATGCCTTTTTTTGTGGTAAAATCAGGTGCCTCCCGGCTGACATTCGGGTCGGCTTATACTCGAGTATATACAAAATACAAACACTGATCATGCAGAAAAGGGTGCTAGTGGGAACAGAGAATGGGGCGGCCGTTCTATGAAAGTCTGGCAGTCCCTCAGAAGTTGAACACCGAATTGTGCACTTCTACGAATCGGTGTAAACCAAGAGAAATGAAAGCAGGGCTGCAAACAGACACTCCAACCCCGCCCCTCGGCCTTCACCGCAACAACAGCCAAACGGTAGAACCAACCCGAGTGCCCCCAGCAGAAGGGTGGCGAAACAAACTGGTCTGTAAACCCGAGGGAACAGTGTGGTTACACAGGCCACAGCATGGGTCAGACCCAAAAGAGTACATCTGCTAGGGCCCCATGTATCAGCAAGCTTTTACAAAAGGCAAACACACAGAAATCAAATCGAGCAAACGGTGAATTGGGCTGACGGGCGCAGGGGCAAAGATTCTGTTTGGGATGACGAGGAGATTTGAGAAACAAACACTGGGGACGGTTGCAAGCCACTGCGAATGCACGCTTTCACATTCTATTTGAACACGGTGAAAACAGCAAATGCCAGAGTCGAGGGACAGGAAGGCACTTCCCGTAGCCCTTCAAGGGACATGAGGGGACACGACAGTTCTCAGAGGTGAGAGCCAAACCACTGGTTACCGTGGGCAATAGACACATTAACCAGGAGCAGCTTACTGTGACTTGAAAGTCCACACCCAAATTATCCCTGCCACCAGCACTTTCCCCCATCCAGCCCTGCTGATCTTTTCTCTAGCAAACTGGCTCACTAAAACTCAATTTCAAAAGGCATGACTCAAGGCAGGTCAGAAGCATCAGAGATCACAGTTGACCTCAGAAAAAGAGGCGAGGGCAAGGTTCAAGTAATCATGTTAACACATTAAAGGCCAGATATTTTTTTTTACCAATTTACCCAAGTGGCCGGGTATTTTTTTTGGCTGTTAGATCATCTCATCAACTTTTTATCATATTTATTTATAACTTTCAGTTTTTGAATATAAAACGTCTCACATTATGAAACAATATTTTGCAATGTATGGGGAACATTATTACTTCTATGAACTATCATGTAAAAATAATCAACATGATCCATATGACTTTGAAAAATTAGAAGAATTCGGGCTAAGAATCTCCTCATGTCTTTTTGTGTAATGGGAGACTGACCACCTGAACGATTTAGGTGATGTTTCACCTTTCACTGAGGTTTGATCATGGTGAGTGCACAACTCCTTGCAAAACAATTCAAACAAATAGTAACTATTTGATTCAAACAAAATGCACTAAAATGCTAAATAAACAAAAAGAACATGAAGACAATCAAGTTTGATACATTCACTACTGATGTAAACACCTAAATATATAAAATATACCCAAGCAGATGGCATCTGAAGACAGTGTGTAGAAATTACGAGCTATCTCATGATCCGTCGGTAACAGATGGTGGGAGAAACACGAGTAAACTCGGGGATCCGTCCGCAATGTGTTACGATTACCACCCCCACCATGCCCAATTGCCAATCACTCAATCGCACTCCCTCCAGGATTTCTCCCGTCTCAGTGAAACACTAAGCTTCCACTCCGGCAGGAGTGACAGCAGAGCGTGTCACCGCCGGCACCGCTGGGCGGGCAGGGCGGGCTGGGCACTGGGCTGTTCCCAACTGCAAGGAGAGGAAGGTGTCTGTACTAAGTGCAAGAGGGAGGGAAGCTAAGAGGCAAGAGCTTGGTTTAGGGTACACATGGAGACCCCAAATCTCAGATATAATTTAAGAACATTATTTTCAAACAGGGAGAGAGAACACAGAAACACAGTGTTCGTCCAGATGAAGGAGATCTTTAGCCCAAGGTGGCAATGGGGTTTACGGAGAATTGGAGGCTTAAACAGGACAAAGGAACGGGAAAATGGGAGGCAAAGGAAACTCACAAAAGCATGACTGGTGGCGGTTCAATACATCACAATTGGAGGAGGGGCTATAGAAATGGGCATGGGACCTTATTTGGGACATGTACATTAGGCTAGATAGCCTACAAAATTGGTCCAGAGCCTTATGAGCAAGGTGCAGAGGCTTGGGGGCTCAGTGTGGCAATCCTATCATAGGCATGCCCAGGCAAGCTCTTAGCGAGACCATCTCTCCCTAGGCTAGTTAGCGGGGGTGGGGGGGGGGAGTAATCATCTACAGTCTAATGGCCTCTGAGGGCAAGACTGTGCACATTCCTAGTTAATGGACAAGAATTCAGTGGAGGCTTAATCCATGTGGGGGCTCTGCGAATGGATGTTGGGCTGTTCACTGTTCTCCACAGCCTCCTGCAAATCGGATGCTCAGACTACAAATTCTAATACAAGTTACAAGGGGGCGGGGGATTGTTAAACTACAGTCTTGCTTAAACATGCTTCTGAATATTAGCAAGTGCACTGCTTAACCTCCATCGTATTAGAGAATTAACACTCTTATTCTGTAGAAGTAAAGCTCAAGTGATTGATGGCGGAATTAACATTGTAATGGGAGATCTCAAAACTCTCAGGCTGAAAACAAATCTCGGGGGAAAAATGCAAGTCATAAGTAAAAAGTGCTGAAGGGAATAAAATTACAACATTCTCATTGGTTACAGTGATAAAGCTCATTCAAGGTGAGGCACAATGAAGTGTATAAAGTTCAAACATTATTGGCTATAATCATCCAATTATAATCTATGGATTGGCTGAAAGACACATTTGCAAGACAGGTCAAAATGGAGGTTCATGCTGGTTACAAAGTAATGGCATGATGTATAAAATCCTAAAGTGTTTGGGGAAGTAGTACTCTACTGGATCCTCAAGAAACGTGTATCTGAGATACAAAGTTTCCACCAGGTACTCACATTCCTTAGCCAACTGCCAAGATACATAATTCCTTAACCATAATCAGGGTGGGTCTCTTAAGCCACAAAGTAGAATTTGGGAGGAAGGTTACATGAAACGTCTAAGCAGCAAAGGTTAAATGTAGGTGAAAGACTACATTAAGCTTAACTAATTACATTGAGTAATTCAGTTACTTTACCAACATGTTGCATGCCTCGGCTTCAGTTTTACATGGCTAACATTTCCTACTTCGATCCAGGATTTCTCAGGATATTCTCGGATCATACTTATGGACGTACTTTCTTCCAGATGGGTTTGTGGATATGCTGCTTTCAAGGAGTGGCTCAATCTTCATTACATGAGGCTCCCTTTCCTCCATCTTCAGGACCTCTGGTACCTACATTGTCGGGCAACTCGGGCCTCTTCACCATGCAAATGCTGAGCAGCCACCTTCAGTGATCTTGGTATGGGAACAGACACATTGGAGGAAAAACAGGACATATTTTCAAATGATGAATCTAAGCTATAAGGCTTCTCTATGTGTGAATTCTGAGTTCATTGTTCACATACATAGTTGAGTGTGAAATGAAGCAGGTTAGATGAGAATCGGCTTGACAGCAGTAGGCTTCGCTATTTGGTATGGTAGATGCCCATCCAATAGCAGGTTATACCCCTAATACAGGATTATTGTTAACATAATTAACCCAGCTGGCAAAAGAGATCATAACCAAGGATCTATACTATTTGGTAGCCAACAAAAGATATCAAAACAGGATGTAAAGTCATAGAGCAGCCAGTGTCCAACCAAACTGTCTTCTTGCTGGATTCTGCAACGATGTAATAAACCAGTACCCACAGGTGGTTTTTCTCCTGACCGAGGCCACCTGACAGAAGCACTGTGTTCAAGGCTCCTTCATTATTAGGAAGCAAAGTAACAAAGAACTTATGAAAGGCTTCAAAATGGAGAAAAACTGCTTAGGAACAAAACCACAGTGATGGGCGCATCGATGACCAAGAATGGAAACTGTGGTTGTTTGTTATTAGGTGCCGTCAGCGGGTTCCACCTCAGAAGGGTCCTGTGGACAACAGGCTGAACCGTCACCCGGTCCTGCACCATCCCCACAAGCGCTGCTGTGTCTGCGCCCACTGTCGCAGCCACTGTTAATCCACCTCCTTAGAAGTCTGTCTTTTCCATGGCGTTCCACTTTACCAAATCCCTTTCTCACAAAGAAACGACAACAGGGCTCCGTAAGAAAAGGGAGAGACAAGAGGGCTTTCAGGAGGAAATTGTCATTCTCTTTCCTTCCGTTTTGTCAAGCCCTTTCGAAGCCCCCTCCTGAGTGAGCAAGAGTGGTCATGGCACACAGTGAGTAGTGGGATGCTAGGGATTCTGTCAACTAGACACTCCTGGCTGAGGGGAGGGGTGGAGCGCAAGCTATCAGCCTAAGGAGACCTCCTTGCAGGGCGGGCAGGCTTTTGTATTAGAAAGAGATGGGGCAGAGTCGAATCCTCTTTGGTCCTGCGGCTTCTGGTGCAGTTAGGTCCTGCGGCTTCTGGTGCAGTTAGGAGTCTGCATCTGGTTCCTCAATCTCCCATTAGGTCGCCAGAGGACCCCAGTGGATTCACTGGGCAGACTGTAGAGTCATTTACATCTCTGCCCATCAGCCTGTGCTTCCCGCCACCTCTGCTTCTTCATCCTGCTTCCTGTTTCTCAGTTTCCTGGAGTCAAAAGAAGCCTGATTTGAACCGGACTGGACTGAGATACCTCTACAACTGTGTAAGCCATTTTTCCGTATAAATCTCTTTTCCCAATGATTATCTATAAATATGTATCTTTCTAAACACAAACGCTTACAAGCATCCCTGGTTTTGCACCTCTGAAGAAGACAGCCTGACACAAGTAGTAAGATAGTGATAAGAAAAATACAAAGTTTTCCAGTTAAAACATAGAAATCCCCCCAGATTCCCTAGCCCTCAAACCTACGCAGTTTTCTGACCGGCTTTTAAAAAAAAGAAGGAGGAAAGTGAAACTGAAATGGACTTGTGACAAACAAGTTCACTAACCACAACAACACACACACACAGAGAAAGGCTTACCTACACAACTGTGCCTTATCAATTAATCAGGCCTAAATGATAAAACAGAAGTAATTTAAAAACAATGAGTTAGGCACAAAACACTAATGACAGGAACCTTCATTCACTACAAGAACGTAATTAATGCAAAGATCCTAAAAGCAAAAACAGAAGGACAGCAAATTCTAGTAAAAGAAATTTGCAAAGTCACAGAATGGTATTTCTAGTTGTGTGATCCAGGGTTTTGGAATACTGAGTTTTTAAGTCTGGTCCTGGACTTTAGGATGAGCTGTCCATGTCAGATTGTATCTGTTTCTCCTTTTGGCAAACTTGAATTTCAGTGTGACTTTTTCAGTTGGTTGAACTATCCAGAGCAAGAGTGGCAGTTTTCTTCAATTGGGAGAGGTATAACACTCCAGCCTTATCGTCCTGTTAAGTCATCAGCATACGGATGAGCAGGGAACCACGTGTGATCCCTTCAAGGGGCCCTGGGGAACCCCTTCACGGACGTCTTTTCAGATAGGACACATTATATCTCAAGTCAGGCTATATCAAGAATATATTAAGCTAAATATTTGAGATAATAAAAATGTTATCAGTAAATAGAATTCTTTAATTGAAAACAAGGCTCTGATGATGCTAAATTGACATGAAACAGAGTTGTGACCAAGTTAGCAACTACCATAATATTATGACATAACATCATTGTCCAGCTGTAGATAAATATTATTGACACATTTTAATTTCAAGAAAATCAGACATTTTCCTGATTTTGATGTCATCTTTTATGTAATTCAAAACATTCATTCTTTTTCTTTTACAAAACATAAGCAAAGCATTTGCAAATTTCTACAATGTTCCAAAACTGTCCGGTGTTCATTGTAGATTACTAAGAAATAACATCTAAGTGATTTAAAGCAAAGGGTTTTAAAATATATTTTAAAAACATTTTATTAGGGACTCATACAACTCTTATCACAGTCCATACATACATCAATTGTATAAAGCACATCTGTACGTTCTTTGCCCTCATCATTTTCAAAGCATTTGCTCTCCACTTAAGCCCTTTGCATCAGGTCCTCTTTTTTCCTTCCCTCCCCGCTGCCCCCTCCCTCATGAGCCCTTGAAAATTTATAATTATTTTGTCATATCTTACCCTGTCCGGAGTCTCCCTTCACCCCCTTTTCTGTTGTCCGTCCCCCAGGGAGGAGGTCACATGCAGATCCTTGTAATCGGTTCCCTCTTTCCAAACCACTCTCCCTCTACCCTGCCAGTATCGCCCCTCACACCCCTGGTCCTGAAGGTATCATCCGCCCTGGATTCCCTGTGCCTCCAGCTCCTATCTGCACCAGTGTACATCCTCTGCTCTATCCAGACTTGCAAGGTAGACTGGATCATGATAGTTGGGGATGGGTGGGGGGAGAGGAAGCCTTTAGGAACTGGAGGTAAGCTGTATTCTTCATCGTTGCTACATCGCACCCTGACTGACTCATCTCCTCCCCTAGACCCCTCTGTGAGGGGGTCTCCAGCGGCCGACAAATGGGCTTTGGGTCTCCACTCTGCACTTCCCCCTTCATTCACCGTTTTTTAATATTTTTATTAAATACTCATATCTCTTATCACAATCCCTACATTCATCCAGTGTGTCAAGCACATTTGCCACAATCATCATTTTCAAGGCCTTCTCTTCCCACTTGAGCCCGATACCAGCTCCCCATTTCTTCCCCATCCCTCACCAACCCTTGATAAGTTATAGATTGTTATTTTCATATCTTACATTGTTCTCTGTCACCCCTCACCCCTTTTCCATTGTTCGTCCCCCTGGGATGGGGCTTAGCTTGATCCTTGTGATCAATTCTCCCTTTCTCCCCAAGGGGGAATTAAAGCAAAGGTTTTAAAGGTAAAAATCTTACCTTTTCAAAACTACGTAACTTTTTGTTTCAGTAATTTGCTTCATTGAATCTTTGCCTTCAAGGCAGGCTGCATAAAAAATAAAATTAACCTTTCTATCTAGTAACTAGGGTGCACTTCTCACCTTAACAGTGAGAAATACAATTTTTGTTTTATATGTTTGACATTAAGTTCTTTAAAATCTTATTAATTAGCCGATCAAAACTTCAGTTACAATAAATCAGAACCTTAATTAAGTGAAAAATTCGGTTAAATTATTTCAAAGGATGTTTAAGATCGACAAAAGATAAAAACCTTTGTTAGAACAAATTCACCTTTATTTACTTAAACATTTACTAGTCAATTAACTGGAACACATATTCCATCTACTCCCGGCCCTAAAAACTCTGCCCTCTCCCACTGACACCACGTCCCGATGGCTGCTTGGCATCCTTGAGGGGTTCGAATCGTATTCCACTCAGATATGGAGTTTGGGGACACAAAGAAGTCTCAAGAGGCAAGATCAGGGATGTTAGGTGGATGAGGTAGGTTTCCCAACAAAATTCATGACATGAAGTCTTAAGGAGGAACGTTTAAGGAGCGTCCTAGTTCTATTTCTTCCAAGACAGATCTGTTTATTCCTCTGGAAGAGCCCATGGTACTTTCAATAGACTCTCTTCAGACACACACACACACGCACACGTACACACACACACACACACACACATACACATATACACACACAAGCTCACTGCCACTGTGTCGATCCTGACGCACAGTGACCCTATAGGACAGGGGAGAACTGCCCCTGTGGGTTTCCAAGACTCACTTTTTACAGGAATAAGAAGTCTCCTTTCTCCACTGCAGAGCAGTCGGTCCTTTTGAACTACTGACCTTCAGGCAGCCACCCTCTACACCACCAGGGCTTGGGAGGAGGGGTGATGGCAGTGGTGGTGGTGTGTGTAATAATAGCAATGTATGCATTGCTATGAGTCCCCCACCAAGCTTAACGGTTCATCGGTGGTGATAGTGTCTACTATTTTTCTAACGTACAAGCCCTTCTTTAGGGATTGCTTATTAATAATTAAAAGGGTCCAGTGTTTAAAATAGAAAGTAGTCAGCTTAGGAACAGTACATGTTGCCTTTCTTTTGTTCTAAGTTTAGATTGTGAACTGGGGGAAGGCTTACAGAACTAATCAATGTTCCATCAAACAACACCTACATTGCGTTTCAATGCCATTGCAGTCCCCACAACCGACCGTCCCTGATTCCACTTCCTCTCTGTGCCTCTCACTTCCATCCTCCTCCCTGCAAACCTTCCCTGGTTTCTAAGCTTCCTCCTCGGGGAAACTGCTGCTCTTTTCAACTCAAATGGCGGATTGTTCCACAGTGTGCCTCCCCCCTAGTAGTAACATTTACCTTACAGACCTTGCTGCTGCTTGGCTGACAATTGAACTGAGGTGGGTTCCGTTTTAGAACTGACGGGACCTCGGAATACGATCTAAAATGAGGTTTCTCTGTAACAGGGCACTTAGCATGGGACTACATTCGAACTTGTTATTTCTACAGCTTCTTTTTGAAACAGGAATTTCTTCCTTGACAGGATTTACAGCCGCCTTGCAGCTGTAAACCATTCATTTCTTGGCAAAGATGCTGCTTTGACCAGAGCCAGAGTATGAGGCAAATCTGGTAGTCCAGGCAAGCCGATGCCTTAATACAATTAAGGTGGACAGTGCAGAGTGCTTAAATACAGACTGGCTGAGAGAGAACACAATCACCAGCAAAGAAACGGCACTTGCTAGGCCACAGCACTGCACTCTGCTGCTTTATGAAGAGCCCCCCCCCCCCCTTAAAGCCATGGCCAGCAAAGGTAGTGTACTGAGCATGAAACTGCCACCATCGGGCCACTGATGAGTGCGGAGTTCCTGCCACCTTTCAAGCGGTGGTTGGGGGTGTCCTCGAGGTGCTGAATGAAACACGGCCCACTGTTGCAGCCACTGGGTCCATCCATCACACGGAAGGGCCTCCTCTTTGTGACTGACCCTCTGCTTTGATGAGCATGGGGTCCTTTTCCCAGGGATGGTCTCTCTTGAGGACGTGAGCAAAGTGCACGTGGCCAGGTCTTGCCATCTCTGCTTTAGGGAGCATTCAGGCTGGAGGTCTCCCCAGCAGATGCGTTTGTTCTGGCGGTCCGTGGTACTCTCGGCCGACACCGCCATACACATCCGGCCATCCTCCACAGGCAGAGGAGGTGGCTGGGGAGACTATGGCTTGGGTCAGGCACCCCTTAGTCCTCCAAGTGCCATCTTTGACTTGTCACAGACTTGGGCACCACGGTGCAAAACATCCTTTGGCTTCTTAACTGCTGAGTCATGTGTGCTGACTGGGATCCACGGAAAACGAAACCCTTGAATACATCAATCTTTCCTGTTTATCATGATGCTGTCCTTTTTATTTTTTGGATGATCGTTGTCTATTGATCCAATTTTAATGCTGTTGCTTTTTCCTTTTACACCGAGTTGCAATTCATCCTGGAGGCTGAAGCCTTGATGGTCATTAGCAAGTGCTTCAAGTCTTCTTTGCTTTCAGAAGGCAAGGCTGTATGCACTGCAGGTTAATGAGCCTTCTTTAATCCTGATGCTGCTTCTTCATACCGTTCAGCTTGTCTGATGATATGCTCAGAATATAAATTAAGTAAGTACAGTGAGAAGATTCAATGCTAAGACAACTTCTCTGAATTTAAAGCATGAAGTATCCCCTGTTCTGTGTGAATAAGTGCCTCTTGGCCGTGTACCAGTTCCACCTGCGCACAGTTCAGTGGAATGTCCACTCTCGTGCAACACTAGCCCTAGTTTGTGATGATCCATACAGTCAAAAGCCTTTGCATAGTCAATAAAACACAGGGAAGTAAAAATCTTTTGGATACTGTTTTCAGTCGAGATCTATCCAATATCAACAATGATATTCCTCATTCCAAGTCCTCTCCTGGACTCAGCTCGAGTGTCTGGCAGCACCCTGCCAAAGGATGGCTGCAAACATTTCTAAATTGTCTTCAGCAAAAATTTGCTTGCATGTGATTTTAATGATATTGTCTGATAATGTCCTCGTTCTGTTGGGCCACCTTTCTTTAGATTAAGCATAATTATAGATATCTTCAGTTAGTTGGTCAGGTAGCTGTATTCCAAGTTTCTCAGCATGAAGTAGTGAGTGCTTCCAGTACTGTATTACTTTTTGAAGATTTCCATCGGTATCAATTCTCCCATCCCCCCTAAAGCCTTCATTTCATTTTGGACATCTTCCTTCAATGCTGTCAGGTCTTGATCACATGCTACTTCCAGAAATGGTTGAATACTAAACAATTCTCTTTGGTTCAGAGGCTCTGTGTATTCTTTTAAAAGTTAGTTTCATTGGCATATGACTCACATATCATATGATTCAATAGTTCAGTCACATTAAGAAGAGTTGTACAATCCTCACCACAATCAAGCTACAAACATTTTCGTCTCTCTCGTCCTCATTGTTACTGGCTCTCTCGACGGGTTCTTTTCATGCTTCCAGCATCACGCAGCGTTCTACACAGATTCCTGCAGGACCACACCACGAGGCTTGAATTTTTCTTCAGTTCTTTTAGCTTCAGATAAAGGTGCCTTTCGAGATACTGAAGCTTACAGGTGTCATCATTCTTGTCCACGTGCAAAGGAGGGAGGGGCTCCATAGAAGGGTACTCCTCACCTTACCAAGGTTTGTATCAACAAGGTGTGCGGGGCCCAAACACACCCTGAGAGAAACAAACCAGGGGAAAGGCCACTCGCAGAGTTACTCCTTCTGTCCACCAGATGACAGACATACTACTTTAAAGTCATATTCGAAAAGGCATGAATCAGAATCAAACAGCAATTGGGGCCAAAAACACACCGGAAACCTTCCCACTTCTGGGTTTGACAAAAATCTATTGGGAACTCTGCCTTGCACTTCTACTGATCAACCAAAAAACAAGAGACAAGTGTGAACACACTCAACAAGATGCACCCAGTAGTGGTGTCCTTGTACACTGAAAACGGAGCCTCCTGGCAAGCTTCTGTGGATCAGGACAGACAGGTGAAATCACAGGTTTCCAGTGAATTTATTTTACCACATATATAAAAGAAACAGTAGCCTGGCATAGCTGCACCGAAATGTGTGATGAAAAAAACAAACTCACTGCCATTGAGTCGACGTAGACTCATAGGGACCCTATAGGAGAGAGCAGAACGACCTCTGTGCATTTCTGAAACGAGAACTGCTTATGGGAGTAGCAAGCCCCATCTTTCTCCTGTGGAGCAGCTGGTGGTTTCCAAATTGCAAGCCTTGTGGATTACAGCCCAACACATTAACACTGCACCCCCAGGGCTTACAAGATTGGTCCAGGGCAGGGGTGCTCAATACATTGATCGCAATCTACTAGTCGATCACAAATGTAGTGTGGGTAGATCGCATGGCATTAAAAAAATAGATGTAAGCCTATCATCAATCCCGTCACATAACTGATATACAGCGCAGCTGATCAGATGCAATTTTAGGTGTGAAACGCATGTGCAAACAACTGCGCTAAGTGCAGCAAAACTGACCGGCTCAGTTATCGCCAATTTTCAGACCTTATTTTTTAGTTCCTCTTAAACGTAAGAAAGGGTATTAAAATGAGTGGGGGAGCTGGACCAAGTAAGAAGACAAAGATGTATCACTTTCATATGGAATGGGAGATTTTGACACTACAAGCTGAAATTCAGATGAAGTCCGGAACCCATGAACAGTTCTGGAGCTTACCCGCAGAGGGAAAGCACCCAAACATGAGAAAACGTGCCACCTCCTTGACTGCATGATTCGCCTCTACTTATTCATGTGAGTCAGCCTTTGCCCACATAAAGATTGCTAGGTCCAACTACCATTCCACCAGGACTGACGATCATGTGGAAGTGGGCTTGAGGCTGGCTGTCAGCAGCTCCTGTCCAGACTGTGCATCCCTGGCTCATTCCATTCAGTGCAAGTCATCAGAGTAAACTCAGGTCATGACAAAATATGTACATAGTTAATTGTGTTGTGTTGTGCAATATGGACTCATGCGGTTGCGCAAAGTACATAAACATACACTGTACATATAAAGAATTCTCAATGCATTTGTGAATAAATGTAATAAGAAATATATATGCTTTGCATTTTTGTAGTTGGTAGATCATTCTGATTTGATAAGTAGATCGCATGCTGAAAAAGCATGAGCACCCCTGGTCCAGGGCCTTCTGACCAAGGCAGCCAGGGCCGGACCGATAGGGCATGACTCGTGACTCTGTGAGCCCAGGACTGTTCCTGTTACAGTGATCTCCTTTAAGGGCGCATCCAGGCAAGCTCCTGGGCTGGCAGGCGAGAAGTGGTGTAATCCACTGTCCAAGGCATTCTGCATGAGGGCAAGGCCATCTGTGTCTCTGGTCAATGCTGGAGAGCATTCAATGGACGCTTGATCTACGTGGGGCCTCTGCAAGTGGATCTTGGGCTGTCACTGCCACCCATAGCCCTTCGAAAACTGAGGTGCTCAGAGTTTAGGCTCTAACACAGAGGAGGAAAGCCTTCAGTATGGATTATAACTTCATGTAAAGAAAACTCAAATTCTCACAACTGGACCAATTGGTATCATCATGATAAATGGAGGAAAGATTGAAGTTGTCAAAGGTTTCTGTCTTTCTTGGATCGACAGTCCATGTTCATGGAAGCAGAAGTCAAGAGATAGGACGCACTGCACAGGGCAAATCTGCTGAACAAGACCTCTTTAAAGTGCTGAAAAGCAAGGATGTTATTTTGAGGTCTACGATGCGCCTGTCCCAGCTATGGTATTTTCAAGTGCTTCATATGCATGTGAAAGTTGGACACCGAATAAGGATGACCAAAGAAACCCAACAACGCTGGAGAAGAATACCGAGAGTACTATGGGCTGCCAGAAGACTGGGCAGTGTTTCATTCTGCTGTGCACAGGGTTACTACAGGTCAGAACCAACGCTATGCTACCTAAGGAGAACAACTCAAAATCGATTGAGGGGTGGGGGAGGGGTGGCAAGGGAAGAAGTATCGATTGCTTCACATAATTGAACAAGGCAAGCTTCAAGTATGGCAGGAACCAGGGATTCAGAGAGTAGTCTCAGGACTTGGTCTTCATGGAAATCCCGTGTATCCGAATGTCACTGTGCTCCACACAGACGGCTTTCCGTGGCTGGTTTTTAGGAAGTAGATCATTCCCTGCTTCCCAAGGCTTCCTGGGTAGATAGGAACCTGAAACCTGTCAGTTAGCAGCTGAGAGAGTTTATTGTGCCAGCCTGGCCTTGTCTCTCGCTCTTTAATCATTGGACCAGTGTGCAGCTGCCTTGCTTGTTCTGTGCCTCAATTTAAAGGGCACACTACCTGTGGGACGCCTAGCCTGTGGTCTGTGTCGCTGTAAGTTGAGGTCCCTTTAAGACCACACAAATGAAATTTACATCTCCAGAGCTGAGGACTGACAGCTGGTGACCTGGCTGACGGTTGGTGACCTGCCTTGCTGTTTGCTGTCTGCGCTCGGATAGCCTAGCTCGCTCGCTCGCTCTCCAGAGGACTACCTGACGGCCCTCAAGGCTTGAAGGACTGCCAGCGTCTCACAACTCTCTCACGGGAGTGAGTCACACTGAGCCATTTGTACTGCTTTATAATTTATTCATTTCTTGTATTATATATCAAACTGTTTATATTTTAACTGTTCATTTCTTGTGTTATCTATCTATCTATCTATCAACAATCTGTTTTTCTCTCTCTAGAGAACCCTAACACAGCAGCCAAACACATTAACTGTTTGCACCACATGGGGCTCCTCGTTTGTCTACACCAAAAACCAAACCAACTACCAGTCTGGACTGTATGGGTTGAAAGCGAACTGCTCCATAGGGTTTCCAAGGCTGTAAGTCTTTCTGCGAGCAGACAGCCTCCTCTTTCTCCCGAGGAACAGCTGGTCGGTTCAAACTCCTGACCTTGAAGTTAGTACCCCAACACCTAACCCGCCACACCACCAGGACTCTTGCTTAAAGTTCCAACTAAAGACCTGGAATTAAGTCTCAGAGCATCCTTCCTTGGTCGGGTGTTCTCTAGCAGCCCACTATGTCTAGTGTCCAAGATACGTCTAGCATCGGATCATCTACACCAAGCACGCTGACAGGTGGATGGGCTGAGAAGAAAGAGGGCAGAAAAGAGCACTTGCTGCCGAGCATTCAGCCATTCGAAGGGCAGGAAGCCCTGTGTTGTCCAAGTAGCTTCCCAAGGACAGCATGTTACTTGTGGGGTTCTCAGGTCAATTTCCCTTCTGTTGAACCTAGGTGGCTATGACTTACAACTGACTCGATGGCACCTGACACAGCAGGGCGGATACACACTGGGCTGCTAACCACAAGGTCAGCAGTTCGAAACCACCTCCGTGGCAGAAAGTCGAGGCTTTCTATTCCAGTCTCAAGTTACAGTCTCAGAAACCCATAGAGGTAGTCCTGAGCTCTCCCAGAGCGTCTCTCTGAGTCAGCAGTGAGTTTACCACGAGAGTGTGTTAACAAAGCCAGTCTGTCAGGAACAACCGAGAGCTACTTTTCCATGACTCCTGCGTGACAGTATTCTCTTAGAGTAAGAAATTACATTTATACCTTAGTTACAGATTCCAAGGAGTTTGCAGAACACACAGTGAAGGGCTCAGAGAGTGAAAAAAGTGGATTTCAACCTGAGGAAGTCAAGAAACTAAGACTTGGCTGATTGGCCTTTACCCCATTGTGGTTACTTTACGTGACATTATCCATTCTGTTTCCCAACTTCGTGGGACCCCAAATTTTTTCCCTAGGGCATGCTAAGCAAATATTCTGCACAGATATCTGCTACCACACTGCTCCCTGGTCCTTCGTTGCCCTACCAGCAGTTAAAGTCACAAACTGCTGAATTACCTCCTCACAAGAGCAAAGGTCAGGGCTTTGGCCAGATAGCAATTAAATTTAACATGAAGTTTAATTTAGGTGTAAAATGAGCTATCTTCATTATGCCAAGCATCCTACATTTTGGTCAGTTCTTACATACTTTACACGCTTGTGAAGAAGAAATGCACAAAACCTTTCGACCAAGAGGAAATGGCAGGATTAAACTCAGTCCTTGCTGCATGAAACCGTCTTTTTACTTGCCTGCTGGCCTGGGACTCCATGTTTGCCTAGCTGCCTTCGACACACAACCTCAGGGTTCTCACAAAGCCACAGTAACGAAGGCACTGCTATCTCCCCGCAGTCAAGCCAGGATGGGAAAGACAATCAGCGGGTCTCCTGACACAGCTGTCTTTTATATAAAGAGGGCCCGGCAGTGTTTCCTCATGACAGGATGTAGTAGAAACAACTGCTCAAAGGGGCTTGGTCGGAGCCAGCCTGATCTAATATGTTCTAGACAACTTGAAGGGGTTTCTGAGAAACGACGTCCTGGGACCAAAAGGATTATCGGCACTTTCTGGAGATACTCAGTTAAAGCTGCTCAAACGTCACCGAGCGATCCCTGAGGATCCCACCTGCAGGAGATGCGACTGTGGTTGAAGCCTTAAAGGTTCTCTCCTGTTTGCGCTTTGCCTACCACCTGAAGCTCTGCCTCACACAGCCACGTCCTTTGCTATCTCTCCATCTCCCTCGTCATGAGCCTGAGTCCACACTCTCCCACCCCAACACACACACACACAACCACCACCACCACCACCCCCCACCCCCTAAGCAGAGGCAAAGGATTACATGGCTTTCACTCCAAGAACGCCAGAGCCCGCAGTGTGAAACAAGCACTGGAACCTCAAAGACCGGGGAGGGGGGGGTGGGTGGTGTGTGTGTGTGTGTGTGTGTGTGTGTGTGTGTAAATCAATCTCTCAAAGAGAAAAGGGAACTTCCAGGTTAAGTTGCTATTTTATGAGCCCAGTGATGGCAGCTGATCTGACCACGACCGACCCCAAGCAATAACCAAAACGCTTCCAGATTATTTTGAAAAGAATTTCCTGATCAGGCATCATCAGAACAAAAAAATCACATCATTCTGAATGAGGGGGAGTGCAGAGTGGAGACTCCAAGCCCATGTGTAGGCAACTGGACATCCCCTTATTAAAGGGTCCCAGGGAGGAGACAGAGCCAGTCAGGGTGCAGGGTAGCAACGATGAAACATACAGCTTTCCTCTAGTTCCTAAAGGCTTCCTCCCTCCACTATCATGTTCCCAATTCTACCTTACAAATATTTAGACCAGAGGATGTGCACTGGTACAGATAGGAACTGGAAACACAGGGAATCCAGGACAGATGACCCCTTCAGGACCAGTGGTGAGAGTGGCGATACCAGAGGGTGGAGGGGGGGTAGGGTTGGAAAGGGGGAACCGATCACAAGAATCTATATATAACCTCCTCCCTGGGGGATGGACAACAGAAAAGTTGGTGAAGGGAGACATTGGACAATGCAAGATATGACAAAATAATAATCTATAAATCATCAAGGGTTCTTGAGGGAGGGGGAGTGGGGAGGGAGGGGAAAATGAGGATTTGATGCCAGGGGCTTAAGTGGAGAGCAAATGTTTTGAGAATGATGAGGGCAATGAATGTACAAATGTGCTTTACACAATGGATGTATGTATGGATTGTGACAAGAGTTGTATAAGCCCCTAATAAAATTACTTTTTTTATTAATTTTAAAAATTAAAAAAGAATTTTTAGGAACTCCAAGGCAAGGTCCAGTCCCCTAAGCTTTTTGTCTCTGTTTTTCTCCCTGTCACTTAAGAAGCACATCTTTTTCTACCCGCAGGAGGCCCCACTGTTGTGCTATTTTTTCAAGGGAGGGCAGTTACACCGAGTTAAAACTTCTTACTAATGAACCAAGCCACAGGTACTCTTGTGCGTCTGGAGTCTTTCACAGCATGTTGCTGGGGCAGATTCCTATTGTTAGATATAACTTTGCATCGCTAAGGAGCATCCTGTTGGGAACACTTTTTGTGGGGGCTCACTCCTCGGTGTTGCCAGTTACGGGCCATTCTTTCTATGATGGGGTGGGGAAGCAGCTCTAGTGGGAACTACACTTTTGCTTGCTCCTGGCTCACTTCTGCTCCCACTCACTGAGCCATCGTGGCTGACCAGAAGCATAAAAACCCTTCTTCCCTCTGGGGGTGCAGAGACCAGTCTGCCCTGGGCCACACTGGGCATCCCCTTGTAAGTAAGCCCTTAATAAGCTCTGACATCACTGTCCTGGAGCTGCCAGCCCCCTCCTTTGGTCTTTTCACCTCCCCCAACTTTGGAGGCACCTGGAGAGCTGCAGGCCCGTGCCCAGACATGCTGTTATTACAAAGTGGCGCTATGTTCACTTGTCTTGACTATGTACCAGGACTATTTACCCAGGTGTGTATACATAGGTCCAAGGTACAGATTAATTTGGGAAGAATCTGCCAGACCAAAGCCTTTTCCAGAATAGCTGTATCCTTATGGTTCTGCCAACAAGTTATCAATGTTCCAGTGGCTCTACAGCCTTGTCAACACAGGGTGGCAACATACAGAGAAAGTTTCAACATTGCAGCCATCCTAGTCAGTGTAAAAGGGAGTCCTGGTGGCCCAGAGGTTATGCATTGTGCTGCTAACCACAAGGCTGGCAGTTCAAAGCCACCAGCTGCTCCAAGGGAGAAAGGCAAGGCCTTCTACTCCTGTGGAGAGTTTCGTTTCAGAAGCCCAGAGGTGTCCTTCCCTTGTAGAGTTACTGTCACTGGAGACGCTCTGAGGAGATTAGCAAAGGAAGCACTTTATTGCTGTGCCTGCAGGTGGCTCAGTGGACTCCTGTGCAATGACTGAGCCCCGACCTGGGAAGGTGGGGGACGGACCCCACTGATATAGCAGTGACACCCTTGGGGCGTTTCAGGAGGGGTGGAGGGAGATGTGCAGGGTTAGGATTGGCTGATTCAAACATGTAAGAGAACGGGCAGTTTACAGAAACAGAAGCATTAAGTATTAACCCTATAGTGTCAGCATTAACCCTATGGCTTTGTCTCCTCCTGGACGGTTGAGGCAGCAGCAGAATGTTCGCTGTAGCAACAGCACGAGATGACAGCGCCAGACTGACGTGGCCTGTGTGCTCTTACTCCTGGAATGGGGTGTGGGACCTGTCTCATTATGATGAGTAGGAAATCAACCCCCAGGGTCAAGAGTTTGATTTCTTAGTTTATTCAGTGTAAAGTGGCATTTCAAACTGGGGCTTTAATTTCATTGGCCCGGTCTTACACCCCTCTGGTGTAAGAGATGCACGATCCAAGTCTGCCTGACCAATCTGTTGTTGGCGCTGTCTGCAAAGAGGTGTCTTCTTTCAGGTGCTTGGTATGAGGGCAGCAGAGGAACCTAAACCTGTTGGCGGAAAGTCTGCCTGAGAGAAAACCAGCATGCTGCCAAAGCAGAGATGAAAGGCCACACTGGGAACATAATTCGGGACACGGTTGTGTCTTTGGTTGGTACCCTATGATCTGGTTACTGTCGTCAGCTGCCTCCTGGAGGCGCCATACGCAGCAGAAATAGAACAGCAGGCTGCCTGGGCCCGCGACGCACCTGCGAGCAGTTGTGTCTAGGATGCCTGTGATCAAGAAAGGCTCCTCCTATTGGATGATTGGGGAGCAGGCTTGATTCCTAGTGTATCTTAGCCTGGACGCTCAGCCCAAACTTGTTCAGCCTTGTAGCAGCACACAAACCTCCAGCGAGACAGGTGGTGACTGCAGGTGACGTGGACTGGCTGGGCGCCGAAGCCAGACTTCGCACATGGAAGGTAAACATCTAGCATCAATGACCCTAACTCTTTTAGGTCGACTCAATTAGATGCCCTTTCCTGCCTAGGCAAGTGTGGGACAGCTTCCTACTGCCTGCAACTAAGAACCTTAACAGTAAGAGGAACTCCCCAAGGTAGGGCCTTAAAGGGGTTATGCTCAGGGACAAGCTACAGGTGCTTTCTCAGGTCAAAGGTTGCTTATATTAACTACTAAACAGTGGTCTAAAACCACTGTCCAGCTCCAGGGTGACCATCTGCTGCGAGCCAAAGCTTCCTGTAAGCAAATCCAAACATTCTAAAAGCAATCCCATAAGGCTTGTCAGTCAGCCGAGACCTACACACCACCATACACCCTCAATCCACTCACCATCACTGGGAATCTACTACACTCACTAAGTATCAGACATTAAAAGACAGAAAAGAGATGCACGAGAGAAAGAGAATCTATCATGCTTCTGCAGTGGAGTTTAGTTATCCTCATTTAGGTTTTTACTACTATCCCATCAGACAGCTAGCTATCAATGTGTCCTCTATATTACTGGAGAGAACTGAAGTTGCAGAGGCTCCGTGACGGGCGACCACCCAGCTAAGAAAGACAGGCCGGTGAGCTGGGTTCAGAATATAAGGTTGCAAACTCTTAAAATGTATTCACTTCTATCTAATTGCAAGTTAAGTCAGAATTTCCACATATCGAATAAAAAGACTCATAGACCCCCCAACTATCATGATCCCAATTTTACCTTTGCAAACCTAGTTAGACCAGAGGATGCACAGTGGTACAGTTGGGATCTGGAAACACAGGGAATCTAGGACAGATGAACCCCTCAGGACCAACGGTGAGAGTGGCAATACCGGGAGGGAAGGTGGGGTAGAAAGGGGAACCGATCTTGGGGATCTACATATAACCTCCTCTCTAGGGAATGGGCAACAAGAAAGTGGGTGAGGGAGATGTCAGGCAGTGTAAGATAAAATAATTTATAAATTATTAAGGGTTCATGAGGGAGTGGGGAGCAGGGAGGGAGGGGGAGGGAAAAAAGGAAAATGAGCTGATTCCAGGAACCCAAGCAGAAGGCGAATTTTGAGAATGAGGAGGGCAATGAATGTATAAGGGTGCTTTACACAATTGATGGATGTATGGATTGTGATAAGAGTTGTATGAGCCCCAATAAAATGATTTTTTTAAAAGAAAATACATTGACAATTACAAACCTCGCTTTTGCTAAAAAAGACTCACAGATGTAAACACATTTCATCTACTGTAAAAACATTGATTACTTGTTGGGTTATTATGATCGATTACTTCTGTAAGGTGCTGGTCACTGTAGCATAGGAAAAAACATACCCACAAACCCACAGGTCACTGAGTCCATTCCAACTCACGGGGACCGATCTCGGGGTCCCCAAGACTGCTGACCTTGCCAGGAACAGCCGGCCCCATCTTTTTCCTGCCCACCTTGAGTTAGAAGCCCCCCATCTGACCCGCAGGGCCACCAGGCTCCTATGGAAGAGGAAAAAAAACTTATAGACAGACCCAGAATCTGATGATGGTGAATATATGGCAGAGGTAGGATTCAAACCCGCTCTAGAACCAAACTCTAGCACCTGAACCTAAGGACTCCAAGAAGCTCTTGGACGAACAGGAGCCACTCTGGCTCCATGCTTTCCACCCCACAGACATACAACCCACACCACAGTCACCAGGCGCACAGCAGCTATGGAGGACGGGGCAGAACTGCCCCCTGGGGGCTTTTACTCGGCTGTCATCTTGACAGGCTATAGCTTTATCCCAAGGGGTGGAATAGGCGGCTGGAACCTCCAGCCTTTCAATTCGTCACTGAATGCTTAACCACTGCACGATGGAGGCTCCTTCCCACAGACAGACTGACTTACAAATCCTTAAGTGACATCATGGAGGTATTTTTCCCCCCTAAATGCAGACAATTCACCAAAATTCTGAGATTCCTTTTTAAAAGCTTTGTAAGATTTTCAAATTTGAAAAGCAGAAAGAAAAATACAAAGTTAAAAAAGGCAAGCTTTTGCCACATGTCCCCACTTTCTGATTGCAGAAAGATGGTCAAGAATGAAGGTCTCTATTGAGAGCGGCCCGCCCATCTAGCGGTCCAGTCAGCCATTCAGGAAATGGACCTTCCCCACAGAAACCCTCCAGCAATCCAACTAACCTTCCCCACAGAGGCTGCACCCAACAACTCCATCCATGCCGCCTCCTCCAACCTCAACCTCAATCCCAATCCCAACCCCAGCCCCAAACCCAACCCAACCCAACTCCAGCCCCAGCCCCAACCAAGAGGAAGGTTGGAAACCACCCTGTCTCCCTCACCAAGAGAAAGATGCAATCTTTTGTCACAGCGCCTAGCCTGGACCCTGGCACCGACCTAGCAGGTCCTCAAAGTGGATGATTGCTGAACTGAACAGAATCCTGGAAACCCCTTAAAGCAATCTCTCAATTTAGGAACGAATCTAAAGATAAGCTATTCAACATGGGGCTGCTGACGCAAAGCGGCAGGTAAGTCCCACCAGCTGCTCCGAGAGAGCAGGATGAGGCGGCCCGCTTCCGGCCTCGGAAACCCCGCATTTGGAATCCGCGGCCTTGGAGTCGAAGCCATGCCCTGGAGGGGGGGCGGGGGGCACAGCCAAGGAAAGAATGGCGGGAGGAACGAATAGGGGGTCACAGAGAACGGAGGCTAGGAAATGGTTCCAGAAGCCGAATGCAGAAGAGAGTTTGCAAGCAAGCGGCCGCAGGGGTCAACCGCATCAACGAGGGCACGCACTCGGCACAGCCTGGGACAAACTAGAGGTCCTTGGCGGCTTGCGACGGGAACTTTTTCAGAGGAGTCAAAAACCGGCTTCTGGTGACCCTGGCCGGGCAGGGGGGGTGGCTGGGGTGGGGAGGCGTCCGGGAGCACGGACCACGGCCTCAGGCTGCAGAGGGACGCAGACGAATACCTGGATGGTGAGTGATGTTATATTGTGGTTGTTTCAAAACAGGCACGTTTTGAAATAATTACTTAAAAAAGAAAACCCAAAAACCTTCTGCAATCCAGCGTCCGGCCCACAGCCGGCGGAACGCTGACGCTTCAGCCGCACTACCGGTCTCTCCCTGGCGCCCCCAAGCGGCGACCCCGCCACATTTCCCACCCGCGCGCGGGGCCGGCGGGGCGCAGGCGCACAGCGTACGAAGCGCGCCG
The DNA here is from genome assembly GCF_050624435.1 of Tenrec ecaudatus. Classification (NCBI taxonomy): domain Eukaryota; kingdom Metazoa; phylum Chordata; class Mammalia; order Afrosoricida; family Tenrecidae; genus Tenrec; species Tenrec ecaudatus. Next base: position 124,707,137 of record NC_134541.1, on the reverse strand, counting down.
CGCGCCCGGCACCGACCCCGCCTCTCTCCGCCCAGGGCGCGTGCGCAGCGTTCTTAGCGCCGCCTCGGCGGAGTCCTGAGGGGTGACGCCCGGAGGGGCAGACCCCCCCCCCCCCAAATCCCCCATCTCCTACACCCCGGCGACTCTCCGGCGGTTCCAGGTATCCCACCTACCGTGTCACAGACGGAACAGGCACGTTGCCTTGGAAACGGCGACAGCCCGATACAGGCGCGTCCCTCGAACGTCGTCTCCGGGGTGTACCGAAGGCGGCGCACTGGCGTCGGCCGATCAGCTGCACGTCGGGACCCTCACGCGGGTTTTGCTCTTTCTAAAGCGGAGGCGCCGCGCGAGAACCCATCTGCGCGTGCGCGGCTCGTCCTTTGTGACCTGCCGCGCGGTCTCTTGGGAAATGTAGTTTTTGCGTTGACAGGTTGTTTCCCGACCTTTTGCTGGACCTTCCCTTTGGTGGAACTCTTAATTTCATAAACCAGAGTCTCGGTGTGTTTTCAGTGTCCTTTCCCCATTCCCAGAAATCCCACTGCCAGGAGTCGGCCCTGACTCTTTTGGGCCCTATGGATCGTTCCTGGAGCTGTCAGTCTTTTAAATGGCACATCCTTAGGTTATGGTGGATGTGGTGAGGTGAGGGAAACAATCACAATAACAGTCTTTAGACCGAGAAATCACACTTTTAGGAACTTCTCCCAGGAAAATAAAAAGGATGTGGACAAACATTTCGCTACAATGGTCTTCATCAAAGGACATCACAGTATCTTGTAATTGTGTGTATGTTTGTATATCTGCCTACAGATCTGTATCACTTTTAATCCCAATATAATATGTATATACTCAGCTATGACATCGTAATGTATTTGCATAATTGTTTGACAGATTTGCAAATCCAATGAGGCCAGGATCATTTGTCTTACCAATATATTTCCAGAAGGAACTTTGGTGGCACTGTAAGGGAATAACGGCTACTTGCAAGGTTGAAGGGTCAAACCCACCAGCCACTCCTCGGAAGGAAGACGAAGCTGCCTACTCCCATGAAGATTTATATCCTCAGAAACCCTGGGGGGCAGTTGTTCTTTGCCCTATAGAGCTTCTGTAAGTTAGAATCGACTCGATGGCAGTAGGATTTCTTGGGGATATATGCATTCCCACTACCTGTCAGTGTCTGGTACATAGTAGACCCTCAATAAATTTTACTGCTTTTAGAAAGTCTCAGACTTCAACCCTGTGGTTGGTTCAGCTCCAAAAGTAACTCATCAACCTCTGCCATCCAGCATGCTGTTCTTCAAGTCTCTATCGCAATAAATGGCCTCCACCCAATTCCAGCTCTACATTTCACATTTTATGAAGATGAATGCTAGCAGGGATTTTGCAAATTTTGTATTTGTAAAGGTCTCTGAAACAGTCTCTTTTGAAGATTAGATATTGACCCTAATTACTTCCTCTAGAAGTTTGGGACTCAAATTAGATTTCATTTCATGTAGCTTGAATTTCTAGTCTGTGGATGGCACAAACGGCTGAGTACTTGACTAGTAACGGAAAGGTTGACCATTTGAGTACACACAGTTTAATGCTGAAGAAGGTCACAGCCGTCAGACCTCTCTAGAGCCCAGTGCCCCGCTGAAACACAGGGTATCGCTGGGAGTCCAGATTGGTAGCCTGCTGGTTTGTCTTCCGTTTCTGATTTTTCTATAATGAGCATGCATTAGCTTTTCTACAATGAACTACAAGATGTTATTATTTTTGAAATCAAGTGTTTCACAGTTTGCACGCAAAAGAGGTAGCTCTGTTCTCCCCTTCACAACGTTCTCATAAGAATTGCCTATCCTCAGCTTTCATTTTCTTCCCCATTGGACACGATGGCAGGGGTCAGCACCTAAGAGTAATATCAACATCACCATTCCCCCCCGGAACCCCCCAACCCTGCCATCACTGAACCAATTCATCACTCCAAACCAAACCCACTGCCATCAGTAGACTCTGACTCTCAACCACTCTCTTTTTATTTTTAAGTTTTATTAGGGGCTCATACAACTCATCACAATCCATACATACATCAGTTGTGTAAGCACATTTGTACATTCATTGCCCTCATCATTCTCAAAACATTTGCTCTCCACCTAAGTCCATGGCATCAGCTCATTGTTTCCCTCCTACCCTCTCCTCCTTCCTCATGAACCCTTGATAATTTATAAATTATTATTGTTATTTTGTCATATCTTACACTGTCCCATGTCTCCCTTCACCCGCTTTTCTGTTGTCCATCCCCAAAGAGGAGGTCACATGTAGATCCTTGTGATCAGTTCCACCTTTCCAATCCACCCTCCCTATACCCTCCCAGTATCGCCACTCACACCACTGGTCCTGAAGGGATCATCCGCCCTGAATTCCCTGTGTTTCCAGTTCCTATCTGTACCAGTGTACATCCTCTGGTCTAGGCAAACTTGCAAGGTAGAATTGGGATCATGATGGTGGGGGGGGGCGGGGTTGGAGACATTTAGGAACTAGAGGAAAGTTGTATTTTTCATCACAGCTATGTCGCACCCTGACTGGCTCATCTCCTCCCTGAGACCCTTCTGTAAGGGGATGTCCACTGGCCAACAAATGGGCTTTAGGTCTCCACCCCACACTCCCCCACTCATTCACTATGATAAGATTTTTTGTTCTGATGATGCCTGATACCTGATCCCTTCAACACCTCATGATTGCACAGGCTGGTGTGCTTCTTCCATGTGGGCTTGTTGCTTCTCAGCTAGGAGGCCACTTGTTTATCTTCAAGCCTTTAAGATCCCAGATGCTATATCTTCTGATAGCTGGGCACCATCAGCTTTCCTCACCACATTTGCTTATGAACCCACTTGTCTTCAGTGGTTGTGTCGGGAAGGTGAGCATCATAGAATGTCAATTTAATAGAAGAAAGTATTCTTGTATTGAGGGAGTACTTGAGTGGAGGCCCAATGTCCTTCTGCTACCATAATACTAAACCTATAAATACCTGCTCATAGATCTATTTCCCCATCCTCATATATAAATATATTTGCATATGTACATGCCTTTATCTATACCTCTATAAATGCCCTTTGCCTCCCAGCCCTTTCCTCTATTTCCTTTGACTTTCCTCTTGTCCCACTATCACGCTCAGGCTTCATTTGAGTTTTAGCAATTCCTCTTGGTTACATTACCCTTGATCACGCCCTACCAGGCCTCCCACACCCTCCTCACCACCAATTTGGATCACTTGTTATTCCCTTGTCCCTGGGTTTAGTAACAACACTACCTTTTCCCCCACCTCCCCATCTCCCATGTCCCCCAGGAACTGTCAGTCCCGTTGTTTTCTCATCCAGATTGTTCATCCAGCCTATTTTATTTAGACAGACCTGCGGAGATTATAATATACACAAAAACAAGACAGAGCAAAACCAAGCAAGAATATACAACAAAACATCAATGACAAGGGGGGAGCGGGGAGGGAGGGGAAAAAAAAGAGGACCTGATGCAGAGGGCTTAAGTGGAGAGCAAATGCTTTGAGAGTGATTAGGGCAAAGAATGTACGGATGTGCTTTATACAATTGATGTATGTATATGTGTGGATTGTGATAAGAGTTGTATGAGCCCCTAATAAAATGTTAAAAAAGAAAAAAGCATCACAAATAGAAATAAAAATAATGATAATAATAAAAAATAAATAAATAACATCAACTACAACAAACCAATGACAAAAAAAACAAGAAAGAAAAGCTTGTAGTTAGTTCAAGGATTGTTTGTTGGCCTTTAGGAGTGTTTTCCAGTCCAGTCTGTTGGGGCGCCGTACCCTGGCCCCAACATCCACCTTCAGCATTCCCTGGGGACCTCGCCACTCCGTTCTCTTGCTGCTCTGTTGCACCTCCTTAGTGTTTTGCCTCGGTGTGGCAGGATCAGATTGGGTGCAATTCCCACACTGTGTCTCTGGTGTTGTCCCCTGTAGGGCTACGGGTCAGACTATAGCGGACTTCCCCGCTCTCTATCTACGTCTCGTCTCCTCAGCACATCCAATTGTAATCCTTTACTCACGGTCTCTCAAGGGCACTGAGAAAGGTCTCACACAACACAATATCCTGGATGTGTCTTTGTTATCCAGTCTGCTCTGACAGAAGTAATACACATGGATAGTTTTCACCAACAGTTTATTCTCTCTGTTTAGGAAGCTAAAAGTCTGAATTCTGCCTGACAACTCCAGGGAAAAGCCTGCGCTGTCTGTTGGCTCTGGAGGAATATCCTTGTCTCCTCTCAGCATGTGGGCCCGGCATTGCTTGGAGATCCACGTGTGTTGGCATCAAGTCCCTCCGCAGGCCTAGGAGGCTGTCAGCACAGGAACCCGAGGTCCAAAGGATGTGCTCTGCCCCCAGCTTGTCTTTTCTTGGGGGAGGGTGGGGGGGTGCTGAGGTCACTTTTCTCTGCTTTCACTGCCATCGAGTTGATGACGATTTATAGTGACCCTTTAGGGCAAGGTAGATCTGCCCCGATAAGTTTCCGAGACTGAGAGCCTTTATGGGAGTAGAAAGCCCTGTCTTTCTCCTAAAGAGTGGCTGGTGGTTTTGAACTGCTGACCCTGAAGTTAGCAACCCAATGCATAACCATCAGCTTGTTTAGGTTCTTTCATATCTCAAAAGAGATTGACTCAAGAGGCTCCTAATGCTTGCATGTACCCTAGCTCATTAACACAGTTGCTTTTGATCCTGCCTTGTGAGTATCATCGGCTATCCAAAGCATAGGATAATGACATCACAGCATAAAGGTAATCATATTTCCAGTGTGCTTATATGCATGTGAAAGCTGAACAGTGGCTAAAGAAGTAGAGAAAAGAACCGATGCATTTAATTACGGTGCTGACGAAGCATACTGAAAATATCACGACAAACGGAGCTGTCTTGGAAGAAGTATGGCCAGCGCGCTCTTTAGAGGCGAGGGTGTCAATTGGACGGGTTGTCAGGAGAGACCAGTCCCTGGAGGAGGACGTCATACGTGGCAAAGTGGGGGGGCAGCACAAAAGAGGAAGGCCCCCAAGAGATGGGTGGGCACTGTGGCTGCAACCCTGGGCTCAAGGGTGGGCACCACTGGGAGGCTGGCACAGGACCAGGCAGCGTTTCAATCTGTTGTGCTGAGAGTCAGCACCAACTCGATGGCACCTAATAGCATCACCACCACCATCATCCTGAGAACCACGGACTGGCCAAATTGACGTCTTTGGGGGAAGACAAGACCCTCTGTTACGACTCCCCCTGAGCACTCGGGATCTTCCTGCCGAGGGCAACGCCCCTCTCTCCTCTCTTCAGAACCCTCTGAACGGGGGCTTCAGGTGCCTTCTGTGGGCAGCCAGGGATCCTTTCTCTCGGCTGGTCTCTGGGGCATGCCTACCCATCACCACCCACTTGCCCTCCTTCGGCTGGTAGCAGGAGGGGAGGAATGGCGACTGTTGACAGAATGGTCCTTGTCCCCAGTGCACGCACAAGAAGCCCTGTCATGACCAGAAGGGGGCACAGCATGCTCGGAAACCAAGTGAAGATGGGAATAAAATCTACGATGGTTCAACACTTTCTTCAGGAGAGGTGCCCACGGTGAAAAAGCCAAACGCTGCAGGGATCTAGTATCTACAGTGGAAAAAGCAACAATGTTCCACAATCCCCTAAGTCCAGGATGTATTCACTATGGAGAGTTTGATACACATCCCACATCACTTTTTTTTTTTCATTCCTCTCCAACAACTAAAGTAGTTTTCTTTTTTATTTATTAGTGCTTATTTATCAGGGGAACCACAGCTACACATATATACCCTTGTCCAAAGGACCACCTCCTCCACCCCCTGGCCCCTGCCCCCCACCCCACCCCCCACACACACTACCATCAAGTTGATTCTGACTCATGCAGACCCTAAGGGCAGGATGGACAGATCTGCCCCTCTGGTCATCTGAGACTGCTGCTCTTTAAAGGAGTGGAAAGCCGTGTCTTCCTCCCTTCCCACAGAACAGCCCTTCTCCAGGAGGGAAGGTTTCCCTCTTCAGCCAAAGGCACAGCACAGCTTAGCTCCGGAGGGACACACAGCTTAGCAGTGAGGGAGGCACATGGAGACACTCACCTAACCACCCAGCCCTGTCAAGTTAACCCTCGGATCAGGGGGAGACAGGTGTCACAGCCAGGTGGCCCTCATGTTTTTCTCACAAAAGTAGATTTTACAAGCCACTCTTTTCATCCAGCAATGCGTTACAGATAGAGTCTGAGCACAGTCTTTTTAATAGTGACAGAGTATACTGAATGCGAGACTCGGGGGACTTTCTGTTTTTCATCACTACAGACCAGGTGGTCCCAATCATCCTGATACTCACCTTTTACTCACCTCTGGGAGCCTCTCTGTAGGAGAGACTTCTGGAAGGAGATTTTTTTATATGAAGCAGTGTGTGCATTCAATGCTACATACAGCCGAACTGCCCATGCAAGACTGGGTCTAGGTCTATTCAAGATGATACCACACAGCCAAGAACCGTTCCCTGCTCAGCTGCCAGGTTTAAGGGTGGGTGGGGGCTGGAAACCAGGCAGACTCTTCTTGCATCACCTCATTTCAGGCTTCTTGGCACTGACCCTCCTCCCATGCATGTCTGTCTTTAGCCTGGCCCTTTGAATCAATGGCTTTGGAACATCTGCCTTCAGCCTGGGAAGATCTGACCCACTGACCCAGTCAGTGAGTGACTTCTGCATCTCCCTCGGGCTATCCATCCTTTCCGGCCTTGTAGAGCTTACCTCCTAGAGTTGGGGGTCTTGTTGTCTTTGCCACAAGCAGCCCCTTTTGTTCACATCTTACTGGCTTCAGGAAGTCTGCCCTGATCCTCCTCCTGGGTGAGGTGCCCTCCTAGGAGCGCCCCAACTCCTGGGTTTCATTCCAGCTGACCACACTGGGCTGACCGGTGGCTGTAACCGGTGTGCCGGGCAGCCGCCTGGGAGGTCAGGAAGGCACAGTCATCAACAGAAAGAAAATCAACTTCCTTGTGGCTGATTAAACACACACCTGGAGGCGAGAGACTAGAAAAACACACCTGTTGACTTTCCCATTAAGTCACCTTTGGGGCCTTAGAGGATCTATGGAAGACAGGTCCTCAGAAGTTCATTTCCTCTTGGTCGTCCTTCTAAACCAGCCGTTCTCCACCTTCCTGATGCCGTGGCCCCTTAAGACAGGTCCTCATGTGGTGGTGACCCCCAACCATACAATTATTTTCATTGCTACTTCATCACTGTCATTTTGCTACTGTTATGAATCATCATGGAAATGTCTGATAGGCAGAATGTATTTTCATTGTGACAAATTGAACATGAAAGCATCATGATGAATCACAAAAAACAAGATGTAATTCTATATTGTGAAATATTTATTTCTAATGACAAGTAAATGACATTTGTCTTGAAGCATGGTGTAGCCTGGGGAACAGTCTTCAAGCCAGGTACTCCTAGGTGGGCGTGTCTGCATGTGGGTGGACCCCCCTGGAGATGGATAGAGGAGCGCTGTCTCAGTTCCTAAGAGTGGACCATCGGAAAGATGTGTTTGCTGCTGGTTTTAGGTGACCCCTGTGGAAGAGTCGTTTGACACCCCCCCCCCCCCACAAAGGAGTCGGTTATGACCCACAGGTTGAGAACGCTGGTCTAGACTAAACCACGGTGGCATTCTAATGGGGATGCATTCCTGAGCAATCAAGCCACGGAGCAAGCAGAGCAGGACCAGTGTGGTAGGGCCACAGAAGGTGGGGGATAGAAGGGAGGAGAGGCACTTGAAAATCGCCGGGAGATCCCATATCTCCCGGGTGACAGCAGCAATAATCGGGGAAGAAAAGGTGAATAACACATGTTGGTGGGGTGGTGAAGCTGAAACCCTCAACCCCTGCTGGGGGGTGGGGGTGTCACGTGGTGTCCCCGCTGTGAACCATGGCTGTGAGGCAGAGAGTACCATCGGACCCAGAGCATCCCAATCCTAGGTACAGACCCAGAGGGAGTGAAGCCAGGCACACTGAAAAAAACCCACACACCCAGGTTCACCGTAATCCTCTGTGGTCACCAGAGTCTGTGTCCGCTTCAGCGTTCCTTGAGAGCCACTCAGAGCGATGCTGAGACTTGATGGGTCAGGGTATCCGGAGGGCTTTTAAGGTGGGGACGCCCCCCCCCTCTCTCTCTAAAAAAGTTTAACATGATTTATTTATGTTGGGTTTTCCTTATTTACATACAGGTTAATTTCCCTGTTGTCTGTGGTATACCATAGTTAGAAGGAAAAACAGAGTCTGTGTAGTTGGACTTGTCTGGCCAAATCCAGTCAGTAACACTGTAACTGTAACTGTATCCCATGAACACTTTGGCCTTCTATGCTCTACTTTCTCCCCCACCCCACCCCCTTCCCTCCAGAGTTTCTTGTTCCCTCCCTCTCCACTCTTCACCCTTCACCCTTCACCCTTCACCCCCCCCCCCCACACACACACACACTCACTCACTCACTCACTCACTCACCTGGCCCCGGCTCCAGGCCTCCTCTTAGTCTTTAACATCTTACCCTTTGGTGTGAAAACCAGTTCTGTTTTTCTGTATTTTTCTTTACATTAATATTGTCATCCGCGATTTATCTTTATGAGATCGATTTGGCTAAGCATAATAGTCTCAATTCTGTCCATTCCCTAAGAGAGCGGTTCTCAACCTGTGGGTTGCAACCCCTTTGGGGGTCAAGTGACCCTTTCACAGGGATCGCCCAATTCATAACAGTAGCAAAATGACAGTGATGAAGTAGAAACGAAAATAATGTTATGGTTGGGGGGTCACCACCACATGAGGAACTGTGTTAAAGGGTCGCAGCCTGAGGAAGGTGGAGAACCACTGCCTTAAGGTATTTGGTAAAGTCCTTGTTTCTCGATGATATTTAGTATGCTATTGTATGACTATTCCAGAGTTTATCTATTCCTCTACAGTCAGAGGGTGTTTTTTTCATTGTTTCCATCTTTTTGCTCTTATAGAAATTGCTACAATAAGCACACGTATGCATAACCCTATTTGTGTTGTGTTCATTATTTCTTTTCTGTGTGTTTGTGTTCCCTGTTTCTTTAGGGATATTCCCAGTAGGGAGATTGCATTTGCCCTGGCTTAAGAAGTGCCATACTGATTTCCGTAGTGGATGGGCAATTCCGCAATTCCGCCAGCAAAGCATGTACATTCCAACCTCCACATTCTCTCCAGTGTTATTATTTTCCATTTTGATTTTCTTTCAATTTTGCTAAGCATGTCAGTGTGAGGTGGTAGCTCATTGTTTCAAAGTGAACATTTCTCCAGATGCTTGTTGGCCACCTGGATGCCATCTCGTCGCAAGACTTTTCACTGATGCCCAATGGTGGAAATGATCAAAATGTCCATCGACAGATGAACCGATAAATAAAGCATAACCTGAGCAAAGAATCCGCTGGGCAGCTGGACTGGATGAAGAAGAATGTCATGTCACTCACGACCTGGGAGATGAAGATGACGCTGCTTTGCTGGTTAAACTCAAAGAGAATGGGAAGTAAGCCTTACTGAGGAGACAAAACACTCCAGCCTCGACATGAAACAAAAGACCCCACAAGTGGACCGATAAGCAACATCGTGATTTCAAACAAAATAAACAAACAACAATCCCACTGCCATTGAGCAGATTCCAGCTCATAGCAAGCCAATCAAGGTGTTCCAAGATGGTCAGTCTTTTCGCGAACAGATAGCTTCATCTTTCTCTTGCAGAGTGGCTGGTGAGTGGGAGCTGCCAACTTGGTGGTCGGTAGCCCAACACCCCCCACACCACCACCAAGTGGGGGGTGTGCTCCTTCACATTTGGTCAATGGAGCAGAGACAGAAGTTACCAAGGATGTCCTTTATTTTGGATCCACAGTCAACGCTTTCGGAAGACAGGTGAAAGTGAAGAGGAAGGTTTTGCTTTGGACCAGAGCAACCGAAGCAAGTCCCTGAAAAAGGGGGATTTGCAGTTTTATGTGCAATCAATGGAGGGGCTATGAGTATGTACCAGGTTTCCAAAGAGTGACCATGACTATTCCCGGGGGCAGGGTTATGATTCTTGGCCAGATAATGGCTTCTTGGACTCCTTGCTTCTAAATGTTTTCTGAGTTGGTCTGGTGGTGGCTTTCCAGCAACTTTCTGTGCCTCGACAAAAGCTCTTTTGTTCGAGAGTCAACTGTAGGTTGCACTTGTTCTTTCTGCGCATGTTCGAATAGACTAGATGTGGTTATCACCAAGGCTCTCTCACTTGGCTGTGGTTTACCTTGCTGGGAGAAAGGGGCTCAAAGGAAACAGGTGATCGGGAAATACAGAGCAGGTTAATTATGGACAATATATGAGCCCGATAGCTGTTTGGACATCCTGTGACAGTCTCTCTATACTCTCCAGGTAGCTTGATTGGGCAAGTTGTGGAATAGACAAAGGGCTAAACAGCTTAGGGGGCGGTCTCATTGGTGAAGAATAGCGAATCTACCTCGGACTGCCAGAAGAATCCACAAACCTGTCTTAGAAGACACGAAACCAGAATGCTCCTTAGAAGCAAGAATGGCACCACTTCATCGCACATCCTTCAGACATGTGATCTGGAAGGACCAGTCCCTGGAAAAGGATGTCCTGCTTGATAAAGGACGGGATCAGAGAAAAAGAAGACCCTCCCTAAGACCGATCGACACCCTTGTCGCTGCAGTTGTGGGATCCAGCACAGGAGCACCCTGGGGTGGCACAGGATTGGGGCTCTGTTTCATTCTGCTCGCGCAGGATCTCTCAAAGCTGGGACCCATTTGTGGGCGGGTTACCAAGACAACACAGAGGAAGGGAATGCCGGCATGCACTGTTAGTAACAGATGGACCTGGAAAACATGAAGCTCAGTGAAATGCGTCCGTCCCTACAGGGCCAATGCAGGATGATCTTACTTAGAGTCAACACACACAAATATATGGAAGAATAGGTGATTAATCATTATTTCCCAGTAGCCGGGAAAGGAGAGGGGAAGTGGGACGGTTTTGTTTGGGGTGGGGGACACTGAGTTAGGTTGTTGTAGGTGGAGTGTTCTGGATGATGCCAGTACCACATGACAAATGGGAGACATGTCACTAACTTGTAAGAAAGGAAGTTGTGTTGGTGTATGTGTGTGTGTGTGTGTGTGTGTGTGTGTGCCTGCGCGCACGCACCCGCGCTGGGGAGGCCATGGGATGTGTGATATTTTACCTAGGCATGTGAATCTATGTGCTCAGCCCCCCCCCCCCCCCCCAGCACACAGCTTCCAGAGGTGGCGGGCCAGTGTCCCTGATCCAGTGTGGTCAAACCCATGTCAGTGTTTGGTCAGCTGCGCTGCCTTAGGAGGAACGCTGCAATTGGGGTCAGGAGGACCGCAGGGAGGACTCCGTCACCATCACCAGCTGTGTGTCATTGAGCCAGTCATTCTCCGGCCCGGTTTCCTCCTTTGCGGGCTAGAGTCAGTCCCTGCCCTCACCACACGCCTGGACGCCTCCATGGGACGCTACTGTTCCTTTAGAGCAGTGGTTCTCCACCTTCCTCACACGGTGACCCTTTCACATAGCTCCCCAACCATCACATTATTTTCATTGCTACTTCATCACTGTCATTTTAGTACTATTACGAATCATCGTGTAAATATCTGATAGGCAGGATGCATTTTCATTGTTACAAACTGAACACCACTAGAGCATCGTGATGAATCACAAAACAGTATGTCATTCTATATTGTGAACTATTTATTACTGATGACAAGTAAATGAAATTTTGTCTTGAAGCATGGTGTAGGCTGGGGAACAGTCTTCACAATGGGGTACTCTGATATGGGCGGACCTGCCTGGAGACGGATAGAGGAGCGGTGTCTCGGTTCCTAAGACAATTGGAAAGATGTGTTTTCCGCTGGTCTTAAGAGACCCCTGTGAAAGGGAGTCGCCACCCACAGGTTGAGAACCGCTGCCTTAGAGGAAACAGCTTGTGAAGTGTGCACAGCGAGGTCCGGCGGCGGAGGGGTCGTCACCGCCCTCTGGGGGAGTTCTGGGGGATTTGGGGGGTTGGTGGAGCCCTGGTGGTGGAGTGGTTATGCGTTGGAATCCCAACCACGAGGTCAGCAGTTTGAAACTCACTGGGGATGTTCTACTCTGGGCTATAGAGCCACTGTGAGTTGGCATCAACTCGATGGCAGTGTGTTTTGAAAAGCAAGGCGCTCTGGCTGCACAGCGGGTTATGCATTGAGTCATTGGTTGAGCAGTTCAAACCCACCCGCTAGGCGGAAGGACACAGATGAGGGTGGGTGCTCCTGTAAAGGTTTAAAGCCTCAGAAACCCAAAGAGGCTAGTTCTCCTGTGTCCAAAGGGTCGCTCCGAGTCGGAATCAGCTCCACGGTGGTGAATAAGGGCAGGGACAGGCCCGCAGAGACGGCAGTGTCTCATGTCCTGTACGGTGTTTGCCCCTCCTGCTAGAAGACGTTCGCAGACGTGGAAAAACTTAGTGGTAACCTTTCTGAACCTAGCCTTGTTCCACGTCAGATTAGACGGAATCACGGCTGCTGCACCCAGTGATGAAGCCCACCCTTTTCCAGAAAGGCACCCTGGAGACATGGCAGTTACCCATTGGCTGCAGTCTTCAAGGTCAGCGCTTCGAATCAGCCAGCCGCTCCGCGGGAGAGAGACGCGGCTTCGACTCCGGTAAACAGGGACGGTCTGGGGAGCGCACAGGGACCGTCCTACCCCGCCTTTCAGGGTGGCATGGACTTCACTGCAGTGAGGAGTTTTGCAAGAAACGGTCACCCCTCATTCGCTTTCTCCACCCCAGCCGTTGGCACCGCTGTTTGGGCGGAGGTATTTCGCTCCTTCTATCATCCGTGTGTTTCTGCTGTCAGCCCCCTGTGCGCGCTCAAGCGCCCTCCTGTCCTCGCGTTCATTTCCAGGCCATGAACTCACAAGCCACCCCAAGCTGGCAAACAACAGGGGCTTCCAGAGAGACTCAGGCTGAAGTCCTGCTGCTTGGGCAGCAGAGCTGGTGCCGGAGTTACAGGGCTTGTAACTCGGGGTGGGGAGCCGAAGCTGCGGGCGCACCGGCATGGGAGAGCATCCAAGCTGAGCGGGAGTGGGAGCCGGCCTGGGAAGGTCCTTCTTTTCTTGGGGAACCATCGTGTTTTGTTGTGCTTGTTGGTTTCAAGTGAAGAACTCTCTGATGGGATCCAAACAGCTCAGAATGTCTAAACCTGGAGGGCACTGGGTTGGCTTGGAAAGGTGTCCCCACGACAGCAGACAGGGTTGCGCATACCTTTCAGCTGGCCCGCACGCCAGCGCTGGGTGGCGGCTACACACGTAGCTCTCACTCACCCTCACTGTTGTGCAGGCCACACCCACTCCCAGCTGGAGAGCCTCATCTTTCTCCCTTGGAGAGGCTGGTGGTTTCGAACCGCCGACCTCAAGGCTGGCGGCCCAATGCATAACCACTGCACCACCAGGGTCCTGCAGATACTACTCTCCTCCTTTTACAAGGACTCTAAGAGACTCCCTCATGAAGTCATGCCCCAGGTGTTGGAACCCAGGGTGGCTGGCTCCCAAGTCCACATTCAGAACTCCACTGAGAGGTAGCCTCCCTCCAGGGGGTGGGAGGTTGCCCGGGGACCCCATTTCAGATGATTAAGGGGATCTGTAGGAAACGCAAACAGACAACGGGGTTAGGTGTGATGGCGTAACCACTCAGTGACCCAGCTCATGGGAGGTGCTGAGTCAATGGCCGTGGAGTTGAACTCTAAAGACTGCATGTGGACACACACACACCCTTCCTCCTTTGCTCCACAGTCTGCCATCACGGTCCTGACTCAGCCCCAGAATTAGGGCAGGTGGGGATCTTTGTGATCATAGCCCAAGGCTCAGGAGGGAGCCAGAGTTAACAGGATGGCCAGGAAGGAGACAGGCCAGGTAGGGCCGCAGGTTCCTGTTGGCCAACCTCCCAAGGACTGTTTATGCCCAGGCCCTGTGACTTTTCACCTCCCCCCTTAAAGGGCAGGGATCGCCTCTGGAAAAATACCCGGCTGTGTGGCTCTGGCAGAAGGAGGGGCACGAGGTTGGGAGGTTGTGGGGAGGGAGGGGCTGGGATTCCAGGGACCAGCTCTCTCTGTTTACAGGGCCGGGTTCTGGGAAAGGGCCAGATTGCATCAGCGAGGGCCTGAGGGACTAGAGCCAAGACTGTGGGCTGAGTGGGAGGCTGTGGCCTTATAAAGTAGAGCAAGGGAACTGGGAGGGGAGAAGCCAGACACAAACAGAAGACGGAGAAGAGAGACGGCGAGACTAAGCCATACATGATGGCCGCCCTCCCCCAGGCAGCCAGCCCCAGCCAGGAGCCCCAAGGACCAGAGGACGAGGACTGTAGCCTGGATGAGTATGACCTCTACAACATGACCCCTTCCTACCTGGGTAAGGAAGGGACCTCTGCCGCCCCTCCCTGTGTGCTGACACCCTCCCCTCCACCTCCCCTGGAGACCTTCTCCCCATCTCTCACCCTGTTGCAGTCAACCTCTGCTCATGGCCTCTCATCATCCCATGCCCTCGGAGTCTGCCCTCTGACCTCCCATCCGCTGACCTCTGGCTTCCTCAGCCTGGGACCTCACACACAGGGGGTTGGGGGGGGGGATCTCTCATTTCACACAGAGAAGGAACTAAGTTGACAGGAGTTGTAATACCCCAGAGCCACAGGATGGGAAACCCCGGCCTCCCTAACCCAGCCTTAGCCCCTCTTCACCTACACCGCCTGCCCCGACCAAGGCTGGTCCTTGTGCCCCCCGCCCCCAACACCCCCACCCCAACCCCCCGTCCACCCCTGACTCCAGCCTTGGTGTCCAGGAGGAAGAGGCCGGAAAGGACGCACCAAGAAAGAAGCTGCTGCCAACACCAACCGCCCCAGCCCTGGTGGGCACGAAAGAAAGCTAGTGACCAAGCTTCAGAACACAGAGCAGAAAAAGAGAGGGCCCCGGCCCTGAGACGGAGCTGGAGGTAAGGAGTGTCCGCTGCCTCCGAAGGACAGGCCTGGGAGTGTGTCGTTTGGAAAAGAGGGGGAGATGTCTGTTGTCTTTGTTGTCTCAGCCTAGAAGAGCACTTCCCAACAGCCAGAACTGGAAAGGGAGACATAGACTAGTGGTGGACAAAGGCGGTGGGCGGGGAGAGGCCTGATACCCAGATTGGTTAGGATGTTCATGAAGTAAGTAAACAGGAGGGCAGAATTCAAAGCCAATTCTCTGTCTCTTTCTCTCTCCGCAGTTAAGGCCAGAAAACAGACAACCACACCAAGCATTGGAGATAGGACCATGGCGACAGAACCTCGGAGGAATGAGGACCTGGGAACCCGATACAGCCTGCTGTCCCCCTCCCTGTCCTCAGGACTTACCCTACCTGTTGGAGCCCCCTGGTCCCCCAAGGGGGCACCCCCAGCTCCCGCAAAGGGGCCAGAGGGAGAGTATGAGACAGGGAATAAGAGGAAGGTGGGCTAGGGAGGTACCACTCCCTCAACCAAAAAAAAGGAGAAGAGATAGATGCTGAAGAAACCAGGCGACAGTGACAATAAAAGGGCGCTGTGCCACAGCTGCTGTCCTGTCTGTGTTTGTACCCTGCCGTGGACTTGCAGGTGGGTGGCTGCCCGCACGTGTCTGTGTTTGTGTGAACTGACGAGCGCTCTTCTGCATGCTTGTCTTTGGGGCTGTTCTAGATTCTGGAGAGGTCCACTGGCCTGCTCGTGGGTTAGCTCTGCATGTGCCTTGGTGGCATCGTTCTGTGGTCTCTTCTTGGACATATGGAGACACCCTTTCTTAGCCGTGGTATCCAAAAGAATAAACATTTTCCCCCAAATGATAAGAATTGAGTTATGCGGATGCAAACCACCTTTTGAAGGAAGTGCTTATTTATTGGTGCCATCCATACGATGGAGGCGTGAGGCAATGCCCTAAGGAGGGACCATCCGTCTGTCCGTCCATCCATCTGTCCTTCCTGATGACTAGGTGTACAGAGCCTGGAGAACTGACTGGCCCAAAGTCACTCTGGGAGACATAGGCTTTATTATTTATGGGACACTTACTCACGGAGGAACAGCACTGTGACCTTGGGGAAGCCAGCAGGCTCAAGGCTTAGTCCCTTCTACTGTTTGGGGGAAAGAAAAAAGAAAAGGAAAAATCCCAAACCCTGCCATCAAATCGATGCCACCTCATAGCTTTAGGACAGGGTAGAACTGCCCCTTGAGTTTCTGAGACCGTAACTCTTTAAATCATTTTATTGGGGCTCATACAACTCTTATCACAATCCATGCATCCATTGTATCAAGCCCATATGTACATTTGTTGCCATCATCATTTTCAAAATATTTTCTTTCTACTTGAGCCCTTGGTATCAGCTTCTCATTCCCCCCCCCCCCGTCCCTCGCTCATGAACCCTTGATAACTTATATATTATTGTTTTTTCATGTCTTACACTGATGGATGTCCCCCTTCACCCACTTTTTTGTTGTCCATCCCCCTGGGAGGGGTTTATAGACAAGTTATTGTGATCAGTTCCCCCCTTCTCCCCCACACCTTCCCCTTCCCCTCTGCTACTCTCAATATTGGATTTGAGGGGTTTATCTGTCCTGGATTCCCTGTTTCCAGGTCTTATCTGTACCCGTGTACATGCTCTGGACTAGCTGGATTTGGGGTCATGATAGTGGAGGGAAGGAAGCATTAAAAAACGAGAGAAAAGTTGTATGTTTCATTGGCGCTATACTGCACCCTGACTGGCTTGTCTCCTCCCTATGACCCTTCTATAAGGGGATGTCCAATTGTCTACAGATGGGCTTTGGGTTTCTACTCTGCACTCCCCCTCATTCACAATGATATGATTTTTTTTTGTTCTGGGTCTTTGATGCCTGATACCTGATCCTATCAACACCTCATGATCACACAGGCTAGTATGCTTCGTCCATGTGGGCTTTGTTGCTTCTCAGCTAGATGGCCGTTTGCTTATCTTCAAGCCTTTAAGACTCCAGACACTGTATCTTTTGATAGCCGGTCACCATCAGCTTTCTTCACCACATTTGCTTATGCACCCGCTTTGTCTTCAGTGATCATGTCGGGAAAGTGAGCATCATGGAATGCCAGGTTAATAGAACAAAGTGTTCTTGCATTGAGGGAGTACTTGAGTAGAGGCCCAATGTCCATCTGCTACCTTAATACTAAACTTATAAATATATGTGCATAGATCTATTTCCCCATCCTCATATATAAATATATTTACATATGTACATTCCTTTTTTTAGACCTCTATAAATGCCCTTTGCCTCCTAGTTCCTTCCTCTATTTCCGTTTACTTTCCTCTTGTCCCACTATGATGCTCAGCCTTCATTTGAGTTTCAGTAATTCCTCTCAGTTACATTACCCTTGATCATGCCCTACCAGACTTCCTACACCCTCCTCACCACCAATTTGGATCACTTGTTCCCTTGTCCCTGGGTTTGTTGACACCACTTCTTTTCCCCCCACCTCCCCCTCTCCCATGTCCCCCAGAACCATCAGTCCTGTTGTTTTCTCCTCCAGATTGTTCATCCAACCTATCTTATTTAGATAGACTTGCAGGAGCAATAATATGCACAAAAACAAGACAGAGCAAAACAAAGCAACAAAACAAAACACAACAACAGCAACAATGACAAAAAGAAGAAAAGCCGAGTCCAGTTCGGTTCCGACTCACTGTGGCCATGGCTGCTATGGCATCGCTCATGGTCAAGCCTCCCTTCTGGGGAGGGAAGAAGGGGCCGCGAGATCAGCAGCTTCAATGCTAGCGAGGCCGCGGCTGGGCCGGGTCCTGGGAGCTGCGCTTAGCCGGTGGCCGCAGTGGCCCCCGGGCGCGGGCTGCGTCCCGGAGGCTTCCAGGCGTGCCGCCCAACGAGGATGGAGACTTGGTTGCCTTTTCCAGTGCTGAGGTGCTGACAGTGGCATTGTCCTGTGTGCAGATGACATCTTCCGTATTCACATGGAAGAGAAGAAGGAGTGCCCGCGGGAGCGCCGCCCCACGTGTGCGCAGGAGGTGCCTGCTAGCTTGGAGCGTCCCAGTGTGATCTGTGATGGTCGCAATGGGCCTGTAGCGGGGCGGGGCGGGGGGGGGGGGCACGTGCAGTGTCTGCCCGAACTATGACCTGTGGGCTGCCTGCGCGGGCGAGGGCATGCACAGCTAGCACACCAAGTTTGCCTCCTTCAGTGCAGGGCACCGTGGCTGGTAGCTGCTGGCTCCTGAAGCTGAAACATGGGCACTTAGGGTGGCAAGGCTGGGAAATGGGCCCACCAGTCCGACCCACATCTTCTGGTCCCTCAGATCATCCAAAGGTTAACTTTATGAAGAACGTAGGGGCAAGTGTGGCCACTGTGCTCAGCCACCTGGGCTTTGAAGGTGATATTGATGTGGAACTCCGAGGGAAAGGAAGCCGCCTGAAGTCAGTCTCTGCAGACCTTCTATCACAGGGATGGGCAACTCTCAGCCAAGCAGCTGCTCCTCCTGAAGGCAGTGTGGGGAGTGGAACCCAGGCTCTGGCAGAGCAAATGCAGAAGATCCCTTGGAGCCAGTGGGGCAACCTGGGGCAAGCCTGCTCCCCAGACCCTGGGAGGGACAGAGCAGATGGAGTCTGATATAACTGTTTAGGAGGAGAGGACGACTGGACTCATTGGTCTTCAAAAGAAGCGGACCCATCTACGGGTGAGCTCCGTCTCTGCAGGTGACAGAATCAGAAGGGCCAAGCTCTCTGAACCCTTCCCAGGATGGCCCCACAGGGCTGAAGGAAGCGGCACTGGACCCACCTCTGCCACCTGAAGCAGACCCTGGCTGATCAAGGCCCTCTCCCAGATGCTGTCCAGGGGTTTCTGGAGGAAGGTGGATGGCTCACCAGGCTCCTGTGGACCAAGACTTACGACGTCGGAGCTCCTCTGGACACCATCCGGTATTGGAAGCACGCACCGCCCTTGTGACAATGTTGCTCCCCTCATCTGTACCCCTCACTTGCCTCGTAGTTCTGGTAAGATAGAGAAGCAAATCCTGGGAAAGGCCAGTTTCTCTGCATTCTTCCAGAATCTGGGGGTGGGGATGCAGGGAGCCATTTAGGGCAGAAGCAGCAATGGGGGGGGGGTGTCCAAAGTTTGTGTCTATTTGAGGACTTGAGCTGTTGTTGATTGATGTTGATTGAGAAATGAAACCAGCATGCCCTTGTCCTTACCCAGGGGACCCTTACAGCGTGTTCTTGCCCCTCTGCCCCTGAGTCATACCAGCAGTCAAGAATATAGCCGGCCTAACAACCTTCTGCTTTTGCTTAAGTGACTGACCGTATGCTGACATGTACTTGACCATCCGCTAGAAACCTGATTCATTCTATTTAAATAGAGTGCTGTTACCATTTCATCAGGAAGCAGCGGAGGGCTGTCCCATAGCAGGTCTGGGACGGAATGGGGAGAGGGCAGGACAGCCGGATGCCTTGTCTTCGGTGCTTGCAGACTAACGCAGTGGGGCTGCTGGGAGCTGGTTGAAGGGGGAATCCGAGAGGTTGGTCTTCATTAACTGCTGCTTCCTCATCCCTAACCCAGACAGCGCTCTCCTTTCCTAATGGATCTGTTGACTCTGAAGTACAATCATCCCTTTGTAGCCTTGATGTTTATAAGCAACCTATCATTAAAATGCTGTTAAGTTAAAAAAAAAAAAAAGAAGAAACGCCTATAAATAGTTCAAAGTCTGTTTGTTGACCTTTAGGAGTGTTTTCCAGTGGAGTCTGATGGGGTGCCACACCCTGGCCCCACCAGCTATTTTTGGTACTCCCTGGAACTTCTTTGCTCTGCTCCCCTTGCTGTTCTGTTGCAGGCCCTCAGATCAGGCACAATTCCCGCACTGTCTCCAGTGTTGTCCCCTGTAGGGCTATGGGTCAGTGAGGGACATCCTGTCCCATGGTGGGCCATCCCTATGGTCCTCTTTGTGCATTGGCTGCTCTGAGCAGGAATATCATCCTCAAGGCTTGATGGGCCAGGATGTGCTCCACTCTCTCTTCCTCCCCCTTCATTTGCTCCTGTGGGCTCTGATCAGACAGGTTCCTTTCCCTGAGCTGCAGCTTCAATGCTGTCCTTTGAAGTGAATTCTTCTGGGGGGAGAGGGAGGTGTCCATGGAGTTGGGATTGGGGCCAGCCAGCCCCAAAACCTTTGCTCCATCCCCAGCCTCTGTTTGGAGGAGGCAACTCTTTCCCCAGGTGTACTTTGAGTACTTTCCCGCTGGAGGAACTCTTTAGCTTCCAGCATCGTAACAAGGTGGACATCACCACAGTACGACAGACTGACAAGTGAATGGTGCACAAGGCAGGACAGAACACGATTTTCCCCTAAGCATACACCCATGGAGACGTTCTCCTGGGCGAAAATAAGAATTCAATTGTGCTGGGAATCCCCAGGTGCTCTGAACTCATTGCTTTGCCAGCCTTGAAAGACAGCTTCCACCTTGCGGTGCACACTAGCTGCTCCAACGCCCACACCACATCTGGATCGCATCCTGTGGGAAAGGAAGGGAAGAGGCCAGGTGGTTCACCCCGCTATCCCTTCTGAAAGGCAGAACCAAAAAGTGGCACAACCCACATCTCCTCAGCCTTCAGTCACATGGACCCACCCAGCCACAAAGAGACCAGGAAGGGAAGTGTCTATGTAGCTGTTAGTCGAAACGTGGATGAGGGCAGGATCTGACTATTAAAAGACGCCGGAGCGAATGAGTCTCGGCAAACACTAGCAAGAAGCATTGCCCACGGGTGGAGTCGACACAAGTGGGGGATGATGACTCATCAGCCAGCCCCTTTTTCCTCTTCTCCCGTCCCTCTTCCTAGCCTGCAGAACTGGAAGCCAAATGTTCTTTGAGACCCAAGAGTATCAAGAGCAGAACGGGCTGTGCACTAGAGCAGTTACAGACACACAGTGGACTCACACCCACTGAGACCTTTGGGGCTCTCTTGTCCAGCCATCTCCTCAGTCCAGCATGATCACAGTTATACAGGAAAGGGGCACTGCAGGGCATCTAGTTCAACCCCAAGGATGCCTGGTGACATAATGGGTTGGTTATGTATTGGGCTGCTAACTGCAAGGTCAGCCGTCCAAACCCACCAGCCACTCCTCGGGAGAACGAGGAGGATTTCCTAAGGATGTGCAGCTTCAGAAACCCACCAGGGGGACAGTCCTCCTCTGCCCTGTAGGGGGCGTTACGTGTGGAGATCGGCCCAGTGGCAGTGAGTTTGAGTGTTAGTTTGGAGGCCAGTCCCATCCTGCGTGATCACGTCTTCTACAC
The DNA here is from genome assembly GCF_050624435.1 of Tenrec ecaudatus. Taxonomy (NCBI): domain Eukaryota; kingdom Metazoa; phylum Chordata; class Mammalia; order Afrosoricida; family Tenrecidae; genus Tenrec; species Tenrec ecaudatus. The sequence continues at coordinate 124,685,773 of NC_134541.1, read as the reverse complement.
TTGATCTTAGCCAAAAGGCCGAGAAGCGATGTGATCACATCTTCTTAGTCGTTTATCATTCAACAAACAAACTCACTGCCGTGGAATCATCGGTGCTGACTCATGCCCCCTGGTGGGATTCTGAGACGGTCACTGTTTGTGGGAGCAGCAAGCCCCATCTTCTGACCTCGGAGCTGCTGGTGGTTTCTGACTGCTGACCATGGGGTAGCAGCCCCACACTGAATCACTACCCCACCAGGGCTCCCTTGTTTGTCACTGGAGATGAGGGGCTCACTCTCTTTGAAGGCTGTCTCGTTCTCCGAAGAATACCTCAATGGGGACTGAAACCTGGCTCATGATGTCCCTCTACCAGGCACTGACCTTGCTTCTGTTGTTCCCGTACTTTCTGTCTGACATACCTTTCATCTCCCCCATCCCCCAAGGCTCCGCTCAAGGGCCACTTTCTGTTCTAAGTTTTCCCCAACAATGCCCTGCACACACACATCATCATCATCATCATCTCCTGGGGCAGGATCCGATGCAGTTCCTTCTACTTTCCCCTTGATTGCTTCTTCCCACAAGTAATTCTTGATTTTTTTAAACTTCATTTTATTTGAACCTTACCAGAGCCTGGCTCGGCGTAGTGGTTCTGCAGTTCGAGACTACCAGCTGCTCCTCGGGAGAAAGACAGAGCTTTCTACTCCCATAAAGAGTGACAGTCTCAGAAACCCAGAGCGGCGGGGCCTCTAGGAGCCGGCATCCCCTGGCCGGCCGTGAGTCTGGTTTGGGTTTGAAAGACTGGCTCAAAGCACCAACTGCAAAGAGGGGCCAAGGGGACCCTGGTGTCCTTGGGATCCGTCTTGACAGCCCCTGCCAGCGCTGGCGCACAGGAGGCCAATGACAGGAGCAACGCACATCACTATCTTCTCGCCCAGTGTCAGAAAATCACACGAACAGGTCTGGAATGGGGTTCCTACTCTGCTTTATCGGCCTTACTCCAGTGACTACTGACAACAGCCCCCCCGTTAGCATTGCCAGGTGCCATCCAGTTGGGTCCGGCTCGTAGCAAGCCTGTGTACAACAGGACAAAACACCCTCAGAGCCATTGTCAGGTTCAAGCCCATCATGGCCGCCCCTGTGTCGATCCCTCTTGCCCAGGGCCTTCCTGCTTTACAGGGACCCTCTTCTTTGACGGCCTCTTTTGGCCATGGGACGCCTTTCAATCCCCTGCACCAGCACCGCCGGATAGCCAACAGGACACACAATTTTAGTTTCTTTTGCAGATCAGAAAACTGAAATTCAGAGAAGTTAAGTAACTTGCTTGCTCGAAGTCATACCCCTGGAATTCTGAACCCCGGTCCGTCTGATCTCCAGTGGCTGGGTTTTTACCTTTTTGCTGCGTGTCTGGGGAAAAAAAAGCACCATCTATCACAGAGGGAAATTCCAGCTTCTAGTTAACTTCTGGTCAATTACTCCTTCTGAGTCTCAGTTTCCTAGTTTGTCAAATGGGAAGCTTAGCTTCCCCTCCCTCTTCTTCAAAGGAAAGCCGGGCTGGGAAATGCGCTTGGCTGAACTTAGCCACTCCCTGGTTCCTGGGTCCTTGGCCGATGCCAGCAGGTCTCACACGGCTCCTTTCTGGAGGCCTCCACCTGGTCTTCCCAGACCTCCACCTTCCCTAAGTCCACCCCTGGCTGAGAAGACTTTAAGGGACTGCTCCTGTGGCCTTAAGACAATGTTTGCATCACAGAACCTGTATCGCAACTGCCACCAAGTGGATTCCAACTCAGAGTGACCTGACAGGACAGACTGGAAAAGCCCCCTAGATTAAATACTTATGGTGGCAGACAGCCTCAACTTTCCATATCCCATCTTGCAGTCCTTTCAACTGCACCGTTCAACGCGATCCCATGCATCAGCTGGTGAATTTGAACCCCTGACCTTTTGGTATACATATATAGGAACCCAATATACAACAGAACAAATCACTGCCCAGTCCTGCAGCATCTTCACACTTAACTTGGAGCCTGTTGTGGAAGCTATTGTAGTCACCCAGCTTGTCTAGGGCCTTCTTCTGTTTTTCCAAGCACAACGTCCTTCCCCAGGGATTGGTCTCTCCTGATAACATGTCCCAAGTGCCTGAGTCCTCAAAGTAACGGGCCGACTTGTCAACCCTTTGAAGGGGCGTTTGGCAGCAGATCTGTCCAAGGCAATACTTCATTTGATCTCTTAACTGCTGCTTCCACGAGCACTGGACTGGGAGTTCAAGCTTTTCTCTGTTTCTCGTGATGTTGTTTAGGGGTCCAATGGTAAGGATTTTAGTTTTCATTTTTCTTTCTTTATATTGGGATGTAATCACTACTGAAGGCTGAAGTCCACCTTGCTTTCAACAAACGAGGTTGCATCATCTGAATGTCACAGGTTCATAATAAACCTTCCCCCACTCTTTTTTTTTTCTTAAGCAAAAGGGAAGAAATTTATTGGAGCCCATACGGGAAACCCTAGAGGGGCCCAGCATACCCTACTGTGTAGGCATGCCCAGCAAAGGGTCATACCATTCACTGTACCCCCATGTCCCGGAGGGACTCCCCTTGAGCTGAGCCCCACAGCCCTGGGACTGGCTGGGGGTGGGGACAACCTTCCTCCACTCTTGATGACACATTCGTCTTCAGGTAGCCCAGATTCTCAGGTGATTTGCTCAGCATATGTGCTGAGTAAGTATGGTTAGAAGATACAACCCTGACCCACATTCCTGTTGTTTTAAACCACTCAGGATTCCCCTGTTCTCTTCATGTACAAATTCCATATTAGCACAATGAAGTGTTCTAGAATTCTCTTTCTTCTCAGTGTTATTCAAAGTTTGATATTATCCACACAGTCAAATGCCTTGGCATAATCAATAAAACACAGATAAACATCTTTCTGATAGCCTTTGCTTTCAGACAAGATCCATCTGACATCAGCAATGAGATCCCTTGTGCCACATCCTCTTCTGAATCCAGTTTGAATTTCAGGTAGCCCTCTGCTCTGGCTGTTGTTGAATTACCTTGAGCAAACTTTTACTTGCATGTGATATTGATGACATTTTTTGATAATGTCTGCACTTTGTAGAATGACCTTTCTTTGGCATCGGTGCAAATATGGATCTCTTCCAATCAGTTGGCCTAGCAGGTGTTTTCCAAATTTTTGGCACGGACGAGTGAGTACTTTCAGTGCCTCCTCAGTTTGTGGAAGCATTTCAATTGGAATTCATCAATCCCTGGAGTCTATTTTTGGCGAATGCCTTCAGCACTATTGATTCCTGATCATACTGCTACCTCATCAAATGGTTGCTGTTGGCCAGTTATTTGGGGTCCGATCGTCACTCTAGCTATCCCTTCCACCATCTGTTGATACCTTTTGCATCATTCAACAACGTCCCCCATGGAATCCTTCAATATTGCAACTTGAGGCTTGCCTCTTTTTTTTCGATTTGAGATATGCTGAGTGTGTTCTTCCTTTTTGGCTTTCTAACTAACTCCAACTCCAGGTCTTTTCCTAGTTCCTTATAGTACTTGGCTTTGTCTCCTCGAGCTGCCCTTTGAGGTATTTTGTTTGGCCCCTCACTTCATCGTTCATCCTATGTGTTTACATCTCCATGTCCGCGAGCAGGTTTCGGAGCGTCTCCTGGCATGCACTCTGATGGCGCCTTTCCTGCTCGCTGTTTTCATGACCTCTTGCTTTCTTCCTGTGCGCTGGTCTTGATGTCCTCCCACAGTTCGTCAGGCCTTCCTTCAGTGATGTCCAGATGGTCAGGTCTGTTCTTGAGGTATTCTCAAAACTCAGGTGGGATATAGTTAAGAATATCAACATGGTGCTGGTACAGCCTACTGAAAGCACATGGTCTGCCAGGAGAACAAACGAATCTGGGTTGGAAGAAATACAGCCAGAATGCTCCTTGGAAGCAAGAATGGCGAGGCTTAGTCTCCTGTACTTTAGATGACTTATTCGGAGAGATCGGTCCCTGGAGAAGGACCATGCTTGGTAAAGTGCAAGACGCTCAACGAGATGGATGGACACAGTGGCTGCAACAATGGGCTCAAACATAACCATTGTGAGGACGGCGTAGGAGTGGACAGTGTTTCTTTCATTTTGTTGGGAGCAGGGTCACTATGAGACAGAATCACCTTGAGGACACTTAACGACATACTAATCAAGGGCATATTTTGGCTCTGGTGGATTTGTTTTCATCTTTTTCAACTTGAACTTCACTAACTCACTGACATAGAATCCTTTCTGATTCATAGTGACCTTACAGGGCAGGGTGGAACCGTCCCTGTGGGTTTCCAAGACTAACTCTTTACAAGGACAGAAATCCCTTTCTGACCCCACAGCCCATCTAGGGTCCTTTGATACGACTGGCCAGTCGAGAAGCACCTTCTTTTCGATGCTGGCTCCCTGAGCATCCTCGGCCATCAGGAATGACCCAGTCACTATCCGGACCAGGAAGTTCATGACCACCAGACTACTTCAATGAAAACAAGTGGTCATGGATGTCCTGCGCCCCGGGAGAACGACGGCGCCATGACAGAAATTCATAAAAAACGGGCCAACGTGTACAGCACACAGCCGGTTGTCTTTTCTGTGTTTGGATTTAGAACCCATTTTGGTGGTGGCAAGACGACGGGCTTCCGCATGAGGGACCATTCCTTGGATTCTGCAAGGAAAAATGACCCTAAAGTCAGCCTTGCAAGACACGGCCTCTGTGAGAAGAACGAGGCCTCCAGCAAACTGCGCGAGGAAGCCAAGAACAGGACGAGGGAAGGCGGGGCTGCGAAGGCCATCGTTGGCTCTGGAGAAAAGTGGGCTGGAGATGGGATCCCAGAAAGAATAAAGCTACTACAGTGACTTGAGCTGCAAGGATTATGTGCGGTTTTTTCACCAGAATTTAATAAACTATAAAATCTTATAAGAAAGATGGAAAGAAAGCCCTTTCTCTTGCCGAGCGGCTAATGGCTTCAACCCAAGGTGCAACCACTGCACCCCAAGGACTGACATGTGAGCAAACTGATGGTCTGTTCCACAGTCAGCCACCGGCCTCGTTTTGCATTTTTTTTTTTTTGGCTTTTTCCAAACTATGCATTGTGGGTTAGGAGGGGCTTACAGGTCAGACCATCATTTTGGGGATTCAACAACTTATCAAATTCCCAATGTTGCCTTCTTTTTATTTATTTTTGCCCATCTCTCTCTCATTGGACATAATCTTCCCCTTCCCTCATGTGAACACCCGTCTGCCTCTAGCCTATTACTTCCCTTGACCACACACACACACACACACACACACACACACACACAGAGGTAACCATCCAAGTCTGTCTCTGAGGGTATGAAAACATTTTCCTTTTTTTTAAAGTAAATAACAGTGGTCCCGTACAAGGTTGTCCTTTCGCGATTGACTAATTTCACTGAGGATAATGTCCCCTAACCCATTCACAACATGAGGGGTATTACAGATTCGTCATCATGCTGTAACATTGTGTGTATGAACTCACAGTTATTCATCCACTCTTCCACCAATGGGCCGTGAGGGTGTTTCTATCATCTTGCTATTGTGAACAGTGCTCTGTGCTGAACATGGGTGTGCCTGTATCTAGGATGCTGTGCTTCGTGTTTGGAGTGGGCAGCAGATTGAGGGATCCCGTGGTATTTTGAGCCCCGATTGAGGAAGCGCCATACCGTTCCCACAGTGGTTTCGGTGCTTTCCAGCCACCAGCGGTGGATGTGGGTCCCAATTGGTTTGCTCCCTTTTCAGCATTTATTTGCTGGGACTTGGGTTTGTTTGTTCGACCTTTGCCATTAATGCCGGGGTCGGAGTGCATCTCCACGTTGTTTTGATTTCCGTTTCTTGACTACGGACCCTTCGCGCTTGTTGGCCACCTCGATGTGCGAATGGCCTGTTCATGGCCCCTGGCCATTTAAATTGGGTTGTTGAAGTTGCCTAGAGGTTTTAGAGATGAGTCCCTTTCCCCCATTTTCTCCCAGTCTGTGGATTTAATGGAAATTTTAAACAAGTGGGATCATGATCTTGTAGCATTTCCCCACCAAAAAATATTGTAACCAGAGATGACCCAGTATAATCCTGTAGCCAAAGCACAAAGCAAATAAATGGCTACCAAGAAGTGGAAGTGATCCACCAGTCAAGAGCAAAGATCGTACCAATAGTTTGGGAGGTGGTCATAATATTTTGCTTGTTGGCTTTCTGGAGGACCAAGGATCTATAGCATCTACTCAACACCAGAGTGATTTGAGAACGTTTGCCAAAGCTTTAACCTGAAAACGCTTGAGAAATTCTCATGGGAGAGTTATTTTCCACCACAGCTCATTCCTCTCATCAAAGCCAGGCGATTTTGTGAGTATAGTGGTTACACAATTCATGTCGATTTAATAAAAGAGTGAGGGGGCGGGGTGTAGCCTGTCAATCAGGTCACAGCCTAAAGTGGTCTCCTTGTGGGCGTGGCCTAATCATGAGGATTCTGGGAACTCCCTCTCTTCCTCCCTGGAAGCGGGACACACTCTCTCTTTACCTTGGTCTTCCTATGGAAGAGCCACATGGAGCCAGGTTGATGGCGGCCAGAGTCCTGGAGAGGCTTCCACCGCCATTGGATCCACGGGACTATCCACCCACTGGCCTGTGATCTTCCTGCATTCAGCATCATTGCATGTGCTGCATGAGTCTGAAGAAGAATTTATGGACTAGTATCAGACATATGGACTGATCTCCAACTTATGGGCTTGATCTGAACTGGGCTGAGAGGTTCTATCGATGCATACTTGCTTCTGGTTATAAAGAGCTCTCTTGCACACATATGCGTGTTTTTGGATTTGTTTCTCTTATAAACCCAGCCTAGCACAGTGAGAGTTTCGGTGGGATCTCATCTTCCAGTCCTTTGGGGCTCCTTCTGACTCGGCACTGTTGGAAAGCTGCCCGTAAGGCCAGCCATCCAAACCCGCCAGTTGCTTGGAGGAGAAAGCTGAAGTTGTGTACTTTAAGATAGACTTCCATACCAAGGACTTAACAGAAAATGATGGTCTAGAAAAAAATAATGGCAACACATCACAAATATGCCTGAAACAATGGACGTATGGGTTGTAATAAGAGTTGTAAGAGCCCCCAGTAAAATGATCTTTTAATATATAATATATCTATGGAGAGAGAGAGAGACATCACGGCTCAGAAACCTTCGCTAGCCCACTCCTATAGAGTCAATTCCAAATCACAGTGACGGGGGCAGGGCACAGCAGAACAGCTCCTGGAGGTTTTGTGAGACTGTCAATCTTGCCAGGAGCAGACAAGCTCACTTTCCTCCTGTGGAGCCTCTGGTAGGCTCAAACCGCTAACCTTGCAGGAAGCAGAGCCCTACACCGCAGGGGCGCCTGCAGGAGCCCTGTGCACCGTCACTCTGAGATGGCATTGACTCCTCGACAGTGGGTCTTAAACCTACTCCCTAAAGATTTACACCCTGGGAGATCCTGGATCTGAATCAGTTCAATAGCAATGCTTTTGGTTTGGGGAAATCTGTAAAACATCTTTAAAGTGCACCCAGTTTTCTACACTTAAGAGTGGGGAAAAAGAATGACATTGACCTGGTTAGATTCCCCCGATCCCTCCATTCTTTAGCGATGGACTAAATGGCCAGTGTCATTGCTGACAAAAGTATCTTGAACTCGATGGGCCTTATGTTGAGGAATAACGTTTACAATTTTTATTTGTATCCATTAATTCCATTTTTATGCGCTTTTTGAAGTCCCCTTGTATGTGCTCCCACACACCCTCTGCACCCCCCCAGAATCACCCAGAGCTGACTTTCGGGGACCACCTGCTAGGGGCAGCAGGAGTCATTGCGACAGTGATGCCGACGACGAGGACCGCTGTTGTCCACCTCACGGCTTTCCCGATCTCCCCAGCACTTGGCAGTCCCTCCCGCGTGTGCCTCCCAGCTATGCTGTCAGTCACTAGCCCTGCAGACACGGCTCCTTTTGACTCAGACTCATTCAAAAGGAAACTGTGCGTGTAATCTCCCCACATGGGAAGAGCACGATCCCTACTGTAAAAAAGAAACCGCTCACTGTTACTGTAAGAAAGAAAAATCTGTGTCCTACTCAGGGGGCCCTAGTCTACTGAGGCAGAGCAGCGTGACACGAAGGTCTCCGTGAGGGCTAACGGGACAGGACCACCCCTTCCTTCTCCCGGCCTGGGGGACAAGGCTGGCGGCTCAGCCAGGGGGGCTGCTGAAGCAATGGTGAGCCTGTCTCTCCGCCTGAGATAAAGGGACACTTGCCTCTGTGTCCTGACTAAAGGTGCAGAAGGCAGCAGTCTGCACACTGGGGACGTGCAGCTGAGCAGCAGGGGAAGCAGAGCCATGAAGTCCCCAGGAATGCCAGGCCATGGCACCCCACCAGACTCGACTGGAAAGCACTCATAAAGGACAACAAATAGACCTTGAACTATTTATAGGGCTTTGTTGTTGTTGTTCCTTTTTGTTATCATTGTTGTTGTTGTGGCTATTGTCTTATTTTCTACTGTTGCTTCGTTGTGCTTGGTCTTGAGTTGGTGCATATTGTTGCCACTGCATATCTATCTGGGAGGGATAAGCGGGATAAGCAAGCCGGAAGAGAGAACAACGGGATGACAGTTCCGGGGTAACATGGGAGGGGGGTGGCGCGGGGGAAAAGAATTGGGTGTTAACATACTATGGTCTTGAGGGTCCCTCCGGTCTCTATAAGACCTATAAGCCTGATCTTTTGGAGTTTTGAAGTACATTTTTCTTCTACTCTTCCGGCACGTTCCAAGGTGATCCCTTTCAGAGCTGCGAGTTGTTGTAGCTGGGCACCATCTAGTTCTTCTGGTTATGGAGACTGATGGTTCAGTGACCCGTGAATCTACAGAATTTACTGTTTCTGCCCATGTTTGACTTTCATTACTCTTCCCTGCTCCAGCAAGGAGAGATTAATAGTTGCATCTTTTATGAGTTTTTAAGATCCCATTTGCAACTCTCCAAAGTAGTATGTAGACCATGTTAAGCCACTTGAACTTGGTGTTCCCTGAGACCACGGTCCTGAGCCCGTAGGTCTAACAACTCAATTCCCTCAAGGGATTTGGTTCTGTCTGAGAAGTTTCCATAACTTTACCCCCAGTATGCTCAACCGCATTCATGGGCTCATCTGAACGATTGGTTTTTGTCTTTATCTTGTCACTGTCTTGTGGAAGACTTAATAATTGGTTCTACAAAATGCATTTGAATTTGAGTTGGGTTTTTTTTGCCCTAAAACACTGGTGGAAATGCAAAATGGAACAGCTACTTGGAAAACCAGGCTGGCAGTCTCTAACAAAGCTAATACCTGTCTTACCATAAGATCTGGCCGTCATACTCCTGGTTCTCTACTTCAGTGAGTTAAAATGTATGTCCTCACAAAAGCCCGCACACACACACGTTTGTAGACACTTCATTCGTCATTGCCAAAACCGAGAAGCAACTTCGATAGTGAACGGATTGTCTCAGAGATGGGCGTGGTCAAAAGACTAGAAAGTCAAAATTGTACTAAGGCGTTTTATTAAAGAATAGACAGCTAATGGCAGGAAAGACCACCTCGGGCCTACAGCCCCTTAGCTTGCAACTCAAGGCCTCGGTAGAACTGTCTCCTCGTCAGCATCCAGGGGTGACCAGGATCTGTAAGTGTTCCTTGGGGCAATGTTTCTGGTTTGGGCAGTCTGTGCAGTCACGTGCCCGTATGACCTGCAGCCTCTTTCAGTGGGTGCACGTACGCACAACGTTGAGTCAAGATGAAATGCTGAGTCAAGATAGAGTCCAAAAATTCAAATTGGCGCCTATAGCAAAGGCTTCTGGGATACTTAGGCGAGCGTAGTTAAAAACCACCAAACTCAACTGCCATTGAATCCATTCTGACTCATAGAGAGCCTCCAGGACAAGGCAGAACTGCTCCTGTGAATTTACAAGACTAACCTTTTTTTTTTTTTAACATTCATCATAGGCTTTGTCTATGGATTATATGAAAGAACGTGTAGAACTCCCTCCCTGGGGGACGGACAACAGAAAAGTGGGTGAAGGGGGACGTCAGACAGTGTAAGACATGACAAAATAATCATTTATAAATTACCAAGGGTTCATGACGGAGGGGGGACAGGGAGGGAGGAGGAAAATGAGAAGCTGATACCAAGGGCTCAAGTAGAAAGCAAATGTTTTGAGAATGATGATGGCAACAAATGTACAATTGTGCTTGACACAATGGATGGGTGGATAGATTGTGATAAGAGTTGTATGAGCCCCCAATAAAATGATTTTTAAAAAGAAAATATTTTTTAAAAAGAACATGTGGAAAACCCTAAGTAGATTTATGATACACATCAATTTGTTATTTTTTATTCTATAAATCATTTATTGGGGACACTTACAGCTCTTACAACAATCCACACACCGATTGTGTCAAGCACATTTGTACATATGTTGCCATCGTCATTTTCAAAACATTTCCTTGACGGGAGTAGAAAGTCCCACCTTTCTCCCGAGGAGCGGCTGGTGGTTTCAAACTACTGACCTTGCAGTAAGCAGCCCAACTCACGACTCCTACCCACCAGGGCTCCTACTTGGGTATCCTTGATTCTTGGTCTGAATTCTGGATTAGTGCTGGGACTGTCACCTTTGGTCACATGTGTCCTTGCTGTGCATGTCTCCTAAGCCAGTCGAGCCCCCGTCCTGGAGACAGAGGCAATTGGTGATCTGGGAAACAAGTAAAGAAGCACAGACTTCGCATGTTTCCTGAGACGTTTTTACAATGTCACGTTGTCTGTCCCGCTCCTGTGAGTGTCCGTCAAGCTCCCCTCAAGGCACTGTTTCTGCAACCCGTAGTTTCTCCATATATCATCTGCTTCCTTGGATGAGTCTGATTTTGACAGACATTATCCCCAGCCTCTGTGTCAGTCGAATACTGCCTCCAGCAATATCCACACCCTTAGTACATCCATATGAGGGGCTCTTACTCAGGGGTGAAAAGAAACAAGCTAGCAGGCCATAAAAGGCATGGCAGAATCTCGCTGGGAAGCAACAAAGTTCACCTGGAAGAAGCACACCAGCCTGTGTGATCATGAGGTGTCGAGGGGATCAGGTATCAGGCATCAAAGACACAGAAAAAATAAAACATGTAAATGTGAATAAGGGGAGCGTGGAGTAGAGACCCAAAGCCCATCTGTAGACAACTGGACTTCCCCTTACAGAAGGGTCATGGGGAGGAGAAGAGCCAGTCAGGGTACCATGTAGCAATGATGAAACATACAGCTTTCCTCTAGTTCTTTAATACTTCCTCCCACTCACTATCATGACCCCAATTCTACCTAACAAATCCGGCTAGACCAGAGCATGTACACAGGTACAGATAATAGTTCACAACACAGGGAATCCAGGACAGATAAACCCCTCAGGACCACGAATGAGAGAAGCCACACCAGGAGGGGAAAGGGAAGGTGGGGGGGGGGGGAGGAACTGATCACAATGATCTAACTAAAACCTCCTCCCAGGAGGGCAGACAGGAGAAAAGTGGGTGAAGAGAGACATTGGTCAGTGTAAGACATGAAAAATAATAATTTCTAAATTATCAACAGTTCATGAAGAAGGGAGGATGGGGGGCGGAGGGGGAAAACAAGGAGCTGATACCAAGGGCTCAAGTAGAACGAAGATGTTTTGAAAATGATGATGGCAACATAGGTGCAAAGGTGCTTGACACATGGATATATGTATATGGATTGTGATAAGAGTTGTACGAGCGCCCAATCAAATGAGTAAAAAAAATAACAGTAATAATAAAAAGACACGGCAGAACCATCCAGGCACATTGCTCAGGGAAAGGAGCCAATCTGAAAGGGCCACAGACTGGAAGGTTCCGAATCCATGCCGTCCTAGCAAAGACAAAAGAATGGGATGGCAGAAAGACCCAAGGTGGTCAGTGGCTCAGAGGAGGGGAGAGGGATGAACAGGTGGAGCACAGGGCATTTTTAGGACAGCGAGTCTATTCTGCATGATACTGTCACAGCCAGACACAGGGCATCATGTGTTTGAACCCTAATGGAAATGACGGACTTTAGCTCGTAATAGCGTGTTAGTAGGATTCATTAAGTATAGCAAATGTACCGCGAGTGTTAGTAATGGGGAAGCAGGCTGGGGAAGGAACAGGGGGGTTTGATTGGGCTGTTCTTGCTGCCCCTTTTCTCTGTAAATCTAAAGCTGCTTTTAAAACATCTATTAAAAGCATAGAGGAGGAGGAAGAGAGAGGTGCGAGAGAGAGAGAAACCTTAACTGTCCCCTCAGAATTCCTAGGTCCAGCCAATATGGAAGCAAATAACTTTCATTGACATGTTTGACCTCATGAGACAATCTCTCTCTCTCCTTGCGTTTCAACGCTTGCAAGAGGTCTTGGGCAGCCGATTTGTCCGATGCAGTGTATCCTTGGATCTCTGGACCTGCTGCTTCCATGAACATGGCTAGTGGATCCAACCAAGACAAACTCCTTGACAACTTCGGTCTTTTCTCTATTGATCATGATGCTTCCTTGTGGTCCAACTGAGAGGATTTGGGCAATGATACTCTCGCCCTCTCGTCTGCTGGCCCACGCCACGGCCTCGCTCTTCACGGTGTGAGACCAGGGATGCCCTCCTCCAGGTACAGGCACAGAGTTCCAGAAAGTGGTCTGCAGAGCCTCCCAGCAAGGGGGAAACTCCCCTGCTGCTTCCCAGGGGAGCCTAATCCTACCTGTGTGGGCTCCCCATCTCAGTCTTCAGCCTCTAACTCTGAGGTCCCTTCCCCTACCCAGGGAAAACATGGGAGCAAGCAGAAGGCCTTCAGCCTGGCACTGCCAACAGGATCCAGGTGTCTGAGGATGTGGGGAGAGTCGAGACCTGGAGAAGATTCTAAGGGTCTGAGAAAGACTTGGGATGTATAGGGAAAAATGAGGGGGCTACATTGTAGGATTGCACATGGGGTCTTTGGCGAAGGGGGCAATGGTGAAAAGAAAGTATTTATGAGGCAACGATCCCTTTTTTCTTTTTTTTTATTCTTATTCAATTTTTTTATTAGGAGCTCATACAACTCTTATCACAATCCATACATACATCAATTGTGGAAAGTACGTTAGTACATTCATTGCCCTCATCATTCTCAAAACATTTGCTCTCCACCTAAGCCCCTGGCATCAGCTCTTCATTTTTTCCCCTCCCTCCCCGTTCCCTTCTCCCTCATGAGTTTTTTATTTTATATAAATTATTATTTTGTCATATCTTGCACTGTCTGATATCTCCCTTCACCCACTTCTCTGTTGTTCATCCCCCAGGGAGGAGGTCACATATGGATCCTTGTAATTAGTTCCCCCTTTCCAACCCACCCTCCCTCTACCCTCCCAGTATCGCCCCTCACACCACTGGTCCTGAAGGGATCATCCGCCCTGGATTCCCTGTGCTTCCAGTTCTTATCTGTACCAGTGTACATCCTCTGGTCTAGCCAGACTTGCAAAGTAGAATTGGGATCATGATAGTGGCAAGGAGGAAGCATTTAGGAACTAGAGGAAAGTTGTATGTTTCATCGTTGCTTCATCGCACCCTAACTGGCTTGTCTCCTCCCCAAGACCCTTCTGTAAGGGGATGTCCAGTGGCCTACAAATGGGCTTTGGGTCTCCACTCCGCGCTCCCCATTTCATTCACAATGATATGATTTTTTTGTTCTGATGCTGCCTGATACCTGATCTGTTCGACACCTCGTGATCACACAGGCCAGTGTGCTTCCTCCATGTGGACTTTGTTGCTTCTGGGCTAGATGACTGCTTGTTTACCTTCAAGCCTTTAAGACTCCAGACGCTATATCCTTTGATAGCCGAGCACCATCAGCTTTCTTCACCACATTTGCTTATACACACATTTGTCTTTAGCGATCATATCAGAGAGGTGAGCACACGATATGATTTTTTTGTTTTTTGATGCCTGATAACTGATCCCTTTGGTACCTCATGATCACGCAGGATGGTGTGATTCTTCCATGTGGGCTTTGTTGCTTCTGAGCTAGATGGCCGCTTGTTTACCTTCAAGCTTTTAAGACCCCAGACGCTATATCTTTTGAGAGCCGGGCACCATCAGCTTTCTTCACCTCATTTGCTTATTTACCTGCTTTGCCTTCAGTGATTGTGTCAGGAAGGTGAGTATCATAGAATGCCAATTTAATAGAACAAAGTGTTCTTGCATTGAGGGAGAACCTGAGTAGAGGCCCAATGTCCATCTGCTACCTTAATACTAAACCTATAAATATATGCACATAGATCTATTTCCCCATCCTCATATATAAATATAGTTACATATGTACATGCCTTTATTTAGACCTCTATCAATGCCCTTTACCTCCTAGTTCTTTCCTCTATTTCCTTGGACTTTCTTCTTGTCCCACTATCATGTTCAGTCTTCATTTGGGTTTCAGTAATTTCTCTCGGTTACATTACCCTAGATCACGCCCTACCAGGCCTCCTACACCCTCCTCACCACCGATTTGGATCACTTGTTGTTCCCTTGTCCCTGGGTTTGTTAACACCACTTCCTTCCCCGCCCCCACCTCCTCCTCTCCCATGTGCCTCCAGAGGTGTTGGTCCCTTGTTTTCTCCACCAGATTGTTCATCTGAGGCAACGCTCCCTGAATGGAGAAAAGGGAGTCTATCACTTGGAGAATCCAGGGAGCAGTGTGTCTGTGCTGTGGGAGGGACGGCCCGAGGCCAGAGAGAGAGAAGAGTGGGTCAGAGAAGCAATGGATCCCGCCAGAGGGCCTGGTCGACCATTACAAGGGCCCTGGCTTTCACTCTTAGGGAGATGAGACGCCTTTGGAATGCTGACCACAGAAGCTGGGGAAGGGGAGGGGCTTGCAGGTGCTCTAACTGCGAATGCTCCTCCCCCAAATCAATATGCGAGTGGCCTGTTCACCATTCTTGGGAGACGTGCTCAGGAGCAAAGTGGTGACACATTTGAGTTGTGTAATGTGTCCTCGTTCCCAACTGAGAGCAAACGAGGCCACTGGGGGAGGTGGTCACCATGCGCAGGAGAACAAAGAAAATGTTCAAGAAAGAAAGAAGGTTGTGGTGATGATTGTACAAGTCTTCGTGACATGATGAAACTATTCAATTGTGGGGAGCTGGAGGAGAGGGGAAAATGTGGAGCTGATGCCAGGGGCTTAAGTGGAGAGCAAATATTGTGAGAATGATGAAGGCAACGAATGTACAAATATGCTTGACACAATTGATGGATGTATGGATTGTGATAAGAGTTGTATGAGTCCCCAGTAAAATGATTAGAAAAAAAAGAAACTATTCAATTGCAGGATATGTGGATAATCTGCATATATATATATATATATATGTGATGCTCTGCCTTCTGGGCTCTTTAACCCTGTAAACAAGGGCCCTTTTCTTGATCTATTTTGAGTGACATTTTTCACGTTTTTGTGGGTTTCTTGCTGGTGACTGAGCTGTTTAAAATGGCCTCGCTGTTAAACTAGCCTTTGCGTGTGGTGAGAAGCTACAACGTGCTCAGAGAACATGATTCCAGGACAAAGGCGCAGATTCCAGCACTGCTGGCGGCGGAGTCATGTTCCTGAGTCAACACAATGGATTGGGTCACCCAAACCCAGCCCTGCATCATCGGCCAGGACAGACTCTAAGACTGGAACCCTTGGCAGGAACAGACAGCTTCCAAGCAGTGGCTGGTAGCTTTGAACCACCACCTTGGCAGCTAACAGCCCCGTGCCTAGACTGCCATGGCCCCAGGGCGCCTCTAGATGAGATGAAGGGTTTTTTTAAACACAGATGCACTGAAAACAAGGTTACGTCACAACCAGTCAGTGGAAATCCACAGGAGCAGACGCTTGCTGGACTCTAACCTGCATTTTCCCTGGGAGCAGCAAACAGTTCAGTCTCAGCGGATGTCGCGTCTGCCGTGACTTTGTAGAGGGGCCCTGGTGGGATAGTGGGTGACGATTGGGCCCGTCCCTGCAAGGGTCCTGGTTGAACCCACCAGCCTGCTCTGCGGGAGGAGGGGCTTCCTGCCCCTGTAAAAGCTGACAGCCTTGAAAAGCCAACTCAAAAAGCAGTTCTACTGGGTGCTGCGGGGCTGTAGGGTCACTGTGAGTCAGAACTGACTCAGACAGTGCATTTGTTTGTGTGTGTGTGTATTTGGGGTTTGTTTGTTTATTTGTTTGTTGGGGGGAAGGATACGGGAGTGACTTTGTAGACCACAGGGGAGAAACACAAGATCTTTCTACTCCCATAAGTGGTCACCTTCTCTGAAACTGACCCGGGCAGTTCTTCCCTGACCGACAGAGTTGCTGTGAGTCAGAATCGACTCAGTGGCCATGTGTTTGGGTTTGGGTTTTTGGTTGGTTTGGGGTTTTTTTTGAGAAGCTTTCATTTTCAATTTTTTTAAATCATTGTGATCGGGACTTGTTCCACTCTTATCACAATCCATACACACATCCACCGTGTCGAGCACATGTGTATGTTTGTTGCCATCATCGTTCTCAAAACATTTTCTTTCGACTTGAGCCCTTGGTATCAGCTCCTCATTTTCCCCCTCCCTCCTCAGGAACCCTTGATAATTTATAAATTATTATTATTTTGTCATGTCTTACACTGTCCGACATCTCCCTTCACCCACGTTTCTGTTTGTCCATCCCCCCAGGGAGGGGCTTATATGTAGATCATTGTGATCAATTCTGCCTTTCTACCCCACCTCTGCTCCACCCTTGGCTTATATGTAGATCATTGTGATCAATTCCGCCTTTCTACCCCACCTCTGCTCCACCCTTCCGGTATGGCCACTCTCACCACTGGTCCTGAAGGGATCATCTGTCCTGTACTCCCTGTGTTTCCAGTTCCTATCTGTACCAGAGTACATGCTCTGGTCTAGCCAGATTTGTAAGGTAGAATTGGGATCATGATAGTCAGGGGAGGAAGCATTAAAGAACTAGAGGAAAGTTGTATGTTTGATCTGTGCTATACTGAATCCTGACTGGCTCATCTTCTCCCCGAAACCCTTCTGTAAGGGGATGTCCAGGTGCCTACAGATGGGCTTTGTTCAGTTGCCTACAGATGGGCTTTGGGTCCCCACTCTGCACTCCCCCTCGTTGACAAGGATATGTTTGTTTGGGTTTTTTTGATGTCTGATACCTGATCCCTTCGACACCTCGTGATCACACAGGCTGGTGTGCTACTTCCATGTGAGCTTTGTTGTTTCTCAGCGAGATGGCCACTTGTTTATCTTCAGTCCTTTAAGACCCAAGACATTCTTTCTTTTGATAGCTGGGCACCATCAGCTCTCTTCACCACATTTGCTTATGAACCTGCTTTGTCTTCAGCGATCTTGTCGGGAAGGTGAGCATCATGGAATGCCAGTTTAATAGAACAAAGTGGTCTTTCATTGAGGGAGTACTTGAGTGGAGGTCCAATGTCCATCTGCTACCTTAATACTAAACCTATAAATATATGCACATGGATCTGTTTCCCCATTCTCATATATAAATATAGTTACATTTGTACATGACTGTATTTAGACCTCTATAAATGCCCTTTACCTCCTAGTGCTTTCCTCTATTTCCTTTTACTTTCCTCTTGTCCCATTATCATGCTCAGTTTTCATTTGGGTTTCAGTAATTCCTCTCAGTTACATTGTCCTTGATGAAACCCTACCAGGCTTCCTACACTCTCCTCACCACCGATTTTGCATCACTTGTTGTTCCTTTGTCCCTGGGTTTGTTAACACTCACTTCCTTTCCCCCACCTCCTCCTCTCCCATGTCCCCCATCAGTTCTGTTATTTTTGCCTCCAGATTGTTTATCCAGCCTATCTTATCTAGATAGACCTGAAGATAATAATATGCACAAAATCAAGATAGAGCAAAACAAAGCAACAAAACAGAACAACAAATCAATGACAAAGAAAGAAAAGCCTATAAATACTTCAAGGTCTGTTTGTTGACCTTTAGGAATGCTTGCAGTTGAGTCTGATGGGGTGCCATGTCCTGGTCCCAAAATCTATTTTTGGCATTCCCTCAGGACTTCCTTGCTCTGCTCCCCTTGCTGTTCTGTTGCACGCCCTTAATGTTTTGCCTTGAGGTGGTGGGATCAGATAGTGCGCAGTTCCCGCACCCTGTAGGACTATGGGTCAGTGAGGGACGTTGCGTTTCATAGTGGGACTGGCCATATGGTCCTCTGTGTATTGGCCGCTCTGAGCAGGGATATCATCCTCAAGGCTTAGTGGACCAGGATGTGCTCCACTCTCTCTTCCTCCCCTTCATTTGCTCCTGTGTGCTCTGATCAGACATGTCCTTCTCCCTGAGCTGTAGCTTCAGTGCTGTCCTCTGAAGTAAACTCTTTTGGGGGGAAGGGCGGCTGTCCATGTAGTTTGGATGGGGGCTGGTCCCTCTGGGTTTGGTTTTGTAGCACCTAAGTTCCGTGGTTAATGAGAATGGGCTCTCTGCTGTATGTATTCTTCTATCCAAATCAGATCGCGCACATACATGTAAGCAGTGTGTGTGTGTGTGTGTGTGTGTGTGTGTGTGTTGCTGGGTGTGTCCCATTCCTGAAAAGTAGCCTGTCCATCACCCGTGAATTCCATACACACAGGCAGGACCAGTGAGGGGCATGGTGGCTGAGGCCCCTGGATGCAGGCCGGGGAAGGGTCTCAGGAGCAGCTTGGGGCTGCTTGAGGTTCTGGTGTGTCTTCCCAGCCCATGCCCTCGATCTCCCAGGCCTCTACCATCCTGAGGCTTCTCCAGTCCTAGGCCCCCCTGGCCTTGCTCAGCATTGTTCTGGGGCTCAGCCAGGACCCGAATCCACTCTGAGTCCTCTTCACCGGGAGGCTGGAGAGGAGCCTATCAGAGACACTGGTTGTGATATACAGTGAGGGATTCTGAGCACAGGCGTCCCCTGGGGCAGAGCCCCATCCATCTGGCCTGGGAGCCATGCCCCCCCCTCCCAAGAGCCCCTTAGATCAGAGACTTCCCAGTCCCTGACCAGGGCAGGGGTCCCTTGGCTGCCTCCTTGAGATGTCTGCTTCTGGTTTGCATTCTACTCTGGTTCATGCTCACCAGGTCCCTCCACCTACGATCCTCTGTGCCCCCCACCCTAGCTCATGTATTCTTTCTCTACCTTCCCTCGGCTAGCCCATGTTTTCTGGCCAGCGGTAACCATCTCCCGTGCAGTTGTTCATGATAGCTAACGTTCTCTGAGCTTCCTGTGGGCCAGACACTGGACTGCTAAGAATAGCCAAACCATCGATTCTCACCACAAGCCGGGCCGGCGCTGCTGTACACAGCGTAGCTCGATGACTCCTCCAGCTGGCCTTTGAGGTTGTCCTAGTTTCATTGTTTTATGAAGTGTGAAGCCAGAACGCACAGAGAGAAGGACACAGCACCTCCATGGCTCAAAGCAAACTCACTGCCACCGAGTTGGGGCCGACTCATAGAACTATCGGTTGTCTGTGCACACTTCTGACCAGAGCCCTGGCTGACTGGTGTGAGGAGCGTTTCTACCTTGTGCATACAAGGAGCCCTGGTGGCATAGTGGTTTTGAGCTGAACTGCTAACCGCAAGGTCAGCAGTTTGAAACAACCAGCTGCTCCTCAGGAGAAAGAGGAGGCTTTCTACTCCCATAAAGAGTTACAGTCAAAAGAATTAATATTTTTAAAAAGAGTTATAGTCCCAGAAAGCGATCGAGGCAGTTTGATCTAAAGGGTCTCTACGAGTCGGGATTGACTAGATGGCAGTGAGTTTGGGTAGCGCTTAGATGGTGGCATAGTGGGTATGTTGGACTGCTCAACACAAGGTCGCCAGTTCAAAACCACCAGCCCCTCGCCGAGAGAAAGATGAGGCTTTCTAGTATCTTTATTTTTAACTTTTTTTGTTTCTAAAATAATAAATCGATATATTTTTTAATCATTTTATCAGGTGTTCTTACAAATCTTGTGACAAACCATACATCAACTGTATCCAACATATTTGTACATACATCCAACATATTTGTACACACATCCAACATATTTGTACATACATTCCCTTGTTCTTTTATACATTTACTTTCCATTGAGCCCTTGGGATCAGCTCCTCTTTTTTTCCCCTCCCTCCTCCCTGCCCCCCCGCCCCGCCCAGTATCTCTTTAAGGGGAGTAGAAACCAAGGCACAGAAGGACAAAGATGCAGCTACTCAGTGATCAATAACCAAACGCATTGCCACACAGTCTTGGAAACCCACAAGGGTGATTCTCTTCTGTTCTATAGGGTTGCTATGATTTGGAATTGACTAGATGACAGTGAGAGTGAGAGATGAGCCAAAGGCGCTCTGCTGGCATCGTGGTTACATGTTGGGCTGCTAATCAGATGAGCAGTTCAAAGGCACCAGCTGCTCCTAGGGAGAAAGATGAGGCTTTCTACTCCCATAAAGAATTAGAGCCTCGGAAACCCACAGGGGCAGTTCTACCCCATCCCATGGGGTGGCTGTGAGTCGGTGTGGACTCAACAGTAGTGAGCTGAGCTGAGCCACGCCCAGGCAGCTTCCGTGCGCCTTAACTGAAGTCCCACCGAGGCTGCCCGGGCAATCTCACTCTCGCTAGCCCCATGGGTGTCACATGAGAACCGTGTCCCTTGGAGTTTCCCGGGTTGAGATTGCCAGGCCTCACCTCCTAGAGGCCTCTGGGTGGCCTTGAATGTCCAACCTTTGGGTTAGGAGTCAAGCCCACCCACCTTTTGGGCCACCCAGGGACGCCGGACTGAAGTCCCCCAACTGCTGCGTGCTGGAGCCATGGACGGAGTGTGATTGGTCTGGCTCCCAACCTGGGCCATATGCCCCCCATCCACCCAAGTCTGTTTTCATTTCAGCTGAGCAGGGTGCGGGCCTGGGGTCACGGGCACACAAGGAAAGGTCAAAGTGCAGCCGGGACTTGAGCGGGGCTTTTTATGGCCAGCCTGGAGTTTTCCTCCACAACCCCTGCCTCCTAGCTGTGAACGCTTCCTCCCCCCCTCTACCCCCCCCACACACACATGGGGTTCCACTGCTCAGCCATCTGCTCTCTCGTGTCATTTACATAGGATGCCAGCCATGACCGTGCCGCCCCTTGCCCTCAACCCTCCCCAGACACCTGCCCTGCCTGTGAGAGTAACTCCAACACACAGCCCACCTCTGGGGGGACAAGAGGGGACGGGGAAGGAAGCCTAGTTCCCTTTGCCGCTTTCAATTCTAGGAGACGCTGCAGCTAGGGGACTGACACCCAAGGCCCTTATAACATGGCTCTGCACCATGGGGGCCCTGGGCCGCGGTGGGGTGTGGGGAGAAAGGCCCTTCAGTCAGGACTGGGAATTTGGGGCTCAACCCCTGTGCTCCCTTGGGACCAGGGGCGTGGCCCCCCCAGCCTCACCCCTGGGCTTGGGAGCCTCACCTGCCCCCCAGCTCCTGTCCTCTCCCTTCCCCACCTTCAGACACCTGGTTGGTTTCACTCAAGGGCTGGTTCCCGGCCAAGCTGACCTCACGGTTTCAGGGATTTCCCCCTCACCAGCCAAGCCCCAATGGCCCTGGAGTGGAGCTCCAGCCTCCAGCTCGTCACGGACTTGCTGTCTGACCTTGAACACGACTTCCCCTCTCGGATTCCATTCTGACGTCACCCCAATGCATGTATCGGACGGTGCCAGGTTCCCATCAGCCCTATGGAGTGCCCCGCAGGGCAGGGGAGGGGTGCACCTCGGAAAATCTGTTAGTTTTGTTTTGTTTTGCCATGTCACGGCATCATCTAGGTTTTTGCTGCTCGACCCGATGACAGTGCTGCGTTCGAAAACGGCTGTAGCTATTCCGGGGAGAAGGCGCCCCGGGCGCGTCCTGGTTACGCACTGGGCTGCGCACTGCAAGGTCCCCAGCTCAAAACCACCACCCGCTCCTCGGGAGAAAGGCGAGGTTTCCTACGTGGTAAAGGTGTATGGTCATGGACACTGACGGGGGCAGTCCTACCCGGTCCTGTGGGGTCGCTGTGAATTTGGTGACAGTGAGTTTGTTTTTGTTTGTTGATCATTCGCTCCAAAGTTGCAGGGCGGTTACAAGCAAGGTGTACTCGGCTGCGACCTGAATGGCGGGTTGGTTCATAGTTACCGGGATGTGCCGCAGAAGAAAGGCCTGGAAATCTACGTTGGAAAAATGACCATCGCAGCCACTGAGAGCACCCATGGGGCACAGGGCGCCCTGGCATACTGAGGACACTCTACGTGGGAATCCACTGGCCGGAGGCGAGGAGCGCCTGGGTGGGGCTCAGGTATGAGCCCACCCAGAGACCCGCAGAAGGAGGGCCCAGCGATTTACTTTAGGAAAACAAGTCATCAAAACCCAATGGATTGGGGCAGGGAATGTATGGATGTGCTTTATACAATTGATGTATGTATATGTATGGATTGTGATAAGAGTTGTATGAGTCCCTAATAAAATGTAAAAAAAGAAAAGAGGAGAAAAAATGATTAGGGCAAAGACTGTACAGATGTGCTTTATACAATTGATGTATGTATATGTATGAACTGTGATAAGAACTGTATGAGCCCCAATAAATTGTTAAAAAAAAAAAAACAAACCCAATGGAAACACACCAGCCTGTGTGATCATGGCCTGTAGAAGGGATCAGGCACCAGGTATTGGAAGATCAAAAACAAACACCTGTATCTATGCAAAAGAGCCCATCTGTAGACAATTGGATATGCCCCACAGAAGGCTTATAAGGAAGGGATGATTCAACCAAGGTGCAGTCTGGCACCAACACATCGTTCCTCTAGTTCCTCAAAGCCTCCTTCCCCCACCCGCACCCCACTACCATGTCCCAGTTCTATCTTACATATCTGGATAGCCCGGAGAACACGTATTGGTACAGATAAGAACTCTTGACACATGGAATTCAGAATAGATAAACCCCTCTGGAACAGTAATGGGAGCAGCGATATCATGAGGGTAGGGAGATGGCCAGGGCGGGGGGAGGGGGAGAAAGGGAGAATCCATCACAAGATTGGATATACAGCCCCCCACCCCAAAGGGATGACTAACATAAATGTGGGTAAAGGGAGGCAGGGGACAGTGTAAGATATGAAATCGCAAAAACAATATATAATTAATCAAGGATACACAAGGGTGGAAGGGTGATGGGGAGAGGGAGGCGGAAAATGAGGAGTTTATATCAAGGGATCATGTAGGAAATGTTTTGGAAACGATGACAACAAATATGCTTGATGTATGGAATGCTATAAGAGCTGAAAGAGCCCCCAATAAAATGATGTATTCAAAAAAACAAATAAAAGGAAGCCCCACAGAGCAGATTTTTATTCAGACACACGCGGAGTTGGAAGAGGCCTGACTCTTCTTGTGGCCTGGGGTTATGTCATACAAGACGAGGGAGCATCCCAGCCGTGCAGAATGCCGCCTCCGGCCTAGACAGGCCACACAGCCACAGAGTGTCACACGCTCAATCCCAACCGAGCTCACTGCCCTGCGATGGATTCTGGCTCACGGACACTGGAGGGCAGGACAGAACGGCCCCGAGACAGCGACTCTTTACAGCAGTACAAAGCCTCATCTTTCTCCCTCGGAGTGGCTGGTGGTTTCGAACAGTGCGGGCCTCGCAGGCAAAGGCCCGACACCAGACCCACGCAGCCACCAGAGCTCCACAGACTCAGGCCTCAAATAGCTCAGTGCCACGAAGGAAAGCAGGGGTGGGGGTGCCAGTGGCAGGATTGCATCTTTCTGTGGTGGTGGGGGGCAGTCAGGAAGGCCCCATTTGAGAAGGTGCCCCTTGTGCAGCGTTGCTCAGGGGAGAATGGGTGCTGAGACCGATATCCGGGAGAGCATTTTGGACAACCTCTCTGCCGCGGTCAGTCGAGGTGACTCTGACCCATGGCGAACCCAGAGGACCGAGTGGGTTTCCGAGACTGTGGACCTTCACGAAAGTGGAAAGTCTTTCTCCCTCAAGGGGCTGCTGCTTTCAATCGGCCCACTGCCTAGGGCTCCTTTCCACGTGGCAGCAAGTGCAAAGGCCCAGAGGCAACAGGGTGCCTGGCCCGTCCGGGAGCAGCAAGGAGGCCGGCGTACTGGAATAGGATGAATCAGAGTCAAGTGGAAAAAGACAGAACGAGCTAGCAGGAAAACCTTTCAGACAAGATGGGTGACTGCAGGGATACACTCCCCTCAAGGGGGACCCAGTGACGATGGGGTTCTGGGTGCAGAGAGGACTTCTTTGAAAGCCCACACACAAGCCGCTATTGAGTCAGAGCGACCAGAGAGGACACAGTGGAACGGCCCCGTTGGGTCTCCGAGACTGGAAATCTCCACGGAAGGATTTTGAAAGGAGACGCCGAGGGAACTGCTGGCAGAGGGAATGAGCTTTGCGGAGCCGAGGCAGTCTGTCCAACCATGGAGGGAAAGTTGCCGGAGCAGGAATAGGGTGGGAAGGAGGAAGCAGAGGAGCAGCAGGGGCAGGAGGCATCCCAGTCCCTGAAAAGATGCCAGGGGAGCAGGTAGATGATGCTGAAGGGCCAGGGGGATGGGGGTGGAGGGGATGGGCAGAAAGCAGGCTGAGCAGTTGGCACAGCAGTGTCAGGTGAGAGCGTGCTTGCGTGGCTGGGCAGAGGGTCACTGAAGGGACCGCTGTGGCTCCTCGCCAACCGTCTCAGAACGTACGGGGACCTCCCTCATGGGGTATCCCAGCTGTGGTATGATGTACTACCACCTGGACAGGTGGCCAGCTTCAGCCAGGGAGGCCCCAGCCCCCTCTCCTCCTCCTCTTCCTCGTCCTCCTCCCGCAACTCTCTGAGACAGTTCCCTGGCCAGATAGGGGTACTTCCCTAGGAGTGGGTCCCAGGCAGACTTGGTGGGCATTGCCCTGGCAGGGCTTGGCGGGGAGGGTCAGGGGGGAGGGCGGAGGACAGGAAGGGGAAGCCCCTTTGGTTTCTATATCACAGAAGGGAATCAATAGGGAAACCCCACAAGTCCAAGCAAAAGGAAAGTGGCCCCCTGGACGTCGGGGAAGACCGAGAAACCCCCATCCTTTCCCTGCAGATGGGAAATCCAGGGAGGGGCTTTGCCGGGAGCGAGGCAGCTCTGCAGCCCAGCCCTGACAGGGGTCTCTACAGAGCAGAAGCTTAGATCAGTGGCTCTCCGGGGTTAATCAGTGCCTGGACTGATCGCTGAGCCCGGACTCATGCAACCCGAATCTGGCTACAGGCTGAGCCCCACCGACTGGACTGCGCATCTCAGCATCACATCTGAGTCGTGACAGCTGGTCAGACTCGTGGTCACAGGCAAAGCCCCACCTGGACCCACCACCACGGAGAATGCAGGCCACCGACTAGCTCTTGCCCCAGACAGAGAGAGACATTGCAAGTCCAGCCCTAGAGCAAACCCTGAGCTGAGTTCTAACCCGGGCTCTGAAAGACCTCAGCCCTAGAGGGAGCTTAGACCCAGATTGAATTCTTCAAACCTCAGGCACGGCCTTGGACTTGATCCCATCCGGCCTCAGAGCCTAATCACAAACGAAGCTCCCGGTGCCTGATGCTATCGGGTTGAACCTT
Organism: Tenrec ecaudatus; assembly: GCF_050624435.1. Lineage (NCBI taxonomy): Eukaryota > Metazoa > Chordata > Mammalia > Afrosoricida > Tenrecidae > Tenrec > Tenrec ecaudatus. Next base: position 124,660,153 of record NC_134541.1, on the reverse strand, counting down.
GACACCATGCAGGGGTCAGCGCAGGGGTCCCATCGCACCACTCACAGAGGAAAGGGGCCTCCTTCCTCGGGCCGTGGGGTGTACCAGAGGAGGACAGAGGTGACTCAAAACTCTTAGACCCTTTTGATGGTCAGCTCCCTGACCTGGCCGCCCACCTTTCCACCGAGCGCTCCAGGAAGACCCTAGGCTGGTGGTGAGAGGGCAAAGAGGTGAGAACTCCCATCTGGGGGGCAGACGACCCAGGGAAGAGAGTCCAGTCATTCATTCAGGAGAGCAGGGGAGGGAGGGAGGGAGGTCAGGGTGGGATCCTAGAGCTTCTCAGGGACTCAGGAATTTGGATTGCCCCAAACTCCAGCTTCCCGCTACCGCCCACCCCACCCCCTCTGGGAAGGGAAATTACATTTCCCCATTTCAGCAAGAGGGGTTACAGTGTGGAGGGAAGACTGAATGCAAAGCTGAAAGCGCAAGCAGGAGGGAAAGTGAAACCGGGCAGGCGCAGCCCCCAGTATAAGACGCCCCCACCCAGGAGATGGCTGGTCAAAGAGGCTGGGCCCCAGCATGGGCCAGATGACAGGAGACCTTGGCTGGCGTGAGTTTGAGACCAGGGCTGGAGGCAAAGGGGCGGGGGTGGGTGAACCTGGGCAGAGGATGGAAATGGTGATCTGAGGTAGATGGAAGAGGTCCGGGGCAAGGGCCAAGGATGAGACTACAGCTGAGTGGTGGACGGGAAACTTGGGCTGACATGAATGGGGTGGGATGCCTGGGGAGAAGAGTGGGTGGTTTGGCCAGAGCTGGGCCAAGGATGGGACCTTTTGACTGGCAGGGATGGGGAGGGAGGCACAGGGAAGTTAAAGCCAGAGCTGAGCAGATGAATCAAGAGTTTGGTTGGAATGAGTGACAGGGGGTCAGGCAGCCTGTCTGAGACTGAGCACGGGGGTGGGCTGGGGTGGGGTGGGGGGGTGCTGACTAGAGAAGAACAACCAGAGGAGTTGGCAGCCATGAGGGGCTGCTGTCAAGGAGTCCACAGCCAGACGAGGTTAACGGGCTGGGTGGACGGTCTCGGGCTAGAACCAGAGCTTGGGCAGAGGAACCAGTTGCAGGGCCAGGTGGAAGCCACAGGCAAGGGAACAGAGAGAGCCCTGGTGCGTGATGCTTAGCTTATGCGTTGGGCTGCTTAACCACAAGGTTAGCAGTTCGAACCTACCCGCCACTCCGGGGGAAAGAAGGATGGGGCTTTCTACTCCGGTAAAGAGCTGTCGTCTCGGAAACCCTGAGGGGCAGTTCTACTGTCCTCTAGACTCACTCTGGGTCAGAAACGACCTGATAGCAGTGAGAGAATAGATAGAGAACCTTCAAGGATCGGGAACAAGGCCCCAGAATGGACTGTTGTGCAGAGAAATGAGAAGAGCCCAGGGGCTACAGGGCTCAGGCGGGAAGGGAAGGGGCGGTAGATGGCTGGTGACACAACTCAGTCCTTGGTGGGCAACATCCACCAGGGGTTGAGAGCACCTGTCTAGTTCCTCCAAAGAATTAGGAAGAACCCTGCCCAGCCTGGAGTTTCTAGGAAGCCTCTGGGAGCTTGTGGGGAAGTAGAAGCCCGGAGAAGATTCCCTTAACCTTCACTGATAGGATGTTACAAGAAGCAGAGCCCAGGGCTTGGGGGCCGAGAATGGAGAGGAAAGAGGGAGAGCAGTTTTGGTTTGTGTTTCGAAGGAGGGTTATGTAACTGTTCTGTGGGAGAAACTGCTGGCCACAGGCTGCATCCAGAGCTTTCCCCCCTTCCATCCCCCCCCACCACCATCCCTTCCACCCTTGGCCCGCTTCCCTCTGTCCAAGAAACACAGGGCAGGAAGCTCCCTCAGGAACCAGACATGAAACTCCTCCGTTTTAGAGATGGGAGCCTGACTTGCTCGATGGAAGAAACACCTTCCTAGAAGCACCACCTCCCACCCCACCCCACCCCGTACACACACACCCATGCATGCTCTCACGGTGCTGGTGAGGGTCTGGTCTCACCAGGTTCCCCTCCAGAGGGAATCCACCTGCCTCGGTAGAGACTGGGCCAACCTGTCCTTTTGCCTATGTGGAGCCAGAGCCTCTGGCATGGCCAGCCCACCCCTGGCAGCCTCGTGGCCAGTCCAGCCCATTAGAGCCACCTGGCTGAGCCCAAGGAATCCTTGACGGAACAGAATGTTCCACTCTGGGGCCAGGTGGCTGCCTCCTCTGAGGTCCCCAGGGGAGGCCCACAGGCTCTGCATTTGACTCCTGGAATCCAGGCTCAGCCCTCCACCCTCTGGCTATACCACCTTGGGCGAGTCACCCTATTGAGCCTCACTCCCCTCAGCTGCAGAATGGGGACAATAAGTCATGCCCAGGTCACTGCACACAGCTACGCAGGTCGGTCGCTGAAAAGGGTACTCGGCTAGAGGAGTTTGTGTATCGTGGAGCTGCTTGGAAAGGGCAAAGGTAGGCGTCCCGGCCAGGCTGTGTCTGCCTGGGGTGGAAACGCCTTCCTCTCATTCATACTGAGACACCCCAGGACACCTGGTTCCACTGATGCTTTGCCGTGTCAGTGAGACCAGGCCTGCGAAGGTGCTGGCAAAATGCAACCTCAGAAGAGGTGCCTTTTATACCTCCACCTGAATCTCCCAGCCCCCCTCATCTGGCTCGCCCTCTCCCCACCTCTCCAGGGCTCGGCCTCTTGCTGCTCTCCTTGCTCCTGGCCCGAGCTGGTGTCTGGGGATTCCCAAGGCCCCCGGGGAGGCCACCCCTGAGCCTGCAGGAGCTGCGGAGGGAGTTCACGGTCAGCCTGCATCTGGCCAGAAAACTACTCTCTGAAGTCCAGGAGCTGGCTCACGGCTTTGTGAGTTCCCGGATGCAGCCGGCTCTGGGAATGGGCAGACCCCAAAGCTCCTCTGACCCCCATGCTAACAGATCTTGCCCCATAGGCTGAGTATCACCTGCCTGGAGTGAACCTGGACTTCCTGCCCCTTGGAGGGCAGCTCCCCGACATTGCTCTGACCTTCAGGGCCTGGCGCCGCCTCTCTGTGAGTAAGGACTCCTGGGGTGTGGGGGAGTCACCCCTGGATCCTGGTGACCAGGATCTGGTGACCAGGAGTCACCAGGAAGGCTGGGATGTGTGTTGGGGAGTAAAGTTGAGGGATTGAATTGAAGAGGGACTTGGGGATGGGGCTGAGCTTGTCCATGGATCTGAAGAAACTGGAACAAGATGCAATAAGGAAGGAGGTTGGGGAGAGTGGAGAGTAGTGGGAGATGAGTGGAGAAGGGGGATGGAGTTGATGTTGGGAATGAGAAGGGGATGGATGAGGTGTGGGAAGATGAGGGCTGACATTGAAAAGGCCGTGGAGGATGGGGAAGGGGGATGGAACTGGAATGGTGGGGTCCTCCAGTTGGAGATGGGATGGAGAGCTGGTGAGAAATCGGCTGGAGTCGGGGAATGAGGGATGGGACCGAGAAGGGGAAAGGGTCAGGACCCAAGATGGGAGATAGGAGATGAGCTGAGATGGGGGGTGGGAATGGAATGGGTTGCAGGTGGGGGTGAAACCAAAGCTGGTATGAGCTGCTCTGCAGATGGAAAGGAGCTATGGGGATGGCAACATGGGTAGGATTGGAGATGGGTTTAGAACAGAGATTCTCCACCTTCCTCATGCCGTGACCCTTTCATACAGTTCCTCATGTGGTGGTGACCCCAAACATAAAATTATTTTCATTGCTACTTCATCACTGTCATTTTGCTACTGTGATGAATCGTCATATAAATAAATATCTGATAGGCAGGATGCATTTTCATTGTTACAAATTGAACACAATTCAAGCATTGTGATGAATCACAAAAACAATAGGTCATTCTATATTGTGAAATATTTATTTCTAATGACAAATAAATGACATTTGTCTTGAAGCATGGCGTAGCATGGGTAACAGTCTTCATGGCAGGTACTCCTAGGTGGGTGTGTCTGCATGTGGGCAGACCTACCTGAAACGGATAGAGCAGTGTCTCGATTCTTAAGAGTAGACCATTGGAAAGATGTGTTTTCCGATGGTCTCAGGAGACCCCCGTGAAAAGGGTCGTTTGACCCCCCCCAAAAGGGTCGCGACCCACAGGTTGAGAACCGCTGCTCTGGAAAGTGCCACTGGGAACATTGCTCAAGGACAGCAGCATGGGAGCAGGGGTGGGTGTGAGATTGGGGATGCAGAGTGTGATGGCTTTGAACTTGAAGTGTGTGGTCGCCCTTGGCCTGGAGAACTTCTGTGGACCCTTCCCCTCCCTTTTCCTAGGACTCAGAGCGGTTGTGCCTCCTCTTTACCACACTCCGCCCCTTCCACGTCCTGCTGCTGCGAGGCCTGGGGCCTCAAAGTGGCTGGACACGCTCAGAGAGGGCGCAGTTGTGGGACCTCAGACTAAACCTCCGGGACCTGCAGCAGCACCTCCGCTTCCAGGTAGGACGCCCACACTCCCTGCCCACTTCCAGAGGCCAGTGCTTCTGACAGCCCCGCCCATAGGGCTACGCAAGTGTGGTGGGAGATGGGCCAGGAGCCAACCCAATGGCCCAGTGGTTCCCTTTCCCTCTCTGACCTCACCCCAGTCCTCCTGAGCTTGTCCTAGGGAGATTGGAACATTACCCTTCATCTAGGCAGAAGAGCAATTCTCTGGGGACACTCTTGAAGCAGGGAGGAAGTTACTGAGCCCGGATTCCCCAAGGCCATCCTAGGGAGTGACCCTGACGCCTGGCCTGGGTGTCAGCTCCTGGTCCCGTGGCTTCTATGTCCTTGACCGAAAGGTCAGGCAGGATGCACGAGGGGGTGACTCAATGGATGACCTACAGAGGGGTTGTCCGTGACCCTGCAGCCCTGCAGCCCCGATGCCATTAGGAACTAACGGGGTACAAAAGAAATCCAGGGTGTCTTCTCAAGTTCCCAGCCTGGCCCTACTCTGACCCCTGCCCTCCCCTCACAGGTGCTGGCTGCAGGATTCAGCCTCCCAGAAGAGGAGGAAGAGGAAGAGGAGAAAGGACGGCCCACAGGGACCCCGGAGAGCCCCTCACAGCTGTCTGCCCAGGCGTCTTGGCCCCAGCTCCTCTCCACCTACCAGTTCCTGCATTCCTTAGAGCTTGTCCTGTCTCGGGCCATGCGGGACCTGCTGCTGCTCTCTCAGGCTGAGGACCCGACCCTGGGGGTCTTGGGTTCCCACTGCCCAGTGCTCAGCTCTGACCTAGGGACCTCTGAGCCCTCCCTCACCTCCAACCTCACCCCCACCCACTGGGACTAGGCTCCCCACCACTAAGGCAGGCTCTGGCTTGCTTGCCCCAGCCCCCCCTACCCGGTAACTTAAAGCCCGTCCGACCCTTGACAGATATTTATTTCAGGAATATTTATTTATTGTCCAGGGAGAGGATGGTTTATTTATTGTCTTCCTGCCTGGGGCTGAGCCGCGATGCTGGGTGCCTAATAAAGCACTCCCACGCTTCTTTCAGCCTCGACTTCTTTCCAGAGAAGGAGTCCAAAGGATCGCAAGGCCTGGAATGGGGTCCATCGCCCCGGCTACTTAGGACCCTTCTTTGCCCCAGCAGTGTGGGGGTGCCCCATTCCAGCCCGGCAGCCCGGGAGTTGCCATCACCACCAGCAGGGTTTGAAAAGCGGGGTGGGAGGGTGCTGTTGGCGTGGGGAGGCTGAGCTACCATTCTGGAAACTCAAGGCAGCTGGCCTGCTACCCACCCACCTTGGATTGCAAGGGGCATTCCCTAAACCCTCCAAAGCCCCTTCCTCTGGGGCTGGCTCCGTCTCGGAAGTGGGCAGTGGGGGGTGGGAGGGGGCACTGTGTAGAAAAGGAAGAGTCTGAGAGGGGAGATCATTGTCCTGTCTCTTCCAAGTCTTTTCAAGGCTCCAGACAGTTGAGGTGAGCCGGGGAGAGATTCAGGACAGGGCCTGGGAGAGATGGTCCCCACTCCTCCGTGGGGTATGTGATCCAACAGCCTCCGCAAGTCCACGGTCCGTGGGAGACGGCAGGCTTTCTCAGCTCCGTGACCAACACGCCAAGAATGTGAGGTCTCCATGGCAGAATGGTGTGTCTGCGGTGGCATGGGGGAGCGGCGGGCGCAGGGCCTTCCCTCGGGGCCTGGCTCCCAGTCACTGGGGTTTCGGCTGGCCCAGCCGGGCTTGTAGCTCCTGCATCATACCAGCATGTGCAAGACCAAACCTGGTGGTGGAAGGCAGGCTGAGAGAGCTGGTCCCCAGTCCCGCCACCTCCCCAACCAGGCCCGGCCCCCTCACCCCAGGCCTACCCGTGTCCCAGGGGCCTTCTCCTGGCCGGCACCGGGGTCCCTTCAGGCTTTGGGGGGCTTGGTGCAGGGGGTGTCTCAGCCTGGAGGGATATCTGCGGTGGGGCTGACAGCTCAGCCTCCGGCGGCAGGATGGGGGGCTCCTCCAGGGCCCCAGGTGCTGGGGTCCGACGGAAAGAGGGCCGGGAGCGGCGCTGTGAGGAGCTCCGGGACAGAAGGGCGCGGCTCCTGGAGACAGAGACGTCCAGGCGGGACCCCGGGAGCAGGGCCTGCAGAGAAGGGAGTGGTGAGGCCGGTTCCTGGGGTCCCCCCTGTGTCTGCCACCGCTGGGCCCTGCCCCTGGTCCTCACCTCCTGCCAGCTGCTGCGGTCCTCCCCGCAGGCGTGTCCTGGGGCCTCTGAGACCTCGGCTTCTCCTCCCAGCACAGGCTCAGTCTCTGTAGGCCCCTGGCGTGTGGGCTGCGCCTTCTGTCCCTTGACAGCCTCTGGGCCTTCTAGATCGGCCTCCCCGGCCGCCTCCGTCTCCCCAGCCGGCTCAGCCTCCTCGGCCTGTTCAGCCTCCTCGTTCTGCACGGCCTCCAGGGCTTCCCTGACCTCCTGGACTTCACCTACTTCCTGGGCCTCCCCAGTGTCTCCCCCCTCCCCATCTTCCTCAGCCTCCTCAGCTGTTGCCCCGGCCTCCCCCATCCTAGCCTTTCCAACATGCTCTGCTTCCTGGGCCTCCTCTGTGTCTCGGCCTTCCTCAGTTACCCCAGCCTCCTCCTCTTCCTTCTCTCTGCTGTCCTCCACCCCCTTGGCCTCCTCCTCCCTCTCCCTGGCTTCCTCTGCCTCCCCAGCTACCCCAGCCTCCTCAGCCTCCTCAGCCTGCCCCCCTTCCTCAGCCTCCCTCGACTCTTCATCCCCCTCAACCTCCTCAGCCTCTCCAGCTCCCACAGCCCCCTGGGCCTCCTCAGTCGTCCCCACATTATCCGCTTCCCTCGCCTCCCCGGCCTCTGCAGCCTCCACAGCCTCTTCTGCCTCCTGGGCCTCCTCTGTGTCTCGGGCTTCCTCAGTTTCCCCAGCTGACACCGACTCCTCTTCCCTGCTGTCCTCCACCTCCTTCTCTTCCTCTGCTGCCCCTGTATCTTTGGCCACCCCATCCTCTCTGGCTCCCCCAGTCTCCTCGGCCTCCTCAGTCTCCCTCCACTCTTCATCCCCCTCAGCCTCTCTGGCTCCCACTGCCCCCTGAGACCCCTCAGCCGTCCCCACATCATCTGCTTCCCTCGCCTCCCCGGCCTCTGCAGCCTCCACAGCCTCTCCTGCCTCCTGGGCCTCCTCTGTGTCTCTGGTTTCCTCAGTTTCCCCAGCCAACTCCTCCTCTCTGCTGTCCTCAACCACCCTGTCTTCCTCTACTTCCCCTGCTTCTTCGGCCTCCTCACCCTCTCTGGCTCCCCCAATCTCCTTGGCCTCCTCAGCCTGGCCCCCTTCCTCTGCTTCCCTCCACTCTGTGGCCTCCTCAGCCTCCACAGCCTCTGGCTTCTGGTCTCCAGCCTCCTCAACATCCTCCAGTTCAAAGCTCCTTGGGGCTCCTCCCTTGAGGTGGGGGTCCCCATGCTGCCCCTCACACTCGGGCCCCTGCCCCACTGCTTGCCACACCCCAGCCTCTGTTCTCGACCCTGCCCACTCTCTTGGGAGCCCCTCGGCCTCCCCGGTGGGCTCAGCCCCCTCTACTGTCACCTCTGAGGAGCCTGGCGTGAAGCTTTCCATCCCCCAGTGACCTTCGGCCTCTGCAGATCCCCCCACCATGCCCTCCTCTCCCCCAGACCCTACTGCCTGGGCCTCTTCTTGGTGGCTTTTGCCGGTCACCTCTGAGGAGTTCTCCAGGCTGTCCTCCCCCTGGATGGCCTCCCTGCACAGGACCTTGGGCAGCTCCTCACCAGCCACAGCCTGTGCCAGCTCATCTGAGCCCCAGCCTCTCTCCAATTCCCTCTCCCCGGCCTCCCCAGCTCCCCTTCTGAGCCCAGACTCCTTTACATCCTGGACTGCCTGAGCCTCCACGGTCTCCGTAGCCATAGGGCTCCTGGGATGTGCCTCCTCCTCACTGTCCTGGAAGCTTGGTGGCACTTCCTCGGCCCCCCACGGCCCTGAAGCTTCTCCTTCCCCGTCCTTGGCTGCCGACTCTTCCAGTGGCCCACCTGTCTCTGCTTCGACCTCCAGGTCTCCGCCTGGCTCCTGGGGCTCTGTCTCTGGGGCCTCTTCCTCCTCTGTCCCCAGCCCAGAGCCCTCTGCCTCCCCACACTGCCCCGCTACCTCCTGGTTCTGCAGGACCTGGCCTCCTGCAGCCCCCTCCCCCAGCCCCTCTGTGGCCACCTGCAGCTGGAGAGCAGCCCCCTCCATGGTCCTTCCCCTCCCACTTTGCCAGGCTTCTGCCCCAGAGAACTGGACATCATAACCTAAGGACTGGGGGTCATCCCTCAGGACCTCCTCTGCTGCCTCTCCACCCGGTGCTGGCTCCCATAGGGGCTCTTCCTCCACCCACTGGCTGCCCTCAGGTTTCTTGGTTGGGGACTGGGGCCCTCCCATCTGCTCAGGTTCCTGGCCTTCTGTGATCCCCTGTCCCAAGCCTCCCCACTCAGCGCTCAGTGCTCCCTGGCCTGGCTGAGCACCCTCACCACTCCACTGGCCTGTGAACACCTTCTGGGGCCCAGCTTCTGGGGCGCTCTCTGTGTCTGCGTCACCTCCAGCCCCCCTAGCCTCTGAGTCCTGGGGCAGCCCGGCCTCTGCGCCCCAGCCACCCGCCTTCTCCTCCTCGGCCTCTTCTGCCTGAACTTCACCGCCCAGCCCAATCTGGTCAGCCCCATCCTCCGAACATGGCCTCTCCTCGCTCTCTTTCCTGTCCTGCTCTGCCTGGCCCTCACAGCTGTCCCCTGCATCTTCCTCCGACCCTGCATCTCCTGCAGCCTCTATCCCTGACCCCTGATCCCCAGCCCCTTCTTTCACTCCCTGGGTCCCCAGGGCCTGAGTCTGTCTGCACATAGGGATCTCTTCAGCCTGACTCTGCTCCTGCTCCCCCTCATCCTCCCCAGCTCTCCTGGAAGCCTCCTCTCGCACCCAGATGTGCTCCCAACCCACGGGGGTCCCTTCTCCTGGGAAGATGGCCCCCTGGCTGAGCGCCCTGACCTCCTCCCTGCCTGAGGCTGTGCAGGCCTCGGGCTCGGTCACTAGTCCTGGTGGCTCCTGTGCGACCGTGAGTTGGACACCACTCGCCACAACTATCTCCTCCTCTTCTGTCCCAAGCTCCCTGACCTCAGGCCCCCAGGTGTCCTCGGCCAGTGGCCCCTCGCCTGCCTGTTCTGTCTCCTCCTCGCCATTGTCATCCCCGGCCGCGTCTGGCCAGCCCACACCAGCCTTGCCCACAGGCTCCCTGTGCCAGGCCCACTCCGACTCCACCCCTTTGGCCACCCCTGGCTCCTCTGCCCTGACCTCTTCCTCCACCTCCTCCTGCTCCTCCCATTTCCAGATTCTCAGCGTCTCTCCTTGGTTCACTTCCGGCTCCGGCCTCTCCTGGGTTTGATTGCTCCCGTCTCTGTCCATCGCAGACCCGGCCGCAGGAGCCTCCGTCTCCAAGGGCCCCTGGTCCTTGGCAGCCTTAGCTGCCTCCGGGGCTCCAGCGTCATGTCTTTCTGCTTGGGACCCATAGGAGCTGCCTTCTCCCCAACCCCAGGTGTGTTCGGCAGCTGAGTTCCCTTCCCGGTGTCTCTTGGCGCCCCCAGACCCTCTCGGCCCTCCGCTCCCCTGATTTTGGCTGCTTCCCAGCCCCTCCTGTGCCTCCTGAGCGGCCTCCTCCACAGCCTTCCTTGGCCTTTCTGGCCCCACCTCAAGTCCTTCAGCTACCTGAGCCTCTCTCTCCCCTGTCGTGGGGACCTCATCTCCCACAAGATAGGAGATGAAGGTGCTGAAGGAGTCCTAGGAAAGAAACATCAGAGGAGGGAAAGAACAATCAGGGGACACCCAGATCTCACTCTTGGGCTCTGGGCCCGGAGGAGGAGGGGCCAAGGAGTCCAAGAGAGGGGACTCTGGGATCTCAGAAAGGGAAACAGATCTGCAGAAGGGAGAGGAACAGGTCCAGGTATGTGGACATGTTGACGGAAGTGGGGAGCTGACACCCAGAAAAGGTCCAGGCGAGGAGGCTGCCTGACCTGGGGAAAGACTCCCCAGTCCTGAGAAAGGCTCAAAGGGAAAGGGAAGGTGTAGCCCCCCCTAGCGCACCCCCAGCTCCCCGCAGAACAGAGCAGAACATCTTTGTCACCCCGTGCCCCTCTCCTCACCAGTGCCCCCCTCAAGGCCTGATGCAGCCCAGGGAGGTGTAACCGGAGGAAGTTCATCTTGTCTGTCTGTCCAGAAAGCCAACAATGACCGTCCCCACACACCGAGACAAGTCACTTGCCTGGACCAGAAGACACTTCCTCTTCCCCTGTCTCTCCCTGACGTGTCCCCAGCCATGGTTGGTTCAGCCCCCTCCTGCCCCAACCCCCACAGTAGCCTCTGCCCCCAGGCTGTGAGCAAGAAGTGTATTGCCCCTGGGCCCTTGGGTGCACAGTTGGAGCTAAAGGGCAAGGGGATGGAGGTAAGAAAGGAAAATAAGAGCAGGGGGACCTCAGAACTGGGTGTGGGGGAGGGGCACATGGAAATTACAGCTAAAGTGACTCAGGTCTTGTATTCATACCTCAGCCATTTCCGCCTCCCCCCACCAAAAAAAAACAAAACCACAACCACTCTGTGAGGAAACTGGGGTTTGTGGTTCCTGTTTTGCTCTGGAACAAGGAGTGGAAGTGAGGAGGGGGCTCCCAGGCTGGTGGGGAGCCCCCCACCACGACTTCCCATTTCTCCATTTCAGGTTCAGGATTGCATGCCTTAAGGCCAAGAAAGGGGTCTGGCTGGTGTCTCCCTTGGTGGTGATTCCGGTTTGAAAGAGCATTTGTGTGCATTGGTGCCTCCCTCCCATCCTCCTGTGAGTTCCTGAGGGCAGGGGCCCTCGGGGGTGGGTGCAGTGGCCACCAGGTGTTCATTCAGTAGGAGAAAGATCTTCCTCAAAGATTTATAGCCTTGCAGTCCTCAGGGACATTTCTACTTGGTCTTCCCATCACGGCTGTGCCAGTCAACAGCAGTGGGCTTGGTTTGGGTTTGATACTGCCTGAGGAGGAGCCCAATTTTCATTGGGAAGCCCACCCTAAGGGACTCCAGTAGTCCTCCCAGCCTGGAGATGGGAAAGGGCTGGCAGAGTGGTCCCAAACTGCTGCTGGGAGCCCACAGCACACATCCACAGGGGCTGAATGAAGAGAATTGGTGAGGCTGCGGGGGGGGGGGGGGGGATGAGAATCGCTCCATATTTGGGGATTTGTGAAGTGATCTCTCTCCCCGCCAACCTCATTTTTGTTGTGTGTGGGTGTGTGTTTGAGAAATTGGGGAAGTTGGATTCAGCGTCAGAATACTAGACAGTAGACTAATCTGATCTAGGGACCCCGGAAGCTGGCGGGATCCAGCAGCAGCAGCAGTCTGTAAAGGGCTCCCTGCTGCTAGCACGTGGTTTCTGATTGCTGACGGGCTCTCTGAGAGTCGCCTTTAGAGCCACTGTTCCAGGCCTGGCGCTCACTTCCCTTCTGGGTACGTCACTGTTCTCACTTGCTGCTTTTGGGTTCCAGGCTCCGCTGGAAAAGTGTCTTACTCTTGCACGCCTAGGATTCCGCTAAGAGTTATCGATCCAACCCCTAGGTGAGTGTGATCGCCCCTTCGTGTTTCCAAAGCGATTTTTAGGGGCAACAAGGAGCAAAAAGAATGACTTAAAAAAAAAAAAAAGAATGTTCCGGGTCAGAAGGAACTGGCAGGCGGCCATGTCTGTTCCTGGCAAGTGAGGGACGCGAACAGCCGACCTGGCGGACACGGTCACGGCCCGGCCGCCGCCCGTCTTACGTCACCGCAGCTCTCGCGGAGCCCGCTCGCTCCGCGTCCAATGGGGCGGTCCCGAAGTTCTCCCGGCCCCGCCCCTTCCCACGCCCCGACCCGGGGCAAGCGCCACGGCGCCGACGAGGGGCGTGCCCGGAAGTGGCGGAAGCCGCCGAGCACGTGATGGGCGGTGCCGGCGCGGTCACGTGACGCGCCCCCGTCGCGCCGGCCGCGGGCGTCTCGGCGGCTCTTAAAGGTACAGGCCTCGGGCTCCGCGTATCGGGGAGGGCGGAGGGGAGTCCGCGGGGCGGGGCGGCCGCGAGCCGGAGTCCGGGGAATGTCCGCGCTTGATCGCCCGGCGCAGCCGGAGGCGAGCCGGCCATGGGGCGTTGATCCGTGTCCTCGGTTGCAGACGGGGATCCGCACGGCCAGCGGCCAGGCTGAGCGCTCGCTGACCGGAGCCTCCTTGGGGGGCACTTGAACTTGACGCCATGCCTTGCTGCCCGCGCTCGTGGCAGCGCCTTTCGGATTCCGAGGGTGAGTATTTGGACCCGGCCCTCACCGGGGCCACTACCTGTGCCGGGCCACCTGCTCGAGGGGCTGCGGAGCCACGTCGTCGCCGTGCACCTGCGAGAGGGGTGGGAATCTCGCTCCTCTCTCCCTCCCAGGAGAGGAACCCGCCCGCGAACGCCGGGCCCCTCGGTGGCACAGTCCCGGCAGCTCTTGGAAGAACGCCCTGGGCTTCTGGTGAGTGGTCTCTGCAGGTTAGCAGCCTGGGTGCAAAACTGTCTGTGAGAGAAAGAATGGGAAGAAAGGGTTGACTTGCGGAAAAGAAGCAAGATCCACAAATATTTGCAGAGGCAGCAGTTTCACCTCCAGGCTGTGTGTAGTTTCCCGGAGTCCTTTGTTTGTTGTTTAACTTTTGGCCAGGCTCTCAAAAGTAAGCAATGTTTCTCCTCCAATCAATTCAGCCTTCCGAAGATGTTCATACAGGTCTTTGGAGAAAGAAATCATGAACTCACTACTTTGAAATGGGAAGCCAATCTTTGGCTCACGCCCATTTAGACAAAGGCACCACTCCCAAAATGTTTCGTGAAGGAACATCGACCTGCGAAAATCATGCCGATCAGGATGAAGACCTTTAGCAGAAGCCTAAAGAGCAGGGACAAACTGAGCACAAATTGCTAAGAGTCACCTAACTTCTCCGAGGCTCCCCTTTCTCCGGAGTCCAATGGGGATAGTCCACCGTGGGGGACCGTGCTGGTACTTAAAATATGGGTGTCATTGCTGCCAGTATCACCGCGTCATGCAATCTACCGCGGTAGGACAAACTGACAGACAGGTGGCGGGTGCTACTTCATGGGCTCCAGAAAATGACTTGGATGAAGGCCGTTTCCTTCCTATGGGTAGCTCAGATTGCGCCGAGATGAGACAAGCCAAGCCTGTGGATCGTAAGGGGACGTCTGTGTTACTGAGTTCTGATCCTTACAGCACAGAGGGGTAATCTGGAAAGGGATGCCTATCCCCATTTTCCACATGACGAGAGACGGACCATTCAAGTAACACTTCCAGGCTGGGGACCTGGGCTTTGCATCTTGGGATCTTCCTGCTGTACCACAGTGCACCGGAAGCAGTAGATCAGTGGATGCCCCAGGACTGAACAGTGGAGGAAACTCAGCAGCGAGGTCTTGGAGCTTGGATGTGAACACTAAGGGACCCCAGGCTCCTATTTTTTCCCCGTACTTTTATTGGAGGCTCTTACAACTCTTATCACAATTCATACGCTCATTCAGTGTGTCAAGCACATTTGCACATAGGCCGCCAACATCATTTTCAAAGCATTCTCTTCCCACTTGACCCTTATATCAGCTCCCTAATTCTTCCCCCTCCCTCCCCGCCCGCACTCACGAACCCTTGATAAGCTATACAGTATTATTTTCGTATCTTATATTGTCCTCCGTCGCCCCTCACCCACTTTTCTGTTGGGAGGGGGTTTTAGGTTGATCCTTGTGATTGATTCCCCCTTTCTCCCCTCACCCTCCCTTAATCCTCCTGGTGTCTCTACTCTCATTGAGGGGTTTATCTGTCCTGGATTCCCTGTGTTTCGGGCTCTTATCTGTAGCAGTGGGCATGCTCTGGTCTAATCTGATTTGTAAGGTAGAATTGAAGTCATGATAGTGGTGGAAGGAGGCACCACAGAGCTAGAGCAAAGCTGTGTGTTTCATCGGTGCTGTACTGCACCCTGACTGGCTCATCTCTTCCCCATGATCCCTCTGTAAGGGGATGTCCAGTTGTCTACAGATGGGCATTGGGTCTCCACTCCATGCCCCTTCACCACCACCCCTCCATTCACCTGGTTTTGTTCTGGGTCTCAGATGCCTGATCCCATCAACACCTCATGATCACACAGGCTGATATGCTGCTTCCATGTGGATTGTATTGCGTCTGAGTCGGGCTCCTATTTCTGATCCCAGTGCTGAGTGGAGATGGAGTGGTGATATGAGGGGGAGAAGAGGGAGCCCACTAGAAGCACGAGTGATGGGGAGGTTGGGTGCTAGGGCTGCGGTGACGGCCGGTCTGAAAGGTAGACTGAGGTCTGCCCTGCTCTCTGCAGGCTCCTGGGTCTCTGCAACAATTTTTCTTACGTGGTGATGCTCAGCGCGGCCCATGACATCCTCAAACACCAGAGGGCTCCTGGAAACCAGAGCCACGTAAGTGTTCTCCACCTCTGGCCACCGCCACCAAGGTCCCACCCACTGCCGCCACGCCAGACTGCTGTAGAAAGGCCGTGGACTCGCCCTGGAGCAAAGGTCCCCTTGAGAAACTCAGAATAGGGTGGCCAAGACATAGGACGAGGGGGCTAGAATTCTCTCTCCTAGACTCTCCAGGGAGGCAGGAGCACCCTGATGTGGGATGGTGGGGGATCATCTGGGATCTGCAAGGTCAGCAGTTCAAAACCACCAGCCGCTCCTTGGGAGAAAGATGGGGCTTTCGACTCCCAGGGGTCTCTATGAGTCCATATTGACTCCTTGGTGGCGAGCCTTTGATTGGGTTGCTACGAACCACGCAGGGTATGGGATTTGCAAACTCTTCCTCAGCTGGGTGGGCCTGTGGTCTCTAGTGGGGTTTCACAGCCATGCTGGGTCCTTCTCCGTACTACAGGTGGCACCATCCCTGCACTACCCACTGAATGCCAGTACGCATCACCCTGTCTGTCTCTTGTCCCCAGCCCACCCCTGTTAGGACAACCAAGAATGCTTCCAGACATTGTCAAATCATCCCTGAAGGATGAGCTGACCCCTGGTTAAGAACTGCTGGAATGTGGTGAAAACCTAAAGGCACATGGCCCCTCTTGTGGGAGCAGCTGCCAACTTTGCAGGCCCAAGACTCAGCGTCTGGGAATTCGGATATCCATAGACAAGCTCCTGAGTGTCTGGACCAGACACGGTCCGCTTGCAGGGCCACATTTGGCCTGTGAGTCTTTTCAAAAAAATGTTCTACAGTTGTGTCGGCACATAATCCACCTATCATAGAGTTCAGTCGTTCAAGCAACTCAAGAAGAATTGTACAATCATAAGCACAATCCATTTTAGAGCATCTTCCCCACCCCCACCCCGATGATTAATCGCCTTTAAAATGAGTTGTGTCATCACATTCAGTTGTAGTGCTCCCTACTCCTCCTACCTTCTGTTGTTAACTTCCGAAATTCCCTCCTCCTCCCCATCCTCCCCATCCCCTACCAATCCTCACCTCCCTTATTACCTCCATGCTTCCTCTCCTGTGCTTCACAAACTGGTCAACTCACAGAAACAATAAAGAACAAAAAAGAGATACAGTGGCAAGGACAAAACAATAGGCATATGAACTATAAGCCATGATTAAGAAACAAAAGGCCACTTCAGTGTTTTAAAATGCCAGGGAAGAGAGAGTGGTTATTTTTCAGACTTCCCTGGGCTCCCTCCCTCCACGTCAGACAGAAAAGCTGCCGTTTTGAGGAGCTACCATGGCCTGAGGCCTCCTTGAAGTCTGAGCAGAGCTGGGACTGCAGCTGGTCCTGTCGGCCTGCTTCCTGCCTTCCTGGGTAAGGACGCTTTCCTTGTCTCCCACCAGGTGGACCCAGACCCAACACCAGCCCCCCACAATGGCTCCTCTCGTTTTGACTGCAACTCGGTCTCTACAGCTGTGAGTGCCCTCGGCTTCTCTCCCCCCCCCCCCCCGCCCACCCCGGCCCCCTTGTTCCACAGGCCACACTCCCAGGCCCTCCGCGCTGTTCTGATTGGAATACTACTGCCCCCACGCTCCAAGGCCTTCGGCACACCACACTTAGTGTGGCTAGCAGGCCCCCGGGCCACGCCACGTGTGGGATTCCCCTCCCCCAGACCAGGAAGCTTGGGCTCAGTGTGCGTAAGGGCCTAAGCGTCTCAGCCTCCAGTCTAAGACAGCTTGAGCGCAGGGCTGTCCGCTGCGGAGCCTGTGTCTGGAGCAGGTCTGGAGAGCAGGCTCTTTCTCTTCTTAACCCCTTGGGTGGGAGGAGTGTCCCTGCCAAAGCCTGGACTCTCTCCTGCCCTCTTGTCCCAGGCGGTGCTCCTGGCTGACATCCTCCCCACGCTGCTCATCAAGGTGCTGGCTCCCTTCGGCCTTCATCTGCTGCCCTACAGGTCTGAGCAGGGGTGGTGGGGGGAGGAAGGGCCCGTGGGCTCTGCGAGGTGCAGGCTGGCAGCAGAGCAGAGGCCTGACCTGCCTGCCCCCCCACCTGCCCCTCAGCCCGCGGGTTCTCGTCAGTGGGGTTTGTGCTGCTGGAAGCTTCATCCTGGTGGCCTTTTCGCAATCCGTGGGGACCAGCCTGTGTGGTAAGCGTGCGATCCTGCGTCAGGGGTGGGTCCCAGAGGAACCTCCACAGAGTGTGGGAGGTGACGGGGTGGTGGTGGGCGGGGGGGGGGTGTCTTCTTAACTTCCGAGTAGAGGCAGCCTCCGGCCTCCGAAGGGCTGTGAGGCTGTCGGGAGTCAGAGACAGTGATCCATCAGGACACTTTGAGGCTGAGGTGGTGCTGGCGATGGGCGGAAATGGGTGGGGCCACACAGCTTGAGATGATGGACAGAGGCACCGGGACTCTGGGCGGGGCTTGGAGGAGCCATGCAGAGTGTGCCCCCCCCCCCATCCTGAGCAGGCAGATGAGCAGCAGGTGGCTGCTGGCCTGGGGCACAGCCTGTCTCCTGAGCAGCAGAGGAGACTGGGCTCCGGCTGAGCCAGGAAAGGCTACGTGAGGTCACCTCCGTGCTTGCACCCCACCCATCCCCACCAGGTGTGGTCTTGGCCAGCATCTCATCGGGCCTGGGGGAGATCACCTTCCTGTCACTCACCG
Organism: Tenrec ecaudatus; assembly: GCF_050624435.1. NCBI lineage: Eukaryota > Metazoa > Chordata > Mammalia > Afrosoricida > Tenrecidae > Tenrec > Tenrec ecaudatus. Next base: position 124,642,570 of record NC_134541.1, on the reverse strand, counting down.
CCTTCTACCCCAGGTACACGGGCAGATCTGGGAGGGAGGGCGGGAGGGAGGGAGGGAGGAGGAGGAGCCCAGCCGGGGCCTTCGGAGCAATCCCATGTTCTCTCCACAGGGCTGTGATCTCCTGGTGGTCCTCGGGCACAGGGGGCGCAGGGCTGCTGGGAGCATTGTCCTACCTGGGCCTCACCCAGGCTGGCCTCTCCCCACAGCAGACCCTGCTGTCCATGCTGGGCATTCCCGCGCTCCTGCTGGCCAGGTGAGTAGCTCTGGGCATGGAGGCTCGCTATCCTGGTCCTCAGCTGCCCACAGCTGTGCTACTGAGTGGACATGGCATCTGGATCCCGACAGCCCTCTCTTTGTGCCCTCTGGTGCCACTGGCTAGCTGGTGCCCCGGCCAGTGACATCACTTCCTGTCACAGATGATGGTCATTGTCCCCAGGCCTCCCGGTGGTGACGAGCTTGAAGGGGCTAGCACCATGGGGTTCTCCAGGGAGGGACCAGGGGGTGGGTGGCATTAATTATCTTGTGTGTGTGTGTTCACGTGGATTACCTGTGACTCCCTAGGTTCGAGAGTAGGGCAGGCCATATAGGAGACCCCTTTTATAAAGTAACCAAGCCAGACTCTGCCCCGGAGGCAATGCGGACGCCCTGCAGGGCGGGGCCACCTTGTGAGTTGGGGAGACAAGAGTTCTTCACTGCTGGCGTAGAACACCTTGTCTTTCTCACGCGGAGCAGCTCCTGGTTTCGAACCGCTGACCCTGCCCTTGGCCGCCCAACCGGTCACTAGGCTGCCGCGGGGCTCCTGACTAAAGTCTGAGGTGGAAAAGCACAGACATTCAGGAAGGTGAACCTTCCCGACCTGGGGAACTCCCGCCCAGCAGGCTGAACCCCCGACAAAGGTAGCCAGGTTAATGAGTACAAGGGAGCTGAGCTGGCCCCTGCCGTGTGTGACTGAGGCGCTGACTGTGAGTGTCGGCAGACAGGTAGAAAGACTGGGTGTCAGCAGACGGGTAGAAACAGGAAGGAAACGCACTTGGGTGGAAAGAAGACAGAGTTTTCTCTTTGCTTTCCCACCCCACCTCCCACCCCTATTGGTGGCTCTCCACCCCCGGGGAGCTGGTGCCTGAGAGCGAGTGATCACTCAGTGTACCCCTGAGGGACTGAGCTGATGGCCTCTGAGAGCCTGTCCACCCCACCCAAGAGACTCTTTGACCCCCGTCAACATTCACCCCGCTCCTAGCTATTTCTTGTTGCTCACATCCCCGGCACCCCACGATCCTGGAGGGGAAGAAGAGTCAGAGACGGCGGCAGCCCGGCAGCCCCTGATGAGTCCTGAGACTCCCAGGACGCAACCAGGTAGGAGACGCAGGGGTCCCAGGCCCGTCCGCCGCCAGGTCCTTTTGAGTGGAATCCTTTCCAGGGGTCAGCCGGGGGAATGGGGTGGGTATGCTGGCACTGAAGAGAGCCAGGTGCACCTTCCCCAGGTGTACACTGAGCATGTGTGTCAGGTGGTTCACATCCTAGGCCAACAGGTCCTGGCAGCAGAAGAGCAGGTGCAAAGGCCCCGAGCTAGGGACAAACCTGGGTGGTCAAGGAACAGAGAGAAGGGGCCCCCGTATAGCTGCCTGGGACACCCCCATGGGCAGCCATCCCAGTACCCCCTGGGGTGGGGGTGGGGTGCTCACTGGCGCCCTCTGCTGAGCCCTCAGCCTGCTGGCCTGCCTTTCTTACCCCCTTCAGACTCTGCCCCCAGTCTCTCCCTTCAAGAACGGTGGACGGTGTTCCAGGTATGCCTGGTGGCTGGGGGGTGTGCCCTGTGGGCGGGGCCGTCTCTCAGCCTCTGCCCTCTCTTGACCCCCAGTACCTGCTGCCGCACATCCTGCCCTTGGTGCTGGTTTACTTCGCAGAGTACTTCATCAATCAGGGCCTGGTGAGAGTGGGCGTTGGGTGGTGGGAGGGAAGACGGGATTATTGGAGTGCCGGCCCACACGCTCCCCTCCTCTCCCTCTCCCCCGCTGCTGCAGTTCGAGCTCCTCTTCTTCCGGAACACGTCTCTGAGTCACGCTGAGCAGTACCGCTGGTGAGAGGGCTGAGGGCCGGCCACAGACTGGGCAGGCATTGGACTGGAGGGGTCCCTGGGTGGTGAGCTGCCCTGCTAGGACGCTCCCCCTACTGCCTGCTCCCTCCTTCAGGTACCAGATGCTGTACCAGGCGGGTGTCTTTGCCTCCCGCTCTTCCCTCCAGTGCTGTCACATCCGCCACACGTGGGCCTTGGCTCTGCTCCAGGTAATGGCACCAGGCCCTCACTCCAGCCCGGCCTCGGCTCCTAACTTCTCCAGTCGCTCCAGTCCCTGTATTTACTGGGGTACAGTCATTCCAAGCAGTGGGGAGGGGGGGGGTCCCACAACGAGGGGGTGGTCCTGATCGACTGGGGGACATGCAGGATGACTCAAAGGCCCCAGGTGAGGGGTGGTGGAAGAACGTTACTGCCAAACAAAGGCAGGGGAGTGAGTTGGGATGTCAGGGAAAGGCCCGCTGCCTCCCGTCTGAGGCCCTGGTTAGCCAGGCTGGGGTTTGAAGTTTTATGGAATCCCATCCGGTCCTCTTCCTCGCCAGGACCAGGAGGCCCAGCCTCATCCTTCCCCTCTGACCCCCTCCCACAGTGCCTCAACCTGGCCTTCCTGATGGCCGACGTGTGGTTCAGCTTCCTGCCAAGCATCTACCTCGTCTTTCTGGTCGTTCTGTATGAGGGGCTTCTGGGGGGCGCGGCCTACGTGAACACCTTCCACAACATTGCCCTGAAGGTCAGCCCCCGCCGAGTTAGGGTTACGGAGGGCACTTCCCTGGGGCAGCCCAGGGCAGGCTTTTCAGACCCAGGCCTGACCCCCACATACCCCCACTCCACCTCCCCTCCACAGACCAGCGACGAACACCGGGAGTTCGCCATGGCTACTGCCTGTATCTCGGACACCTTGGGGATCTCCTTGTCAGGAGCCCTGGCCTTGCCGCTGCACGACTTCCTCTGCCACCTCTCCTGATCCCCGAGCGCCCCAGGACCTGGATGCACTGCCCGTGAGCCAGCAGGCGGGTCAGCCAGGCCCAGAGCCCAGAGCCCACCCACGAACTCCACCATAGGAAGTCCCCACAGGCCCGGGAGGGACGGAAGTGCCAGGGCCCGCTTTCTCTGAGCGTGGGGGACACCCGAGGGCCGCCACAGCCTCCCACCCCCAAGCTGGTCTCGGGGAGTTTCTTAGTGACTTTATGGTTCTCTGAATAAATGCCTATTTTATCAACTGACTGCCTTGTATTATAGTCTCTCTGGGTGGGGGGGGGGTTGTTATTAAAGTAATTAAAGCTCACTTTGGAATCTATGTATGTGTACATATGTGAGAAGGCTTCAAGAAGCCTGTGGGGAAATTCTAGTCTTTTAATTCAATTAAATGTGTTGACCCTCTTGTGTATATGAATATATATGTGTGTGTAAATATGTATATAATTAAAAACAAAACCCCAAACTCTACTGCTATCGAATCAATGCCCCCTCGTTGCAACCCCACAGGTCAGGGGAGGGCTGCCCCTGAGTTTCTGAGGTCGTGACTCTTCACCGGACTAGAAGCCTCATCTTTCTCCCGCAGAGCAGCCGGCGGCTTCAAACTGCCGACCTTGAGGTTAGCAGCCTAACGTATACCCGACAAGTAGCTAGATTAGGGACAAAGTGGGTGTGTGAGTGTGGGTCAATTAAAGAAACAAGTCCACAGAAACATGTATATGAGAGAGTTTTATATAAAGGGTAAGCGTACATTCAGAAAGCATCCCGACCCAGTGCTGCCCAAGCCCATAGGTCTAACATTAGCCCATCTGTCCGACACGATCTGCAGACTCTCTCAGTCCCTGCAGCGAGGAAGTATTGCTTTCTTAACAATTTTAAGTCTTCCAGTCGATGAACAAATACATCGATTTAACGGTTGTTGTTACTGTTACATGTTGTCAGGTTGCGACCCCACGCACAACAGATAAAAGGGCTGCCCCATCCCAGGACGCCCCCGCCGTCACTGCTACCTTTGAGCCCATCCTTGGAGCCACTGGGCCGTTCCATCTCCTTCACGGCCTTTCTCTCTTGTGCCGACCTCATCGCGTACCAAGCACGATCTCCTTCTGCAGGCCTGGTGCCTCCTGGTACCGTGCCCGAAGTACATGAGACACACTTGTGCCGTCCTTGCTTCTAAGGCGTATTCTGGCCATACTCCTCCCAAGACAAATTGGTCGGTTCTTCCGTCAGTCCATGATGTAGATGCAATATTGTTGCCGACACCATCATTTCAATGCGCCCGTTCTTCTGTGGCCTTCTTCATGTTTTGGTTGCCATTTTTCTTTAAAAGTTCATTTTATCGGGGTTTCTTACAGCTCCTGTAACAATCCATACGTCAGTTGCATCGAGCATATTTGTACATGTGCTGCCAACATTATTTTCTAGACATTTACTTTGTAACGAGCCCTTGGTATCAGCTCTTTTTCCCTCCCTCCCACTGCCCTCATGACCCCTTGATAAATTATAAATTATTATTTTCATATCTTACACCGACCGCTGTCTCTCTTCACCCACGGTATCTGTTGTTTGGCCCCCTGGATGGGGGTGTGTGGTTACGTCTCAATCGTTGTGACCAGTTCCCCCTTCCTCCCTGCCTCTCCTTCCCTTCCCCCTGCCCTTCTGGTATCGCTACTCCCATCCCTGCTCCTGGAAAACAGTACTCTGGTCTTCTTTATTCATGGCCCAGCTTTTACGCACATGAAGGTGATGGAAAATACCATGGGTTGAGTCGGATGAACCTCAGTCTTCAGAGTGACATCTTTGGTTTTTACGTAACTTTTAAAGAGTTCTTCTGCAGCAGATGTGCTCAGTGCAATTTCCTTTGATTTCGTGAAGTCCACTTTCATGGGTGTGGATCCTGAATCTAATGGAAACTAAATGACTGACTACTCCAGTACGTTCTCCACTTATCCGGATGTTGATTGTTGGCCTGGTGTTAGGATTTCTTTATTCTTTATGTTACGGTCTCATTCCGACTTCGTCAGTAACTACGACCAGGCCTCTTCCCTTCCAGGAAGTAAGTTTGCGTCATCTGCGTATCACGGGTCCTTGAAGTCTTCCCCGAGTCCTGACGCTGCATCCTTCTCCACGCAATCCAGTTTCTCAGATCATTTGCTCGGCCTACAGATCGAATCAGTTTTATGATTTATACTTGTCCTAATTTTAGACCAGGCAGTACCCCCTTGTTCTGTTTGAACGGCCACCTGTTGGTCTATGTGCATGTTTCGCACGGACAAATAGGCCCAATCAAGTGATTCTCAAATTCCCATTCTTCATAATGATAACATAGTTTGTTATGATACACCCAGTTGAATGCCAGCACATGGTCAGGAAAGCATCTTTCTGGTGTTACCTCCTTCCGATCAGGATCCAGCTGATATCAGCAATATCTCCTGTTCCATCACCGCTTCTGAATCTGGCTTGAATTTCTAGCAGCTCCCTGTTCATGTGCAACCATTTTTGGAATGTCTTTAACCAAAATTTACTCGCCCGTGATGCTGATTCCACTCTTCAGTAATGCCCATGCTTTGTGGGATCGCTTTACTGTGGGATGAGCATGACTATAAATCTCTTCTGGTTGGCTGGCTAGGTGGCTGGTTGGGCATAGATACGTGAACGTCCTCAGTGCCTTGTTTGTGGAAACATTTCAGCCGGTGTTCCTTTGAGTCCTGGAGCTTGGTTTTTTCCTGAAGGCCTTCAGTGCAGGTCGGACTTCCTTCTTCGGTACAGTTGGGTCTTGTTCCTAGGGTTGGTCTTGGCTGTTCCTGATAGACTTGACCGCCAACCAATCCTTGCTGGCACAGTGACCCTGTATACTCCTTCCACCCCTGTTGGCTGCCTCCTGTGTCACCCTTTTATTTTTTCCCCATAGAATTCTTTGCTCTTGCAACTCAAGACATGGGTTTTCCCTCAGTTCTCTCAGCTGGAGAACCATCAAGCATGTTCTGTGTGGGCTTTCTCTCTGGTCGGCATGCTAATGCTTTATCTTTCTAGCTGCCCTTTGAAAGCTTCTGCTCACCTCTCACGTCATCGTTTCTCTCAGACACGTAAGCTACCCAAGAGCAAGTTACAATCTCTCCTCCTCCTCCTTTTAACAGATTGACCGGCATATCATTCACATACTATACAATCCAGTGGCTTAAATATATTGAAAATAAGTTGTGCCATCATCACTACAATCAATTTTAGATCCGTGTCTTTATCCTTGTACCCATTGCTGTAAGCTTCCCATCATCCCCCAACTCCCTCTGCTATAACCCTAAGGAAGTCTTCATCTCCTTACTGTCTCTATGAATTACCTACCCTGGGCTTCAGGTAAAGACAATCATACAAAAAGCCCCAACTATGGCAATAAAACAGCACAGAAAAACCAAACCTCGAAAGAAAGCAGAGGATAACAGAAACTAGAACAAATTAAAAATAGGTCAAAGGAGAAAACAAGTAAGGCTATTAAATCAGGCTACATTTTAGCCTCACTTCGTCTGCAGTAAAACCCACGTTCCAATGCGCTGTACCTGAGGGCAGGTCTATTCACATCCCTGGTCGAGGTCTGAGGGAGTTCAGTGGAAGCTTAAACGGCCTGGGGACCCTGCAAATGGATCATGGGCTGTCACTGTCATCCATCGCCTTCTGCACACTGGGTGCACAGTTTCTTCTTGATGCCCGTCTCAGAGGGCCTCTGCATTCAGGTGGAATATGCTCAAGGTTGCATTTCGGCTCTTGTGGACTGGTTTTCATTTTCTCCAGCTTCAACTTGAACGTGCACATGAGCAGACGATCGCCCCGTTAGCCTCTGCTCTGAATCCCACTGATTACATGAAGTTTCTCCATCCACCCTGGATTCCTGTGCATTCCATCTGGCGAGGTCCTCGTGTGCAGGCGGCTGTTCATACTGTGGGGAAAACGCTGTTTCCAATGAGTAAGCCATAGATCTCGCAAAACTCTATCACGTAGTCTCTGGCCATTGTCTCTATCATCAAGATGATCTTTTTTTTTTCTTCCAAAAATTTTTTTAATTTTAACAATTTATTAGGGGCTGATACAATTCTTTTCACAGTTCATACATATACATACATCAATTGTATAAAGCACATTTGTACAGTCTTTGCCCTAATCATTTTTTTCTCCTCTTTTCTTTTTTTACTTTTTATTAGGGACTCTTACAACTCTTATCACCATCCATACATATACATACATCAATTGTATAAGGCACATCCATACATTCCCTGCCCCAATCATTCTCAAGGCATTTGCTCTCCACTTAAGCCCCTTGCATCAGGTCCTCTTTTTTTTCCCCCTCCCTCCATCAAGATGATCTTTTTCCAGACTCTGGTCCTTCTTTATTTCCAACTTTTGCTTTCCAACTACCAATAATTATCAATTCATCATGATGATATGTTTAATCAAGTTCAGACTGCTGAAACTGGTAAAAAAATAAAATAAAAATCTTCACTCTCTAGATCAGTGGTTCTCAACCTGTGGGTCACGACCCCTTTGGGGGTTAAAGGACCCTTTCACAGGGGTGGCCTGATTCTCAACAGTAGCAAGATGACAGTAATGAAGTAACAACGAAAATGATTTTGTGGTTGGGGTGTCACCACAACATGAGGAACTGCATGAAAGGGTTGACGCATTAGAAAGGTTGAGAACCCCTGGCCTAGATGGTTGGCATTCAGGGTTGGTGCGTAAACCTGAATAGTTGTCAGATTAGCTGGTCTTTGCTTTTGTCCCCAGTTAAACTTTAACTTTACCTTTTGCAATCGTATCTACATTTCTTTGTTCTTTCTTTTCTACAAATCTGACAAGTCAGCTTTATATCTGATTCTGCAGATCTAATGATATCTGATCAGCAATTGTGCTGTGCACTCCCTGATGCAGGGGGTGCTCTGGCAGTTCTTTCAATGGCACCAACAAGGGGGCTTCAGAGGCCTGGCCGGAGCGAGCACTTCCTATGGTCCCCGTCGCCTTTCCACCGCAGCCTTCCCCAGCTCACGCCTACGGTCTGAAGACTCATTCTGCGAACTTCCTTTAGCTTGCCCAAAGCATTCTGGGACTCTTCAAGCTGTCTTCGTGCAATGCAAAATCCAACTTCAGCTTAAACGTGGCTTACTATTTTCTTAGTAAGCTATTTTCTTCGTACGTTCCATGTTCCGATTATGGATGGGTGTTTGCAGCCGCTTCTCATGGTGAACGACGCCCCTGCAGCATGGGAAGGTCCCAGAACCTTTCCTCCTCCTGCACCATCAACGGTGACTCTAGTTCCGTGGTTCTCAACCTGTGGGTCGTGACCCCTTTGGGAGTCGAATGACCCTTTCACAGGAGTCACCCGATTCATCACAGTAGCAAAATGACAGTGATGAAGTAGCAACGAAAATAATCTTATGGTTGTGGGGGTCACCACCACATGAGGAACTATATGAAAGGGTCGCGGCATGAGGAAGGTTGGGAACCCCTGCTCTAGTTCGAGGAGGCTGCCCTTCCCTGGTCGTATTTTAAGTGCTTTCCCATCGGAGGGGTTCACCTTCTGCGTGGTATCAGACAAGGAACTGGTGGTGGGCGGGGAGATTTCTTTTTCCTGGTATATTCTTTTGTGTTATTTATATTTTGTAATCATGTATTTTCATGTACAGTTTCATTCATAAAAGCCATACATATGAAAGGACTTTATATGCATACGCATTCTAGATGCATTAAAAATGTTTGTGGCTGGCAGCCCCAGCACTGGTGTTGTGAGACCTGGCTGGTTCAGGGCTCTTGAAGACCTGGTCCCAGGGCTACAGGGACTCACAGCCAGATCAGAAGCACTCTCGAATTCCCACGCCACAGGTCCCCCCACCTCTACCCCTGTCTCTCTCACGCACACCCCACGCCCACCACCACCTGCCTGTCTGGACCCACAGAGGCCCGGACCTACACCTCCTGCATTATCAATGCAAGGTTGGGACCTGGTTCCTAGATGTGACGGACCAGCCCAGCTGCCCAGGCCCAAGTCCTTCCCCTCTCCTGTGTGCATCAGGGGCTCTCCCTGCCTCATGGTGCCAGGTCTCACAGGACCACCTTCTCGGGACCCCATATGCAATAGGACCTATGTTGTAGATTCCAGAGGGGAAGGTGAGCACCGCTATTTAAACACTAATATTCTTGAATGCCTTAGAAGAGGTCCAGGGGGTCCTGGTGGGGTAATGGTTGCCATTGGGCTGCTAACCACAAGTCAGCACATCGAAACCACCTGGCGGCTCCAAGGGAGAAAGACGAGGCTCGCTACACCTGTGAATAGTTACCGTCTCAGCAGCTCACAGGGTCAGTTCTAGTCTGCCTTATAGGGTCGCTCTGAGTGAAAATAGACTCAGTGGCAGTGAGCTTTTGAGTTTCAGAAGAGGCCAGACTGGCTTAGCACCTTGGTGGCCGGTGGCCCCGCAGAACCTCGAAACTTTTGCTGCCGCCAACAAAGCAAAACAAAAACCAAACCAAATCGGGTGGCTGTCTAGGGACTCATGTTCGTGACTCATTCACTGGCTGAATGGAGTCCATTCTGGTTGTGACCCTCTAGGACAGGGTAGAACTGCCCCTGTGGGTTTCTGAGACTGTAACTCTTTACAGGAGTAGAAAGTCTTGTCTTTCTTCCACAGAGCGTCTTGTGTTTGAAAAGGCACTGGGAGACCAGAAGGGTTTCATCATGAACCAGATGAAGGAGGACGGCGCCTGACTCTTCCGCGCTGTAGCTAACCAAGCGTATGGTGGCCAGGACATGCACGAGGTTGCGAGAAAGCACTGCATGGACTATGGGATGAAGAATGCAGACTACTTCTCCAACTACGTCAGAGGACTTTGCCACCTATAGAAACCGGAAGCGGAAAAAGTACTGCCATGGCAACCACACTAAGATGCAGGCCATGGCAGAAATGTACAACCGCCCTGTAGAGGTGTATCAATACAGCGTCAATACACTCCATGGGATTCATCAAAAGGACGAACCCCTCCATGTCAGCTACCCTCGGAATATCTACTACAACTCAGTGGTGAATCCCAATAAGGCCACCATTGGCGTGGGGTTGGGCCGACCATCATTCCACCTGGGGTTTGCGGAGCAATCCCTCATGAAAACTGCCACAAAAACATCAGAGGGATCATGGATTGAGCAGCAGATGTTGGAAGACAAGAAGCGGGTCACAGACTGGGAGGCTCGGGAATCCTACTTGCAGTGACTCCCGGATCAGGAGAAACAGGCCCGCCAGGTCCGTGGCCCCACCCAGCCCCAGAAAGCCAGCGTCACATGCAGTTTGGCCACAGCTCAGCCTCCAGTGGCCTGGAGAAGTGGACCAACCGGTCCCCGCGGCGGCAGCGGAGTTCACCCTCATCTCCTGAGAACCCTGAGCTGCATGCTGAGCGGGGCATTAAGCCCCCATCTCCAGATACTGCCTTAGCTCTTGCCAAACCTCCTTCACCCTGTGCACCAGGTACAAGCGGCCAGTTGTCTGCAGGGACCTACCCGGCCAACTCTCCTCTCGTGTCCCTCTACCCTGCTCTGGAGTGCCGGGCTCTCATTCAGCAGATGTCCCCCTCCGCCTTTGGTCTGCATGACTGGGACGATGATCAGATCCTAGCATCGGTGCTGGCAGTGTCCCAGCAGGAATACCTAGACAGTATGAAGGAAAACAAAGTGCTCAGAGACCCACCCCCAGACAAGAGTTGATGTGGACACCCAGGGACTGGAGGCCGCCTCCCAACCCCACCACTCCTACCCTTTGGTGCCACCCCACCTTCTTTGGCTTTCTTCCTGGGCCATCTTCCCTTTGCCCTCTTGAGAGCCCCTCCTTTGCCTCACTCTCACTTCCCCCTGGCTGGCCCACCTGTGCCACCACCACCACTGTCTCCGCCAGCTAATGTGCCCTGTTGCCCCCCCCTGCCCCCCGCACAGCATCCTCCATACGCTCCACAGGGAACTTGGGCAAGGGTGCCGAATGTAGGCGAGAGGCACATGGAGAAACCATCTGGCAGCCAGGCAGCCCAGAGGAGAGACATTCAGAGCAAAGATCTCACTGTTCATTCCTTTCACGATCAGAGAAAAACTTGTTCCTCTTACCCAAATGATACCAGGGAGGTGGGGGAGAGAAGCGAAGAATCCCCTTCCCATTACCCCAAGAATGTCAGAGCCTTCAATGTTGAATTTTTCTTTATTAACATTTACTTTTATCTTTAAAAAAGAAGAAAATAATAATAATATAAAGCTAAAAATAAAAAGTAAGAAAGAAAAGACCAACAATATTTTAAAAGCTAGAAAAAAAATTTCTGTCGTGGAATGGGTGAGGAATATTTGAGCCTAGGGCAAATTCAGGTTGGATCAGGAGGGAGGTCAACTGATCAAGTACATGGTTCAATCCACCATAATCAAGTTTATAGTAATCTCTAAGAGTAAAGCTGTTCCCGTCCCTCTTCTGTGGCCCGAGGGGATCTGCCAGAGGCTTCACCTGACTAGAGACTCTGCAGATGGATTTTGGGGCCCCACTGTCCTCGATAGCCGTCTACAAATTGGGTATTCACAATTTAATTTATCCTTCCTTCTATTTGTATTCTGTCATCATCTTTGGATCACGCAAGCCATGGTATTTTCAGTCACCTCATAAGCATGTGAAAGTTGCACATTGGATAAGGAAGACAAGAGAATAGACGCATTTGAATTGTGGTGCTGGAGAAGAATATTGAAGGCATCATAGATTGCCAGAAAGACCAACCGATCTGTCTTGGAAGAAGTACAGCCAGAATACACTTTAGAGGCAAGGATGGCAGAAGGGACCAGAAACCAAGGTGAAGCTGGGGCAGGACGGAGCAGCGTTTCGTTCTGTTGTGCACCTAACAAAAACAAGGAGCGAAGATGCCCTTGGCTCAGGTGTTCCTACCCTGTCACTCCAGCCGGACCCTCGCGCCTCGGAGGCGCAAGGCCTGCTGGGAGTTGTAGTCATCCCGCCGGGCTTGCCGTCGCTTCCCGGAAGTGACGTCAGGGAACCGCCTGTTCCCTCTCTGCGATTGCGCGCTTTCAACGCCGGCCTGCGACTCGCGACCTCAGCTGGTGCGCACTCCTGGGGCCTCGTGTTCGGAGGAGGGGGACCCGGGCGGGGGGCGTGTGGGGCGGAGAGTGGCAGGAGGGTCCGGCGGGGGCGGCCTAGGACCCTCCTCGTGGCCCGTGACGCCCCGGCTCCCCGGTTCTCTCCTCAGCGCCGTCGCCATGTCGCGTTTCTTCACCACCGGGTCCGACAGCGAGTCCGAGTCGTCGGCGTCTGGGGAGGAGCTGGTCTCCAAGCCCTCCGGGGGCAATTTCGGCAAACAGTGAGAGGGGCCTGCGGCGGGGCTGGGGGCCGGCCAGGGCGGGGGGCCGGCCAGGGCGGGGGGCCGGCCAGGGCGGGGGGCCGGCCAGGGCGGGGGGCCGGCCAGGGCAGGGGGCCGGGGCCCGCAGGCCGCGGAGGCCATGCGTGTCGGCGGAGGGAGCGGGCCGAGGCCCGTGGCAGGTCCCGAAGGACAGGGCTAGAGCGGGTTCTGAGCTGTTGGCACCGGACCAGCTCGGGAGGGGCACCCATCATGCCCAAGAGGGCTGGGAGCCACCGCGTACGAGAAGGGGCCCCGAGAAGACGGGACCCCGTTGTGTTGCGGGTCTGTTGCATCAGCCCCGGAACTAGGCTCTGTGCCCTCCCCTCCCCTCTGCTCACGACGCCCCACACGCGAAGGGTCATTGCCCGGAGCACCAAGCAGCCCTCCCCAGTCTCTTGCTCATCGGGGACTCGGGGGCGTAGTCCTGGTGTGGGGTCTGTGGGCCTTTGGGGGCGTCCCCTGGGCTTCGCAGTGGGGATGGCGCAGGAAGGCCTGGTGACCGGCTTTCGTGGAAATTCCCGTCCGGAAAATCCTGGAGCTGGTGGAGTGACATCCCCACAACAGGGTGTATTTGGTGTGTTTTGTTTTGCGTTATCTCAGAGGGAGCTCCAAAAGCATTTGTAGGGAACATGGAATGAAAAGGGGGTACTTTTTCCATCGACTTCTTGAAGCCCTCCTGCACATATGCATATTCGTACAAGTAGCATTTCATGTCACTGCCACAAGTGGGAATGCAGTATCGTTTTATTAAGTAGGACATGGTTGGAAAAAAATAAACATGAGCGTGATGGGCTGGAGACATGATTGCCTGCTGAATTCTGTCTGTAGCATGTTTTCTCAGTCTTAAGGAACAGTGTTAGCAGTGGAGGTCTTGAAAGCTTTTTCAAGTTCTTAGCAGTTGGCCGCCTACTCTTTGGGAAAGAAGTTTTATTGTTTCATAAGCCCCAGTTGAGATGCCACCTCCTTGAGGCCCCCCATTCCCTCCACCCAAAGGTTTCCTTCAGCAATGTGTGTTTCGTGTCAGTGGTTTTCTCACCATGTGATCAAGTGCTACTACTGTGGGTTTAATTTTCAGAGCCTAGAGACTGCCGTTGATGTATAGTCTCAACATTTGACCCAAAAGTCCTATCTGATGAGACTAGGGAGAGTTGAGAGGAAGACAGATGTGTTAGTGTGTCACCTGAGTTACAGTTTCAATTGGCTTATCTAAGAGAATTTGGGATCCCTTGGAAAGACTAGAACTATTAATGACCTTTGTTTCTTTCAAAAAGGGCACTATTGCTGAGTGAGGATGAAGAAGATACCAAGAGGGTCGTCCGAAGTGCTAAGGACAAGAGGTAAGGCTGGAGTTTTTATTGATTGATTGTTTGAGTGTTTTAAATTGTAGCAAGGCCATGGAGGAGGTGAATTTTAGGAAAGCTTGGACGCAGTATGATAGACGTTATTTTATGGCAGTGGAATGGGCATGCCTAATGTGCATGGACTTCTGATTCAGATTTGAGGAGCTGACCAATCTTATCCGGACCATCCGGAATGCCATGAAGATTCGAGATGTCACCAAGTGCCTGGAAGAATTTGAGCTCCTGGGGAAAGCATATGGAAAGGCCAAGAGCATTGTGGACAAAGAAGGGGTTCCCCGGTTCTATATTCGGATCTTGGCTGACCTGGAGGAGTACCTTAATGAGGTATGACGTCAGTGGGTAAGAAGAGGTTAGGCTTCTAAAATTGGAGGAAAAAAAAGGTTAGGCTGGGAGGGGGTGAAATCAGGGCCCATCCCTAACCCACTTCTCAAGATGGTGTTTCTTTGGGATTGTTTGCCTGATCTTCAGTGTTTCTAGAGCACAAGAAATTGTGTGTGTGTGTGTGTGTGTGTGTGTGTGACAAGAAGAACCTTTTTTTTAAATACTTTTACTGGGACTCTTACATCTCTTGTCACAATCCATACATTCATCCAGTGTGGCAAGCACATTTGCACATATGCTGCCATCATTTTCAAAGCATTCTCTTCCCACTTGGAGAGGAACCTTTTTTAAGGCCAAGAATCTTGCATTTGTTTTTACTGTTACCTCTTCATTGCATTCTCCACTTTTAGCAGTGAGACCTGAAGTGTCTTTTAAAATTAAGTCCACAGTTGTTAATACGTTGCACAAACTGTCTACAACATAGCAAGACTCATTGAGTGGTGGCGGATACCACTTAGGTTTCTTGTCTCCTGTCCTCCTTCCCTCCTTTAGCTCTGGGAGGACAAGGAAGGGAAAAAGAAGATGAACAAGAACAATGCCAAGGCCCTGAGCACTCTGCGCCAGAAGATCCGCAAATACAACCGGGATTTTGAGTCCCACATCACAAATTACAAGCAGGTGCGGTGGGACAGTGACTCCATGACTAAGGCTGAACGAAGCCTTTGCAGATGGGAGGTGTGATAGGAGAAGGAAATTAATGAAAGTGGGATGGGGTGGTGGCTGGCAGGCAGGCACCTCTAATTCTTCTCCCCTTGTCCAGAACCCTGAGCAGTCTGCAGATGAAGATGCTGAGAAGAATGAAGATTCAGAAGGTGAAGAGCAAACCCTTCATGCGAAGCATTTCTCCTCTCTCTCTCTCTCTCTCTCTCTCTCTCTCTCTCTCTCTCTCTCTCTCTCTCTCTCTCTCTCTCTCTCTCCTCTGCCACAGAGTCAGTTCCAACTCCAAGTAGCTCTAAAGGACAGAATAAAACTGCCCTTGTGGGTTTCTAAGACTAACAGGAGTAGAATGCCTCATCTTCCTCCCTCTGAGTGGCTGTTGGTTTTGGACCGCTGACTGGTTAACAACCCAACTCATAGCTCACTAGGCCATCAGGACTCGCTCATGCACACAGTGAGTCTAGAAGTCAGGGTTTCCCTTTGCTCTAGGCTCTTCAGATGAGGACGAGGATGAGGATGGGATGAGTGCTGCAACCTTCCTGAAGAAGAAGTCAGAAGCTCCTTCTGGTGACAGCCGCAAGTTCCTTAAAAAAATGGAGGTAAGAGCCATGTCTGGACCCAACGTCCGATAACCCAGAGTTGTTTGCCTGCCAAAGACCATTCCTTGGTCTAGTGAGAAGGATGGGCTTTCCTGAAGTCTACTGTGAGAACGGGGTTCTGTTGTATTAGAGCTCTAAGCAACCTAAAGTTTAGAAAACTATGTTTCGAACCTAGCTGTTCTTTGGGAGCTATGTATCCTTGGGGCAAGTTGTCCTTTTTCTCCAGGTCTGGGTGGTCCATTTGAGCGCTTGAATAACTTGCTTTTATTGGGTCATGTGATAGCAGAGAGACTAATCCGTCTGCCAGTCTCCCTACTGAGTCTTTCTTTCTGAGGATGAAGATGAGGACTCCGAAGATTCCGAAGATGATGAAGATTGGGACACCGGCTCCACATCGTCTGATTCAGACTCGGAGGAGGAGGAAGGGAAGCAGACTGCACCGGCCTCAAGATTTCTTAAAAAGTAGGGAAACTAGCGGGACCTAGAGCTACGGTAGAAAGTCACTGCCAAGAGTCAGTTCCAACATGCAGTGAACCCTGGTGGCATAGTAGGTTACATAGTGGGCTGCTAAACATGAGGTCAGCAGCTCGAAGCCACCTACTGTTCTATAGGAGAAAGATGCGATGCCGGTCTGCCCTATAGGGTTGCTGAGAGTTTTGAGTTGAAAGGGTAGGAGACCTTTCATCATCTCAAGGATTGTTCTTGCTTCTGGGGAGTTCTTTCAAGTTGAGGCCAACAGCTCCATTTTATAGGATCTCCAGAGAGTTGAGTGTTTTTTTTGTCAAAGGTCGCAAAGCAAATGTGCCCTTGAGATAGGATTTGAGGACCGCATAGTTAAAAGTTTGAGCATGACGATAGTCGCGGGGTGTGGATGGTGCAGAGCTCACTTTAAGACAATTATCTGTGTGGTACAAACAAGTTACTTAACCTTTTCTTCAGATTTCTCGTTGTAAAATGGGATTGTGGGTGATCCTACCGCAAGGAGCAGTTTTGTTGTTAACCAAAAAGGAAGAACCAACTCATTGGCATCGAGTCCATGCTGATTCATAGGGACCCTGTAGGATAGTGTAAAACGTCCCTGTCCGTTTCTGAGCCCGAGAAACTTGACTGAAGTAGAAAACGGCTTCTTTCTCTACAGAGCAACTGATGGTTTCAAACTACTGACCTTGAGGCACACAGACTTCGTAGCACCTGTTTCTTACTGTTGCCACCGTCCTAAGACCTTCTTAGTCTATAGTATATGGATTGACAGCAGTTTCCTGAACCTTGCAGGGATACCATCAAGAAGTTCAGGGGAAAACAATTTTTAAATGAAAAGATAACTCACTAGATAAGTGAAAAAACAGACCACCCAATTTTAAAATGTACTAAGCATCTCAGTAGACAGCTCATCAAAGCTGTAAAAAAATAGTAAGTACACGAAAAGATGCCCAATGTTATGAGCTGACCAAACCCGCTGCTATGGGAGTCATCAGACTCAGAGCCTCTCTGTGCACAGAGTAGAACTGCTCCATGCGCTTTTGACAGAGACTCCACCTGCTTGGCCCATGGTGGGCCAACAACAGTGCTTAACTACGGTGCCACCAGACCGTGCGTCATCTCGTTAATTCCACCTCAGCAACGGGGCAGCTGCCCCTTGGGGGTTTTCAGGTTGTACATCTTCCAAGGAGCAGATCGCCTCCTCTTTGTCCTACAGGCGTCGTGTGGGTTTGAATCACCCTTCCTACCATGGGATACTACAAATCAAAGCCACAGTGAGAAACACTGGAATGGTTAGAATAAAAAAGACAGATGTGTGGAGTAATTAAATGTAAAATTATTTAACAGTTTTTTAAAACAGCCTAGCATATGCCCCAGAAGTTAAGCATAATTACTATATGATTCAAGAGTTTCCCTCTTAGGTATGTACCCAAGATAAATGCAAATATGTGTCTGCATTAAAATTTACATTATTCATAATAGCCCCTAAATGGAAACATCACAAGTGTCCATCAGTATATTTGAGAATGTAGTAAGTGCATACGATGGATGATTATTTAACAGTGGAAAGAAAGTAATTAAATACTCATCTGCAGCCCAAAAGGTTGGTCGGTAGTTTAAACCCATGTGTTGCTCTGTGGGATAAAAGTGTGACCGTCTGCGTCTGTGAAGATTTATCGCCCTGGAAACCCTATGGGACAGTCTAATCCATGTCCATAGTGACGCACTATGAATGAGGACTTTTAGGACTTCGTGCTAAGTTTAAAGTTACAAAAGGCGACATGATTAAATTTGTGTGAACTCTTCAGAAGAGGCAAATGCAAAGACAGAAAGTGGATGAGTGGTTGCCTAGGCTTTGTGCTTTGGGGACATGAGTAGGAGGTTTCTATCTGAGATGAACATGTTCAAAATTGAAGATGCTGGTTGCACAGTTGGTGCATTTGTCAGCATGGTCGTCCTTTCTGACAGTGTGTGCAGAGTGCGTGAGAAGTCTTGCCATCCCTGCCTCTGAGGAGCATGGTGGCTGTAATTCTTCAAAGACAGGTGGAGTTCATCTTTGGGTAGTCCATAGCTGTCAACACTCTATAGTCCGTCTGATTCATGGTGTAGCGCTCACAGCATATAAGGCCAGATACAGTTTAGTCTTCAGAATAACAGCTTTCCTTTTTGTAAAACTTGAAGGAAGAATTGTGCAGCAGAACTGCCTGATGTGATAAGTGCATCTTGACGTCTTGGTTGCTGCTGCCATGGGCGCGTTGACTGGCTCCCACTGAAATGAAGTCCTCCACAACTTCCATGTCTTCTTTTACCTTGATGCTACTTATGGGCCCAATTGTCAGAATTTTCTGTTTTCTTTATGTTGAGGCATAATGCCGAGGAAGTCGATTGTTTCTTCTTTTGTGGGGATATTTTGCCGTATTGTACAATTTTTAAAAACTTCTAAATCAATTGATGAAGAGAGAAAGGCTAACAGCACTGTTTGGATCGGTAATTTTTTTTAATTTACTTTTTTACTGTGTGCTGCTTTTTTGGGTGGGGCTGGTAAATTGGTTAGTGTCGAAGAAAAGTTATTGAACCAAACTGGTATCACAATGTAGTTGTTTGGGATTCTCTAGGAAACTTGGGGCTAGCTGAGGAGCATTATTAGAGGGGATTGATTGTGTTAACCCCTTCGTAAGACTGTCTTAGCGGGTAGAGTGTTACCTCTCAGTAGGTAACCTAGCACATTCCAATACTTAATGGCTCTTGCTGTGGTTGTGGTTAATTCTCATCTGTAGGTCAACTTTGCATAGTGTAACTCAGACCCAGAACTTGATGGAGGAAAAGAATAAGTTACGGGAGAAAGAAACCTCCGAGATGAGAGTGGACTGGTCTTAAAATGTCTCTGTCTCCATCAGGGCCCCCACCACAGAGGAGGACAAGAAGGCGGCTGAGAAGAAGCGGGAGGACAAGGCCAAGAAGAAGCATGATAGGAAATCTAAGCGCTTGGATGAGGAGGAGGAGGACAACGAAGGCGGGGAGTGGGAGCGGGTCCGGGGTGGAGTGCCCCTGGTTAAGGTGAGGATATGTGGGTTGAAATGAATTGGGAGTGCGTACAACAGCTCTCCTAGTCTAGTTAAGGGAAACATAAAGCTACACGCGGGTAGTGTTCGCCTGTGTATGATGGGCTATTTTGCCTAGGAGAAGCCGAAAATGTTTGCCAAGGGAACTGAGATCACCCATGCTGTTGTTATCAAGAAACTGAATGAGATCCTGCAGGCACGAGGCAAGAAGGGGACTGATCGGTAAGACTGTGGCTCTAGATTGTAGAATTACTAGGTAAAGATGGATGGGAGGTTGTCCTGCAGTGGGAAGTCCTGCTGTCTGTGTAACCACAGTAGAACAACCAAGTGTCCAGCTTACACCAGCCCAGTGTCTACCATTTGCTCTCATTGTGACCCTAGAGACCTTTGGGGCTGATTTGCTCCCAAAGCCTTACCCAGTGCTCCATCTCTCTACAGTGCAGCACAGATTGAGCTGCTGCAGCTGCTGGTTCAGATTGCTTCAGAAAACAACCTGGGGGAGGGTGTCACCGTGAAGATCAAGTTCAATATCATCGCCTCTCTCTATGACTACAACCCCAACCTGGCCACGTACATGAAGGTGAGGGCACTGAAGGACACCTGAGGGCTGCTGTGCTATGGAGTGGGTCAGGGGAAAGTTCCTAATGTCTTAAAACTAGGGGGCTGTGGGATGGTCTTAGGAGTTTCTGGCCCATGGATTCCCAGGAAAGAGACTCTTGGGAGGCCTCTGCTAATCTCATTGCCACACCGCTGACTGTTGTCTAATTCCATGGCAGCCGGAAATGTGGCAGAAGTGCCTGGACTGCATTAATGAGCTGATGGACATCCTGTTTGCAAACCCCAACATCTTTGTTGGAGAGAACATTCTGGAAGAGAGTGAGAACCTGAGCAATGCTGACCAGGTAAAGGGAGGGATGAGCTGGCTCCTTAGAGGTACAGGCGGGTGGGTGCGGGGACCACAGGACGGGTTAAATGGGATGTTCACTCGGTAGAGACGGGGATTTGGAAGGATTCGGAACTAAGTTGCTTATTATGCTTTCCTCAGCCATTGCGAGTCCGCGGCTGTATCCTGACTCTTGTGGAGCGAATGGATGAGGAGTTTACCAAGATATTGCAAAATACTGATCCCCACTCCCAAGGTGAGCCTGAGGAGAAGGCTAGGGTTGTGTGGGGGTTATTCTCAGGGAGCGTGTTGGGAAAACCAGCTGATAGCCCAGCATTCAGAGGCAGGTTGCTGGGCCCCACCCCCGATTCTCACTCAGTACGTCTGGGTAGGGCCAGAGGTTCTATTTGCTCCCCAGTTCCCATGCCGCGATGTTGTTGCTCTGGGGACCATGCTTGGAAAACCACTGGAGCAAAGCATCTCTTCATCCTGCTCCTTTCGCTCGGCGTCATTGGAATGGGAGATGAGAGTGCCTGTCGTGCCCACTGCGCCGATGCAACAGTGATGAACCAGCAGCCAGAGGCCTCCATGCTCACGGAGCCTCCATGTTGCTGCTGAAGAAAGGCAGGGCAGCTCAGTAAAAATGTGTGCAAGATCATCTTAGATAACGTGCGGCGCTGGTTACACGTTAACATCAGAACGCAGTGCTGGGGAAAGACTAGACTCGTGGTTGCTTGGGAGGGAAGCCTTTTACAATGAGATTGGAACAAAGGGGAGAGGGTTACATAGGAAGAATCCTCAGAAGCGGGTACCTGATGGGATCTAAAAGTGAGGTTAGCACGCCCCAAAAGTGATGGGCGCAGTGAGAGAGGAGCTCGTTGCTCATGGAGTGGGGTTTTGTCTAAGCGGGGAGGGCAGGGTGTTTTCTGAGGGGGGCACGGGACACACATGAGAGTGCGTGCTGGCTTTCGGTGGGGTGGACATGTGGTTGGATAGGAAGCCTGGCCGCTGAAGGGGGTGCTCTCCCGTCCAGAGTACGTGGAGCATCTGAAGGATGAGGCGAAGGTGTGTGCCATCATCGAGCGAGTGCAGTGCTACCTGGAGGAGAAGGGAACCACCGAGGAGATCTGCCGCGTCTACCTGCGGCGCATCCTCCACACCTACTACAAGTTTGATTACAAGGCCCACCAGCGGCAGCTTACCCCCCCAGAGGGGTCCTCCAAGGTGAGCATGCTCAGCCCTGGTGTGTGGAGGGGGGGAGGGGAGCAGTCTGTCCTTCCTGATGTCCAAATGGAGCAGGAAGGGATTAAAATGAAGTTACATGGAGGCTCAGCCTTGGTTGCTAGAGTCCTGAGTGTCTAGGGCAGCGGTTCTCACCTTCCTCATGCCGAGACCCTCTCATGCAGTTCTTCATGGCGCCCAACCATAACATCATTTTTGTCGCAACTTCATCACTGTAATTTTGCTGCTGTTATGGATCATCGTGTAAATATCTGATAGGATGTATTTTCATTGTTCCATTGTGAAATATTTATTTCTAATTACAGATAAATGAAATTTTGTCTTGAAGCATGGTGTAGGCTGGGTAACAGTCTTCACGCCGGGTCCTCGTAGGTGGTTGTGTCTGCATGTTGTGGACCAGCCTGGAGACGGATAGAGGAGCGGTGTCTTGGTTCTTAAGATCATGGGATATGTCTTTTCTGCTGGTCTTCTGTGACCCCTGTGAAAGGGTCGTTCCACCCCCAAAGGGGTGGTGACCCACAGGTTGAGAACTGCTGATATAGAGCCATTGTCTCTGCTGCATCTCTTCCCTGACTACCTCGGCTCTCCCCCAGTCTGAGCAGGACCAAGCAGAAAACGAAGGGGAGGACTCGGCTGTGCTGATGGAGAGACTGTGCAAGTACATCTACGCCAAAGACCGCACGGACCGGATCCGCACCTGCGCCATCCTCTGCCACATCTACCACCACGCTCTGCACTCCCGCTGGTACCAGGCCCGTGACCTCATGCTCATGAGCCATCTTCAGGACAACATCCAGCATGCGGACCCCCCAGTACAGGTAGGGTGGGAAGGATAGGGAAAAGAAATAGGCCCAGCCCTGTCCTGTTCAACCAGCATCATCACCTGTCTGACTAGTGAGAGTCTTGGTCTTTCCTGGTGGCCAGCATTCCTTGACTCTTTGGCAGGTATTTTGTACTGACTCATTGACAGTATTAGATTCCTCTGGGTTGCAGGTTTAGATTCCATCATTTGTTATATCTCCTGTATATCTGGTTCTGAACATAACGAGCTCATTGTACTATCAAAATACGATAAAGACCTATTCCTGTCTTTAAAAACTGTTAACGTGGAGGCATCCCAGAGCAGTGTGATTGGTCGGAGCAGAGAGCTAAAGTGGTTGGGGCGCATCAGCTAAGCATGACGGGATCATTGGATGAGGATGTAGATCACCTGGGTTGACAGCATGGACTCAGTGACAGTGAGTTGCTACTTCAGTTCTCTTACCTACAAAATGAAGCTGAGAAGTTACCTCCCAAAGAGTTGTTGAGCTGTCACAGTGGGCTTGACACACCAGCCATCGTGTGGGCAGCCAGGGCTGGGCAGTGTTTCCTTCTGTTAGAAGATGACTGGCCAGAAGCCAGCCAACAGCAGAGCGCTCAGACCTGTGGTCCTGCGACCTAAAGTTACTGGGCACCAGCCCTTTTCTTCACTTGTTTACCCTGCTCTGCCCCTTAGGTCGCTTGCTGTTTTCCCTTCCTTAGTCATACCCCAGGAGTGCTGGCTGTCAATTAACCCAAACATCATCGGCGCTCCCCTGAATACCGTGCTTATGTATCTAGCTGCCTCCTGGACACCTTGGCTTGGATCCTGGGACCGTCTCGAAACAGCTAGTCCAAACTGGGTCCTTTCCCCCCAACATCTTTGACATTTCAAGAATATAGAAAATAGGAAGAAATCTATAGCAAACAGTCAGCTCCCTACCACCAAAATTTTGCTGTTCACATTTACGAGCCCTGGTGGCATAGTGGTTTGGAGGTGGGCTGCAATCCACAAGGTCAGCAGTTCAAAGCCACCAGTGCCCACAGGAGAAAGATGGGACTACTCCGCAAAGAATTCCACAGGGACAGTTCCACCTTGTCCTACAGGGTCACGATGAGTTGGATGAGTTGGCGTCAACTCGATGGCATTGAGTTGGTTTGAGTTTGGTACTTTGGGAGCTTCTGGGTGGTACAAAGCACTGAACCTCTAATCAAAAGGTTAGCTGTTTGGACCCACCCATAGGTGCCTCAGAAGAGAAAGGTGTGGCGATGTGCTCCTGAAACGTCAGAGTGGGAAGCCCTGTCGAGCGCTGTGCGGCACATGGAGTCACCAGGAGTCAGTCAGCTCACCAGCTGCTGGCCCATGGTTACTGCCACAGAGCTATCCGTCTGATGCTCTGTGTTACATCGCAGTCAACTGCAGATAGCAGTACACTTCCTAAGGACTTGAACACGAGTGTTTGTCTGCTACCCTCTTCTCTGCTCGCTGCCCCGGAGTCAGTGCCGACTCAGTCCCCCTGCAGGGCAGCGTAGCACAGTCCCTGGGGGTTCCGAGGCTGACTTTTCACAGCAGGCAACCTTGCCCAAGTGGTTAGCCTAGAGCCCATTGGTTGCTTTCCTTTTGAGATGGACATTGCAGAGAGATGTACCGATCTTATTGTGTGTATCAAGTTTGCTTCGTTTTATTTTGCTTCTGTTGAATGAATGTATCAGATTTTGTACTCATTCTTCTCTTGTTGACACCGATCTTGTCCCAGTCTAGTAGAACTGCTGCATCATGTGCTGGCTTACTGTTGAGGCACCAGCCAGACTGTTTTCCCAAAGCAGTTGCAGGATTTTAAACCACATATATACTCATGTGTAAGCTGAGTTTTTTAGCACACTTTTAATGCAGTTTTGTGGTAAAATTAGGTGCTTTGGCTGATACTTGGGTTGGCTTATACTCAAGTATGTGCGGTACTTTTGTTTTTACACATTTTAGCTATTTTTTGGCCTGTGTTCATGAACAAGGTAGTTCAGTGGTTTATATGTATTTAAAAGGGTTGTGCATGCATTACAATCAACGTTTGATCTTTTCTCCAAAACCTTTTTATTGGGAGCTTACAGGCATATTCTATAGTTCTGTCACATCCATCTGTGCCGTACAATTGCCACCACGACCATTATTTCCTGTGCCCTGAGAACCCGTGTTCACCAACGCCCAACTCAGTGACGGGGTGTTCTTTCACCTGTTACCTTCAACGTTTTTTGTGATTCCAGCTCTTATATTTTGGTTTGTGATTCATCTCAATTTAGCTGATAGGAGGTTGGGATTAAGGATGTTCCCCCCACCCACCCACTAGGATATCTAGCTGTTACAGCCCCGTTTGTGGAAAAGAAGTTCCCCTGCGATTGCTCTAGAGCTCTGGGGAAAGCGCGGCTGCGTTTCTGGGCACTCTCTTCCGTCTGTTCACTCTTGGACCCTAAGCCGCACCGTGCAGTGGCCTCGATGTCAGTGTGAGCGGTGCTCAGATGTGTCTGGTGCCCGCATTGTGCTGTGTAACGCTCCACCCCTGGGCTGGCCAACGTTCTTTCCGTCTAATAGCGTCCAGCGCCCAAGGCAGACCTTTTGCTTTAGTTCATCTACGTTTTAGTTTGGAACAGACTTTTGGAAATTGTTTTCATTTCAAGGTTCAGAAATTTTCTTGGCAACAGATTCACAAGTTCCTCTAGTCTGACAGTCCAGTAAGTATGAATTCTAAACAAAATCCTCCTTAACAACAGACCCCCACCCACCCTTAATCAGGACTCAGCTGTTGAGTCCCTCAGGAAATCATCCCGTGAAGGTAGCTGGGCACTGTCTCGGTCTTTGCGCAAAGGAGGCCTGGTGCACGGAGACCGCTGGGTCTCTTCCGCCGCAGCCACTGTCCACGTTCTTCAGTGACCTTGACGTGCTGCCGTCCCCATGGTTCACTTCTAGGGGTGCCAAACTTGGTTCTTCAACAGTACGAGGGGGCTTAGCCCTAGTGATCTTTGCACACACTGCGCAATCCCCCTCAGAGCTGCCATCCCTTCCTGCCCTCGGCCCAGGGATCAGCAGTAAACGTGTCAGTGCTGCCCTTCTCTGTCTAGTTCATCACGTGTTCCTAGTGATCTCCGCTTTTGAGCATGTCTTACTGGCACTGGCCACGGGGCCTTCCCCTGGCATGCTTCTTCCGCACACCTTCTGCATTTACATTTCCTTTTTCTAGGATGGTCTTCCTTCTCCAGATGTCTGCATGACTTGCTCTCTTTCTTTAGTTACGAGTTTAAGCTCTTTCAAAACTTGAAGCTGCCTCTACCCTTACCACAGCATAAACTCTTCTCCCAAATCCCTTCTGGTTTATTTTCCTGCCAGACAGGATCCTGATGTGTGACTTCTCCGTGGGGAACTTCAGGGCATTTCAAACTAAATTATCTCTAGTTTCTCCATAAACGTTATGTTCTTTTCAAAATTTTTTCTTATTTTGAGTTCAGTGAGCATTTACCTATCAGATCATCATTTTTGCATTTGAAACAACTTATCAACACCCCCCCCCAATGGCTTGCTGTTATGTCCCCCCAGCTCTTTTTTGGCCCTGTTTTCCTCTTGTAGCACCTTCTTAACTTTCCCTTCACCAAAAGTAACTCCCTTCCACCCCCGGTAACCAGCCAACCACCAAAGAGAACCTTTTCTGGATTTCCTTTAAATAAAATTTAAACAAGATGTGTCCACTTGTCTTTAATTTCACTCAGCATAATGTCTTCTAAGTCCACCCATGTCATGGACTGTTTGTTTCATTGTCATTCATTAATGGTGTGTAACAGTTCATTGTGTACATGTGCCCAAGTCTGTGTATCCAGTTGTCTCTTCTTGCCATGTGAGCAACGCTGCAGGGGCATGGGTGTGCACACACCAGTCCTTGCTGTGCTCTTTATTGCTGTGGGGGCGTTACCCAGTAGCGCTATTGCTGGGTCACGTGGGACTTGTATTCCCAATTATTAGAGGATGCGCCATATCACTTCCCACGATAGTTGTGCTGTTTTAGCATCCAGCGGCAGACTGGGAGGGTCCCTGTCCCGCATTTGTTGTTTCCTGCCAGTTTGAGTGTTGCCGTCAAACCTGGGTTGGGTGGTATTTCGTCGTTGTCTTGATTTGCGTCTTCTCTGGGATGGCCAGGGCTCTGGAGCATGTCTTCACATTAAACACCGCCTCCCCGGGAGTTGTTCTGCATCCACTCACCGACCCTGAGATGAGCCCCATGCAAGGCAGGGACTTGTCTGCTTCCCTCTCTGCCCCAGAGTGTCGCCTAGTGCTGAGCACCTAGAAGCTGCTCATTGTGTTTG
This sequence comes from Tenrec ecaudatus, assembly GCF_050624435.1. NCBI lineage: Eukaryota > Metazoa > Chordata > Mammalia > Afrosoricida > Tenrecidae > Tenrec > Tenrec ecaudatus. The sequence continues at coordinate 124,616,315 of NC_134541.1, read as the reverse complement.
TTGAGTAAGTGTATGGCCTGCCTTAAACCACATTACCCTCCTGCCCTCAGATCCTGTACAACCGCACCATGGTGCAGCTGGGCATCTGTGCCTTCCGCCAAGGCCTGACCAAGGACGCGCACAATGCCCTGTTGGACATCCAGTCAAGTGGCCGTGCCAAGGAGCTTCTGGGCCAGGGTCTGCTGCTGCGCAGCCTGCAGGAGCGCAACCAAGAGCAGGAGAAGGTGGAGCGGCGCCGACAGGTACCTTTCCACTTGCACATCAACCTGGAACTGCTGGAATGTGTCTACCTGGTGTCAGCCATGCTCCTGGAGATCCCTTACATGGCTGCTCACGAGAGTGACGCCCGCCGACGCATGATCAGCAAGCAGTTCCATCACCAGCTGCGTGTGGGCGAGCGGCAGCCCCTGCTGGGTGAGTGGGGGCTCTGCAGGGTGGCCAGCTGGCTTCGTTTCTTGATTACTCGTTATTGCCAAGGAGTTACAGGAAATAATCTTGTCACTATCTGACTGAATTCATTTATTGCTGTCATGGTCAATGGACCTGCGAGAAGTTTGTGGGGGAAAATTCTGTCATCATTTCATTTTATCTTTCTGGGAACTTTTTGAAGTGCCCCCTTGTAACCTGAAGGCACCTGTGTGTTCTGGAGCGCTCTGTCCTCTGCACTGAGCTCACTGCTCTCACCCCCCTCTGTTCGTCCCTTCATACGTGTGATGCCACCCACACGTCTCCTGAGCACCTTTGGTTTTTGGTTGCTCGACTCCTTGGTTGTTTAAGTGCTCTGACCTGCACTGTGACTTGATTGGTTTGTGTACATGGGGAGGAACTAGTCCACAATGGGTTACATGCATTTGCTGGCACCTAGCCTAAACTACACCTTTCTCTTGGCCTGGTCTCGGTATTGCACTTGCACTGCTGCCTCCATTCTGGAGTCTGCCTCCCGGTTGCCGCCTTTCTGTAGACGTATTTCCAGTATCCAGCATTCGCACTTTACTGCATGGGCAGTTTCCGAGATTCACATACCACCTGTGGTTACAAACCAACCCGCCTCAAGACTTAGATGAAAAATTCTGGAAACATGGTGGTCGATCATAGCACAATGCTACTTTGCGACTCGTGTCAAAGTATTACTACTGTATTATCAAAGATGCCTTATGTATTGCAGTGTTTGTTCGGTAGTTTTAAACATAGAAAAATATGCTTTACTTGCATACAGAAATTAACATCTGACTCGCTGGCATTGGCTACGAACTGGACCTGACAGCTGTTTACTGCAGTATTGTGGCTAAAGCACCCAAATTTTTTTTTTTACCAATTTGGCAACAATTTAAAAATATTTGCACACACAAAAAGGAATACTTGCACTCAGCAAAAATGAATTCCCGCTGAAACACTGCACAAACCTTCCGTGGCTGTTGGTGTCACCCTCCTGACAGTGTTAGCTGATGCTCTCCACTCACCGCTACTGACACAACCCTGATCCCAGGTTTCCTGCCCCATTCTAAACCTTTCAGGCCCCCCCGAGTCAATGAGGGAGCATGTGGTTGCTGCTTCCAAAGCCATGAAGATGGGTGACTGGAAGACCTGCCACAGTTTTATCATCAACGAAAAGATGAATGGCAAAGTGTGGGACCTTTTCCCGGAGGCCGAGAAAGTCCGTACCATGCTTGTTAGGTGAGCAGAGAAGAGGGCTCTCTAGTAGGTGGGAGGAGGAAAAGACTGGCTGGTGCCCTCCGCAATGCCCTGCCTTGCTCTCTTCCCATAGGAAAATCCAGGAGGAGTCTCTTCGGACCTACCTCTTCACCTACAGCAGTGTCTATGACTCCATCAGGTAAGATGGGCCTTGGGAAGGAAGCAGAACCCCAGCTTTGTGGTGGAGGGTCCTAATTACCCCTGCCTCTGCCTTCTCCCCCTGCCCCCGCCCTCAGCATGGAGACTCTGTCTGACATGTTTGAGCTGGACCTGCCCACTGTACACTCCATCATCAGCAAGATGATCATTAACGAGGAGCTGATGGTAAGGACTCAGGCAATGATGGGAACATGGGACCTGTAGAGAGTGAAATGAGGGGCTGTCTGACCCATTCCGTGCCTTTTCCTTCAGGCCTCCCTGGACCAGCCCACACAGACCGTGGTGATGCACCGCACGGAGCCCACGGCCCAGCAGAACCTGGCCCTGCAGCTGGCTGAGAAACTGGGCAGCCTGGTAGAGAATAACGAGCGTGTGTTTGACCACAAGCAGGGCACCTATGGTGGCTACTTCCGAGGTGAGGGTTTTCATCCCCAGGACCTGGCCCCCTTGTTTCCTTCCCGTGGTACTGACCTCTGTTCCCTTGCCCGTTTTTCTCCTACAGATCAGAAGGATGGTTACCGCAAAAATGAGGGCTACATGCGGCGTGGTGGCTACCGCCAGCAGCAGTCCCAGACAGCCTACTAAGCCCACCAGTTGTGACTCTGCAGCCCAGACCACTCAGTGTTCTAGTCCTAAACCATACCCAGTCATTAAAGTCCACTGAGAGGAGCTGCAGTGGTTAAAGATCCGCGTTGCACCACGGCTATATTAGACTCATTGATTTGCACAGGACCCAAAGATGACTCGGGGTGAATCCTACTATCCCTGTGGAAGCCTGGTTTTTCCTACCAGAGGACTGGGAAATGTGCCCCTGTGGAACTTGAGGGTATTTGTGAGAGCCCCAGAGCTGAAAGAGCAGGAAAATGGCTGCTCTTGATTCTGCAAGAGCAAGTGCTGGGGTACCCACTGATTCCCGAGTGGGGGGGGGGACTGGCGGTGTGAGAGAGACAAACCAGGTCGGATGGAGCCACTGCTCACAGAAAGCGAGGAGAAACATGAGTTCTGAGCCTCGGCCACCACATCCAGGAGAGTTTCACAGACTGCTTAAATTGCCTCTGGCAGTTTCAAGGGGGAAGTGCTTTGATAGGCAGGGTCTTATAGAAGACTCCAGAACAGCTGTTTCACAGTGCTCCAGGAGAAGGTGTGCATGGGGGGGGGGGGGAGGATTACACGCGCTCCAAGCCCTCTTTCAGAAACCAAGTGAAATCGCTGTGAGGGGCAATCCTGAGACTGGAGCTTCAAAGCAAAGGATGAAGCAATAGATCAAATACTGATGAGAAGCAGCAGGCAAATGAAAATGGCACACCGCACACAGTGATGACCTGCTCCCTATCCCCACCAGTCACTTCACTCCCCAACGGATAGAAGTCCGTACTGTGCCATGCCATTTCCTCTGCTGCCCCCCTTTCAGCATCTCAGGAGCCAGCAAGCCACTCTACCCAGCCATACACAGGACACCTTCCAGCCCACCCTCAAGAGTCACCACCCACTCCACGGGAATGACTGCATTTCCAGCCTAAACCTAGCCTGCCCTCAGCTGCTCTACACTCTAACCCATTCATACGATGCCCACCCCAGTGCTAGCTTGACTAGTGACGAGAATAGCAGGCCCACTGCCTGGATATTATTAAAACGGTGAGCCAACTGACATTGAGACAGAGTAGCCACAGTGCCTCAGAGACAGCACATGATCCCTGAGCTCAAACAAGACCAAATGGCCAGAACATCTGGAGGAAGAAATCAATCATTGGAATTACCTGAGAAGGAAATTGGGCTGGGGGGGGGGGGGGCAGATGGGATGACACCAGGAAAAGACAAAGCTCCAAGCTGTGGAGTTCAGGGAGACCCTACAAGAACAAAATTGACATATAGAAACCTCCAAAGATTGGGGGGGCGGGGGAGAGGATAGAACTAATTGGTGATTTTGGCAATGTGATAGGCGATAAAATCAACAGCAGAAATCATTAGGATTCTTGTACATTAAAAGAAATCATTTACAATTGCCACTCAAAAGGCGAAGTACTAGGAATAAACCTAATTACATGAATAAAAGACAAAGAATACAAGAAAGCAAAAGATACAATTCATACAACTTAACCTCAATTCATCTAGCAGAAACCACTTCATATCTTGCAAGAAGTTGGACTTGGGTCAGGGATTACACTTTAAGAAATTTCATAAGAATTGTTTAGGCTACAGTAACAGCATCTATACCTTTTAAAAATACTGAACTTGCTTTGGCAGCACATACACTAAAACTGGAATGATAGATAACCATGGCCCCAGCGCAAGGATGACACATTCATGAAGCCTTACATACTTAAAAATACACACATATACATATTTACTGAAGGAACATTCAATGTGTTCTGCCCAAGAGAAAATACTTTGGGAATGTATAGTTCTGTGTGAGAGAATATTTGCTAATGGACACCAGCCTGTAAAAATCTAGTGAAAATTAATGGATCTAAAGTGATGGTGTGCATTTATGTGTGTGTGTGTGTGTGTGTGTGTGTGTGTGTGTGTGTGTGAAAAAGCAAATGGAATAATGTTTCCTGCTGATGGAGGATAGGATGACTAGTGAAAGTGTTGGCATCACTGAAGGCAATGCAGAACTACAGTGCGATCTGGTCCAGCACAATTCTTGTTTAAAGATAGCGAAAATTGGTACCTATATGTGGAAAGGTAAACCCAGGATAAGCGAAACACTCCTGAAAAAGAAGTGGGACGCTGCTCACCTTATTTCAAAACCTGTTTCACAGCTTGGGATTGATACTATAATAGACCAAAAGATAGATCAGAGCCTCTAAACTACAGACCTGATACAAATTAAGCAGCTAAGAGATACCACTTCATAATGGCACTGAGCACAATTTTTTTTTAATGCTGGAGAGGATGAGGGGAGATTAGAACACCCATACACTGCTGGTGGGGTTGCCGAATTGCATCGCCACTATGAAAAATAGTAAGGTGCATCCTTAAATGGGTATAGAAACCACAAAACCCAGCAACCTCACTAGTTGGCATATACACCAAGAAAATAATGAAGCGGGCAGATAAGTGCACACCTGTGTGTATCACAGTGCTTGCTGTCTACACGAGGGGAAGCACCCGTGTGAGTGTGGAAGGACGGCTAAGTCAACGGGGCATGCATGCAACGGAATACTGGGCCTCTGAAAAACGATGAAACTCGGGCCCTTCCTGACATGGACGCATTTGGAAGGCATTAAAGCTCAGCAAAGTTAGTCAATCTCATAAATCCTGCTGGAGAGCACTAAAACGAAAGAAAAAAAATCACTTTTCATTCCAAAAGAAGCAGACTTTGAAAGCTAGAGGGAAAAGAAAAATCACTCTAAAATGTTCTAAATAAAAAATGGGAGGGAATAAAAGGAAACTGAGCTGATTCCAGGAATCCAAGTGGAAGGTGAATTTTGAGAATGACGAAGGCGACGATTGTATAAGGGGGTTTTACTCGATTGATGTATGTATGGATTGTGATAAGTTGCATGAGCCCCAATAAAATGATTTATTTAAAAAAACAAGGGATAACATTCCTGATGTCTGATGGATCTTGACTGAAAGCAGATAATACAGTAAAAGATTTTTCCTTGTGGAAAAAAAACAAACGGGGAAAATGAGTAAGACAACAAATGAACACACACACACCCACAGAAGAAAAAGACCAGCATGGAACTCCGTGACAGAAAAAGTGATACCGAAAGTCAATGGAACAACGCCTTTATGTTGTTGAGATTTTACACGAGCCCACGTGAAGGAACCTTGGCGCAGTGGATTAAGCATGGGATGCTGTGGGTGCCCACCAGTCGTTCCGGGGAGAAAGCTGTCTCAGCCGTGGACGGCATCAGAAACCCCGTGAACCAGTTCCTTCTACAGGCGCGGGGCAACCTGACCAACTTTATTAGGTTTGGATTCGGTGTCTGTATTACCTGTATAATTAAAACCGGTGATAGAAAAAGCTAAAGCGGACAGTGGACACACCCACCTGAGATACTATCCGTGACCCTCCCTGCAGGGGAAGCGCACCTGGTCTGGGCCAGCCTCCAGAGCTTGTCTGGAAGGGGTTGAGGGGAGCAGAACCCAAACCTCCAGGTCGAGCCCCTCCCTCCAACCGGGGATCCCTGGTGGAGGCCCATGCAGGTGTGGTGAGTGACAGGGTGAGCTCACAAGGGGAACAAGTACCTTATGGAAAGAAGAGGAGCTAAGGACAGATCCAGGGGAATCCATCTGTGACCTGGCAGGAGGTGGGGGGGACAAGTGAGTGCTGTGTTTTGACAAAGCACCCTGCTTTGGGAAGGGGTACATGCCTCGCAGCCCCAAGGAAGAAAGGGCGGGCGAGCTGTTTCTGAAGACCCTGTGGGAAAGATCTACCCGCTAACACGTGTTGAACCCAGGAGAAATGTTATTTTTCCGGGAGGGAGAGAAGGCTAAAAACCAAACTTCGGAAACGGCTTGGATGCGATCCCGCCAGTGACCAGCAGAGGGACTGCTCCACTAGGGAAATCGATCGAGGGGCGGGGAAAAGGTGACACCCAGGAAATCAGACAAAAAACAAGGAAAAAGACAAAGCTCTAAAATCATCCAGGAAAATGCTACAAGAACAAATTGCCCATGTGGAAACCTCCAAAGATTTGGACCAGGAAGCCGACCTGTCACTGTCTTACAGTCTTTCCCATCGTCTCTGTGCAGCCAACAGTCTGGAGCGCCTGGTCTCAGCCTCTGCCGCTCAGGACAGATAGGGAATGTGCTCCTCCCGTGGTCCTGCTCTCTCTCTCTCTCTCTCTCTCTCTCTCTCTCTCTCTCTCTCTCTCTCTCTCTCTCTCTCTCTCTCTCTCTCTCTCTCCCTCCCTTCCTCCCTCCTTTCTCTCTCTCTCTCTCTCTCTCTCTCTCTCTCTCTCTCTCTCTCTCTCTCTCTCTCTCTCCCTCCCTCCCTTCCTCCCTCCTTTCCTCTCTCTCTCTCTCTCTCTCTCTCTCTCTCTCTCTCTCTCCCTCCCTCCCTTCCTCCCTCCTTTCCTCTCTCTCTCTCTCTCTCTCTCTCTCTCTCTCTCTCTCTCTCTCTCTCTCCCTCCCTCCCTTCCTCCCTCCTTTCCTCTCTCTCTCTCTCTCTCTCTCTCTCTCTCTCTCTCTCTCTCTCTCTCTCTCTCTCTCTCTCTCTCCCTCCCTCCCTTCCTCCCTCCTTTCCTCTCTCTCTCTCTCTCTCTCTCTCTCTCTCTCTCTCTCTCTCTCTCTCTCTCTCTCTCCCTCCCTCCCTTCCTCCCTCCTTTCCTCCCTCTCTCTCTCTCTCCCCCCACCCTCTCCCTTTCCACCACCCCGCCCCCAGTTGGCTCTTACATACAGAGGAAGGGCTCTGATGGAGGTGTGGTTTTTGGTCTTTTAGCAGATGATAGCTCCAGGAAAACAAAGGATGGCGAGTAAAAACACAGCCTCTCCTGGAGTCTAAGGATACATCTACCCTAATCCTGTCGCAGAGAACGCCCTCCAAAATGGATTCGTAGTCGCAGGCACAGAGTCCAGAGTTTGAATACATCGCATACCGAATTCTGCCCAGAAGGGCCTTATTAGCCGACTACATCTCAGTATCTGTTGAGTATACATACAAGGGGAGGCTTCAACACATCCATGGAAAATGGAATCCAAAGAGAATAAAATGTTCTGTGAACTTTTTAAAGCTCCCTCAGATGCAGCGCTAGCAACGTGCATACCTAAGCCCACAGACCTAGATGTATGTCTACATGTACTTCCATACCACTTCCCCTCCTCATGCAGCACACGTGTCTACCTATGTAACCCTTCACACTGAACGAGCACACGGAATAAGGGAGACCGAAGAAGAATCGGTGTGTTTGGATGTTTTTATTAAATACTTCTGTTGGGGGCTCTCACAGCTCTGCTCACAATCCATACATTCATCCATTGTGCCCAGCACATTGTACACACGTTGCCGTCATCGTTTTCAAGATGCATTTGAATCCTGGTGCTATCAGAAGTGCCACGGGCTCCGAGAAAACAACTCCGTCTTGGAAGAAGTGCAGCCGGCATGCGGCTTAGAAGCGAAGATGGCAAAAGATGCGCCCACGTGCTTTGGAGGTGCGTGGGAAACTGGCACTGAGGGAAATGTGCCTGGGACTTACTCCCTAACTTACAAGAGAGGGAATCTGGAAAGCTGGGATTCCACGGAAGGAAAGCCACCGCTTTGGTAAGTTAGAGATAAAGCCCAAGTACATGATCCTGCTTTAAATATCATTCCCACAGATTCTCCCCTCACAGCTGTGCTGCCTTAAAGCAAGCACATGGTTGATTCTGTCTCCCTACGGAAGCAGCCATCCTGTGATCTCCTCCTTCCTCAGCACCCAGCCTCCCTCATGCCTTCCCCCAATGAGGCATTAGGTTTCCTCAGCTGTGAGCTCAGGGACTTTACTGTGGTGACCACTCACCTTGTGACCCATGTAACTCCTGAATATGCATGTCTTATGGCTACCTACAAAAATCCCAAGACAGTAAAGATCCTCTGTCTACGCTGACCTGGCTGCTGCGATCATGGCCATCCCGGAGGTGAGCATGCTACCGTGAAATGTGTCTGACTCCTTCATTTTACCTTCTCTCTGACCTCTCCCTCCTCTCTTCTCTGACGTCATTATCATCCTTATATATTATTGTACAGTTGATGCCTGCCGACCCTGCGGGTGTCAGAGGCTGGTTTACTCTGATAACGGCCTTAGCAGGAGAGACCAGCCCCTGGAGAAGGACTCCATGCTCGGTGGAGGGCAGCCCCAAAGAGGGAGGCTTTCACCAGGAAAGATGGACGCAGCATCTGCCACAAGGGGCTCAGGCACCAGCTCGGTGCTGAGGACGGCATCTCCTGGTGGACAGAGAAGTGCTAGGTCAGACTGTCTGACGGTACCTAGCCACACTCACTCACGTTTTGGGGTTTGTTTTTGCCAAAATTGTACCTGTCGTGGCCCTTACCATAAACCCAAACCAAACCCACGGGCATCAAGTCAATGCTGAGTCATAGAGACCCTCAGGACAGGGTTTCCCAGACTGTCACTTCCTGCGGGAGTGGAAAGCCTCCTCTTTCTTCCCAACAGCAAACAGTGGCTGGTGGTTTCCGACTGCTGACCTTGGCTCCAGAGTAGACACTCAGAAATGTGCAGGTGAGCGGATGACCGGATGAAGGTTTATGTACAGGGAGCGCAGGCCCCAGTACCTCCCACGTGTACAGATGGTGGAGGGACATCTAGAGTAAGATGACCAGATTTTAGCATTGGTAAAGTGGGACACCGTTGATGGGGGGTGGGGGTAGGAGGGGGGTGTTCTTGATAAAAAATTTGGTCTATATGGAGCAACAAAAAGTGTCATAGAAAGCAAAAATAGTATTGTAATATTTTAAAATTTCAACATAAGTGCAATTTACAAATATAATACATTTTTAAAAATTATGTATAGTATTTTATTCTTTGGCATATTTCTTATTTGAGTGAATTGTTTTTAGTAGATTGCTGTCGTTGTTTAAAAGGTCATGGAATTTTTCACAAGAATTTGTTAAATTATATTTCACACACAAAATGGCTTTCAAAGTCTCAAGAGTTAATTGTGATTTTTCTGATGTCCACACTTTATTTACTATAAAAAAAACACATTCAGTCGCAGCATTAGTTCCTGGTAAGGACAGCGTGTATTCCACAATTTTTAGTGCATTATTGTATGAAACATGGTTTGTTTCAAAATGATGAAATAGTTCTAACCATTTGTTCTCTATTGTGATTTTTGCTGATGCCCAAGATTTAACCTTTTCCTTATCAATATATTTTTAATAATGATAACTCATTAAAAAGATTATTTTCAGAAATATTACTATATGGGAAATTTTGAGTAATATGATTGAATGATTTTTTCACATCATTCCAATTAAGTTCTTATTTTAATGTAACCCAATGAAAATGTTCAATATCATTGTAATGTACCGTCCACTCTTCTAAATAATCTATGCTGTTATTATAGAACTTTTTAACGTAATTCATGATATCTGCACAATTTATTGCACCTTGTTCTTCTAGCTGGCTTATACTACTACAGATAGTTAATGGAAGAAAATTATTTTCTAACTGCTCTTGACACTGAAATTTTAAATTATTAACTTCATTTGCTACTTCGATTACTGAAATTTTGTCACCTTCAATAAGTTTTATAGCATTTTGAAAAAGAGCTGCTTGATTGTGTGCAAACGCTAGCCAAATTTTTGAAGATTCTTTTTCAAAAAACTCTTCTAAAATTCTAGGACATTTATCCTGTGATAGAAAATAGGATTTCAAAGGATCGTATATTTTCAAAATTCTTTCGACAGCTGGCAAAAGAGCTAACCAGCACGTTTTACTGTATCCAAGTATTTTCTGATATTCGATTTCCAGTTTCACAAAATTCTTTAAGCATTTCAATGCGCACAGTGTATATATATAAATAAGAATATATTTTAATAACAATGTTTTCCACATCTACGGGCAACAAATCAACAGCTGTTTGAATGGCATTATGCATTATGTGTGCTGCACAACCAACACCAATAATGTTTTGATTAAGGTTTTTGTTTAATTTACAAAAAATAGTATTTGTACCTCTTCTCGCTTTTCCTCCAAAATTTGCGTTCATGTTGTTTGCACAATATGCAATCATTTTATGTTTTTAATAGTTTTTTTAACAAAATATTAATAATGAAAAAACTATTTCAGAAGTTTCGTTGGGCACAGAAATGAAATCTAAAATTCTAATTTTTATTCCAGTTTCCGAATCAAAAACTCTAACAATGGTTGGAAATAACTTTATATCCTTATGATTAGATGCGTCAGAATATAGGGATATAAAATTAATTTTTTCTAGATTTTTGTTTAATTCTGAAAATGCATCTGGGGAAAGCACATCACACACAATTGCCTTGGATTTTGTTCTAGCACAGGCACATTTTTTGTTGATTAACTTTTTGACAACTTGTGATGTACAGTCCATAGATATGAAGGAATTATTGTGATTAATAGCATGAAAAGACATAAGTCCTTGTGCTAATGCTAATTTATTTTCTTCATCTCCATAAGTTGTTTTCTGAAAAAATTCCCGTACTTTGGAGGAAGATGTAGCAGTATTTAAATCTCTTTTATGTTTCTGTGTCGCCAGGTGCTTTGAAATATCATTCTTCCCGCCATGCGAATTAGAAAATTCACCATTACATTTCTCACATTTTACCATGTAATAGCTTTTGTTTTTTTTAATAAAAGGAAATTCACTTCTTAGATCGTCATTGAATTTTCATCCTCTTTTCTTACTCATTATGTTAAAAAATCTAAAAAAAAAATTTAAAATCATATTATAAATTATTATATACATATTGCTTAAAAACACAGCAAGTAGGTCCATAATGACATCAACATATTTTGTTAGTTTATAAATTAAATTAATTTGATTGTTATAAAGTAACTATATATTTAAAATTATTTAAATTTTAATCCTATATTCTTTCTAAATAATAACAATACTAACTTGTATTATTTTTTTTCTCTGAATTTGCCATACTGTAAGTCGTAAGTGTCACTTTCAAGGCCGGCACTAGATGTCTTGCCGCCACTGTAGAATATAAATAATACGAGTACTGGCTGCTAAATTCAAGAACACTTATGTATTTATGAAATAAATCACCTAAATGATCAGAGTAGCTGATTTGTTGCCATCACTCGTCTAACCAGCACGAGCACGCAGTACCATGTGTATCGTCTGAGAGACAGTTACACGATGTTTTCGTCGTTGCCAATGCCAAAAAATGTCATTGTTCGTTAAGTCCAAACAATGGTGGTCGAATTCTAACAACTGATCAACAATGCGAACTTTGCTAAGCAGTTCTCAATAATCAGTTCTCAACAATTATTTATTATTAAAATTTAACATTATAAAGTTAACCAAAATAATATAAAACTCATATCCTGGCGAAATAGCCACATGGCAGCCGAAAACCGTATACTCCCTTCCCGCTCTCCAGCCGTCCCCTAGCTTGTGCATTCTTTCCAAACATCGGGACTTTTAAAAATGCCGCGGGACGTGGAACAGATTGTTCTAAAGCAGGAAGTCTGGTCACCTTAAATTTTAGCAGCTGCAGGTCAGAAGCGGCAAGGCTGGAGCTGCCCGGAAATGCTTCAGCACGTCACCAGCGCTCCTGGCGTTTCCCATGGTTGTCCTTTGGACCTCGGTGAGGGGTTGCCAGCTCGGCCCACCCTGTGCATCACCCGTCCCACGCCCAGAGGAACCGGTGTCCACTGTGTAGCTCAGTGAGTTCGCCTGCCCCAGTCCCGAGTGGCTCTCCGTGTGGACACGTTTTCTTGCCTTTTTATAAAAGGGTGATGATGCTTTATTTGTCGCTTTGTCACGCAGCACGAGGTCCTGCAGACTCACCCGTGAGATAGGATGTTTTGTGGACTCTCCGTTATGCTTTATCCTTACAGAGCATTGCTTTGTGTGTCGGTTATCCCTGTGTCTGCTGATGGCACCTAGGTGGTTGCTACCTTTGTGCTGTTGTGAATGACGGTGCAGTGGACCATGTGACCGTGCAATGTCCATTTGTGTTCTACACTCTTACATCTCTAGTGTATATGGTGGTGTGTGGAGGGGGGGCGGGGGTGCTCAAAAAGTTAGTGGGAACATTCCATAAACCAGAACAAAAAATCCTATCATTGTGAATGAGGGGAAATGCAGACTGGAGACCCAAAGCCCATCTGTAGGCAACTGGACATCCCCTTACAGAAGGGTCACGGGGAGGAGACGAGCCAGTCAGGGGGCAGTGTAGCAACAATGAAACATACACCCCTCCTCTAGTTCTTTAATGCTTCCTCCCCCTACTATCATGATCCCAAGTCTACCTTACAAATCCAGGTAGACCAGAGGTTGTACACTGGTACAGATCAGAGCTGTAAACACAGGGAATCCAGGAAGGATGATCCCTTCAGGACCAGTGGTGAGAGTGGCAATACCGGGAGGATGGAAGGAGGGCGGATGGAAAGGGGAACCTATTGCGAGGATCTATATGTGACCTCCTCCCTGGGGGACGGACAACAGAAAAGTGGGTGATGGGAGAAGTCAGACAGTGTAAGACATGACAAAATAATAATTTATAAATTATCAAGGGTTCGTGAGGAGGGAGGGGAAAATGAGGAGCCGTTATCAAGGGCTTAAGTGGAGAGCATATGTTTTGAGAATGATGAGGGCACCGAATGAACAGATGTGCTTAACACAATGGATGGATGGATTGTGATGAGTTGTATGAACCCCAATATAATGATTAAAAAGAAGAGGGAAATTCCATGAGCTTTTTCATTCCATTTTTCCCACAAACTTCCTGACCCCCCTCATATACCCAGGAGTGGGGTTACTGGATCCTAAGTCATCCTGTTTCTACATCCTTGAGGAAGTGCCACACCTTCCCCATATGTAACATCCCACTGTCGTGGGTGATGGGCACAACCTCCCCACAACCTTGCCGGCGTCTGTGATGCGTTGCTGTTATTTTCTCAGCACCATTTTTGCAGGGGTAAGATGGGGTCTCACTGTAGCTTTGACTTTGCGTCTCTCTAGCTAATAACAGCAAGCATTTAAAAAAATTTGTTAATCATTTTATTGGAGGGCTCTTACAAATCTTATAACAGTCCATCATTCAATTGTATGAAGCACCTTAGTAGATAGGTTGCCGTCAACATCTCCAAAACATCTTTCTGTTTGAGCCGTTGGTATCAACGCCTCTTCCTTCCCCTCCCTCCCTCTCCCACCCTCATGAATCCTTGATCAATTATATATTATTATTGTTATTTTGTGTCTTACACTGTCCATTGTTTCCCTTCACCCATATTTTTGTTATTCGTCCCCCTTGGGCTATATATCCAGTCTTATGAAGGGGTCCCCCTTTCACACACACACCCCATAATTCCCCTACCCTCGTGATATCACTACTCCCACTACTGTTCCTGAGGGTTTTATCTTTCCTGAATTCCATGTGTCCAGAACTCTTAATCTGTACCAATGTGTGTACTCTGGTCCAGCCGGAATTTTTAAGTAGAACTGGCTCCATTGTGTTGGGAAGGTGAGCATCAAAGAGTGCCAGATTATCAGAACAAAGTGTTCTTCTGTTTAGGGAAGCCTTGAGTAGAGGCCCAAAGTCTGTCTGCTATCTTAAAACTTAACACATAAATGTATGTACATTGGCCTCTATAATTTTCATTATAAACTAATATATTTACATATATACATGCCTAGAGCCATACCTCTATGAATAGCTTTTGCCTCCTAGTTCTTTCCTCTATTTCCTTTCGCCTTCCTCCTGTCCCACTATCATGCTCACCCTCCATTCCGCTCTCAGTAATTTGTCTCAGATACATTGCACTTGATCAAACTCCACCAGGCATTATACATCCTCCTCGCCATCAATTTTAGATCCCTTGTTGTTCCCTTATCCCTCATTGGCTCCCTGCTCCCCCTCCCTGCCCCCTCCTCTCCCATGTCCCCTGCGACCACCACTCCCATGGTGGAGTGTTTGTCCACCAGTCTCAGGATTGTTTGTCCTGCCTATCTTATATAGATAGACATAGAGCGAAAGAAAATTCAAACCAAACAAACGATAGATAGTTGAGGTCTGTCTGCTGACCCTAGTGAGTGTTTTCCAGTCGCTTCTCATGAGGGGCCAAGCCCTGTCCCCTGAGTCAGAAGTCTGTTTTCAGAATTCCTCGGGGACTTGGATACTTTGCTCCCCTGGCTGCCCCGTTGCTCTCCCTTTGTGTTTCACCCCACTGTGCGTGGGGCAGACCGGGCACACTTCATGCACAGTGTCTCCAGTGCTGTCCCCACAGCACTGTGGGAAAAGGATATTGTGTCCCACGGTGGGGCCGGCCCTACGGTCCTCTCTGTGCACTGGCTGCTCTGAGCAGGACACCGTCCCCAGGAGCAAGCATTTCTTTGCGTTTGTTAGTTGGACACTTGAACGGCTTCTTTGGTGAACTGTCTGTTCATATCTTTTGCCCATTTTTTAATTGCATTGCTTGTCTTTATTATTTTAATAAATCATTTTATTGGGGGCTCTTACAGCTCTTATAACAATCCATACATCCATTGTATCAAGCACATTTGTACATAATTTGCCATCATCATTTCCAAAATATTTTCTTTCTACTTGGGCCCTTGGTATGTTTTTTCTGCTCCTTCCCCACCTTTCCACCCTCATGAACATTGACCATTCATTGTTTATCTTTTTGTTGTTGAGTTGTTAAAGTTTTCCTTATATGAGAGAGTACAATTGAATGATGGGTTGTTATAAGATTTGTAAGAGCCTCCCAATAAAATTATTAATATAAAAATTAAATAAAATAAAAAAGCATGCTGCTGCAGGGGAAAGATCTTTTTTTTTAAAAAGTCCCTGGAAATTCATATAATGAAAAAAACCATACAAGGATTTAAAAAACTTTGCACCAAAGTGAACTGATAGTAACTTGTTGAGACATGTCTGAACAAGATCTAGTTGGCAGCATTAGTTGAAGAGGGATGAGACGTCCGTTTGAAAAGAGCCCCCGTCAGAACAACATGAATTTTGCTAAAACTGAAGCAAGAGCAAACATCAAAGTTATGTGAAGCTTGGATGGCAACAAAGGTGAAGCAATTAAGGTTTACAAAAATGTTATGGGGACAATGCCTGAAAGAAACCAGCTGTTTACAAATGGGCAACTCATTTTAAGAAAAGAAAAGACGGTGTTGAAGACACAGCCCACGGCAACAGGCCAACCACATCCACGTGCAAGGGGAAATGGAATCGTGTCCGTGCCCTATTGAAAGAGTAATGACGGTTCACAGCAGAAACAATCTCACTGCCATGGGAACTACTGGGGTCATTCTGACTCATGGTGAACCTGCAGGACAGGGGAGAGCTGCCCCTGTGCGTTTCCGAGACCGGAGCTCTTTACGGCACAGAAAGCCCGCCTTGCTCCCTCAGAGCAGCTGGCCCTTTCAAAATGCCAATCTTTCCGATCACTGCCCAACTCGCCAATACCACAGCTATCTCAGTTGGTCCCACTTACACAATTGTGACTGAAAAACTAAAGTTGCCAAACCGTTGTGTCTAGATCGGTGCAGACAAGAGAAGATCTTTCCATTTTAATCAAACAGGATCAATATCCTGAATTATTTCTTCAAAGAAGTGCATGTAACTGGGGATGAAACATGGCTTTACCTAGAAATCCTGAAGACAGAGCACAATCAAAGAATGGTTACCAAGAGGTGGAAGTGGTCGACCCAAAGCAAATCTCACAGGTCAAGAGCAAAGAGCATGATCACAGCTTTTGGGGATGATCAACTTATGTTGCTTGTTGAATTTCTCTGGGGTCTCAGCTGCAAGCAGAGAATACCGGAAAGATGCTTGTTTATATTTTATTGGCTATGCAAAGGCATTTGACTGTGTGGATGCTAAGAAACTTTGAAGAGCCTTGAGAAGAATGGACATGCCATACCACTTACTGTGCCCCTGCAGAGCTTGTACAGGGATGAAGAGGCAGTTGTGGGATCCAGTCCCGCGGTCGAATAGGTCCTTAGGAGCTACGTGTGCAACTGTAGGAAAAAGGAGACAGAAAAGCGAAGCACGGGGGACTCCTCTCCAGTATGGGGAGAAGAGTCTCAAGTTTATTCAGTACTGAGGTTTCATGGTCATGGGCTTGCAAGCCTCGCTTTCGTGCATGCAATAAAGTGGGCAGTGTGTCCTCTTAAGGTTCTGAGCCCTCTAGGGCGACACTTCAAAGGACTCTCTGACCCAAATGGTCAGACACAAGAAACGAATGGTGTCAGTCGCTCCTTAAGCATAAAAGACTTGGCCTCACAACTTGGCAAATGTATTAAAAATCAAAGAATTGTACACTTAGAAAAAGAATAAAGACAAAGGCAGCAGATATTCTTAAAGATACGGGCCCATTAACTGTGCACAGCACGTGAGGAGCCAGGAGTCTGTGGCAGAGAGCTTATGTGTGGACAGTAGATGCGAAGAAGCATCCTTCCCGGAGGATATGCGGTGCATTTGGGTTATACATTATCTGGGGATGCTGAAGGCCTTCCTTGGAAGCATTAGTGCTAGTTTTCCAAGCCCTGTGGTCACCGGTGTAGAGATTAGGCCACTTACACTTTCTTCCAGGTTGTTAGCTTCCGCCAGGCAGGGGTATAAATAGAACACAGAAGTACAACATGGTTTAAAATCAGTAAAGGTGTGCTACGAGGTTGTATTCTGTCACCATCCTTGTACAATCTGTGTGCTGAGCAAATAATCAGAGAAGCTAGGTTATATGAAGAAGAAGGTGGCATCAGGATTGGAGGAAGGCTTATTGACCACCTTCGATGTGCAGGTGACACGACCTTGCTTGCTGAAAAGTGACGAGAACTTGAAGTGCTTGCTGATGAGGTTCAAGGACTGCAGCCTTCCGTATGGATGGCAACTCAAGGTACAGAAAACCCAAATCCTCACAACTGGACTCATAGGAACGATGACAAACAAAGAAAGATGGAAGCCGTCAGGATTTCATCTTGCTTGGATCAACAAGCAAAGCCTACGGAAGCAGCAGTCAAGAGATCGAACGGCACCTCGCACTGGGTAAATGTGCTGCCCAAGCACAGCGTTTAAGCGAGGATGTGATTCTGAGGACGGAAGTGGGTCTGACCCACGCCCTGGTATTTTCCATCGCGTGTGAGAGTGGACATTGACTAAGGAAGACCGAAGAAGCGTCAATGCATTGGAATGACGGTGCTGGGAAGGATGGTCAAAGTATCATGAGTGCCCAAAGACCAAACCAAGCTCCCTTGGGAGACGCACAGCCAGAAAGAATGCTCCTTAGAGGCAAGGTGGGGAGACTTAGTCTTGAATCCGTTGGACGTGTGGTCAGGAGAGAGGAGTCCCTGGAGAAGGACATCATGTTTGGTAACGTGGAGGGGCAGAGACAACGAGACAGACCCTGAACAAGATGGACAGACGCAGTGGCTGCATTGATGGGCTCGGCCGGAAGAAGCATTGTGAGGACCAGGCAGGACTGGGTGGCGGTTCATTCTGTTGTGCCCAGGGTCACTCTGAATCTCAGAAGCAACTTGACGGCACCTGACAACAACAGAAAGGATCAATAACACCTGCTGATCATGTAAATGTTGGGGGGAAATTTGTCAAAGCGTTAGCTGAAAAAACCTGGGAAATCTTTACCAGACAGCCATTCATCAGGACAGCCCTTCTCTTTCCTCTCATTCAACAGGGGCAGGTTCATGAGAATTTCTATGGAAAACGACCTGATTGTCTTGAGTTGGCTCCTTCCGACTGCCTTCTGATTCCTAATCTTAAAAAACATTGAAAGGCATCTATTCTTCTTCAGTGAACAATATTGACATGATTAGATGTCTAAGACCCTCAGTCTTTCGGAGTGGACCAACTGGCTGGTATCATCCCTGACAAAATGTCTTGACTTTGAGAAACTTAATTTTGAGAAATAATGACTTATTTTTTTAGCTTTATCTTTTAGTTCCACTTTTCCACAAACATTTTGAAACTCACATTTTAGAGAGTTGAACCTTGTTAGATAGGTCATTACCAATTCCCCCCTAGTCTGTAGCTCTTCTTTATATTCTTTTGTTGATTTTTTTCCCCTGAGAACAAATATTTAATTTTTAGAAGGTCCCATTCATCAAGTTTTTTGGTGGTGTTCAAGCCTGTTCTGCTGTGTGCGCTGCTGTATTTATGCCCAAATTAGGATCGTTAGCTTTGTTATTTGGCAGGGATTTTATTGGTTGAGTTCACATGTAGGTCTTGGATCCATTTGGGATTCGTTTTTGCGTATGGTCTGATGGATCGATCCTGGTCATATTCAGTTTTGCCAGCGCCATGTGTTACACAAACTGTCTTTCTCCCACTGAATGGGCTTTGACCGTTTGTTGAACATCACCTTTGGTGATGGGTTTACTGACGGGTTCTCAGTTCTGTTCCGTTGGTTTCTGTGTCTGCCATGGTACCAGCCCACACCTTTCAGGAAATTGGAATTATAGTTAAAAACAAACACACCGAATGATGAGGGCAACGAATGTACAAATGTACTTTACACAATTGATGTATGTATGGATTGTGATAAGAGTTGTATGAGCCTCTAATAAAATGATTTTTAAAAAAACACACCAAACCCCTCTCCGAAGAACGATAGGTTCACCGGTGAATTATCTGAAACATGTAGGGAGGGAAGAAAGAGTGCCAGTCCTTCACTCTCTTCTCCAGAAGGTTGGTGAGGAGGGAATGGTTCTTAGTGCATTCTATGGAACCAGCTTGATACCAGAATTAGACAAAGCTACTGTAAGAATAGAAAGCTGTAGGAGCTGATATCAAGGAGTTCAAGAAGAACAAGCTGTTTTGAAAAGGATTATTGTAGCAATTGTACGATACTGCTTGATGTGATTGGCCTATGGAATGCCTGATATCTGTAAGTGCTCCCTATAAAATAATTTTTTTAGGGAAAAAAAGAATAGAAACTATATGCCAAATCCCTCATGAAAACAGAGACAAAGTTTTAAACAAAGGCTTGAAAAATTGAAACCAATGATATTTTTAAAGACCAATATGTCATGAAGAATTAGATTTACTCCAACAATGCAAGATTAGCTTAATATTTGAAAACCAGTCAGTGTAATTGGTACCGAGAATCTTAAATGGTCTCCCAAGATTTCCTGCCTTGACATCTGGACTTGGAATAAAAAATGAAATGCCATGATTGTGTTGCATTTTATATCAAAAGGGAGATTATATGGGTGAGCCTAATTTATTTATTTAATCATTTTATTAGGGACTCTTACAGTTCTTATAACAATCCATACATCAATTGTATCAAGCATATTTGTACATATGTTGCCATCATCCTTTCCAAAACATTTTCTATTTGAGCCCTTGATATAAGATCCTCCCCCCACCCCCACCCTTGTACCCTTGTGAATCCTTGATCAATTATATAGTGTTATTATTATTTCATATCTTACGCTCTCTGTTGTCTTCCTTCACCCACATGTCTGTTATTCATTCCCTTGGGGACAGGCTATATATCCAAACTTGTGATGGGTTCCCCCTTTCTTCCCCCCTACCCAGATGATATCGCTACTCCCAGTACTATTCCTGAGGGGTTTATCTGTCCTGAATTCCATGTGTCCAGAGCTCTTATCTGTACCACCATGTTCTCCAGTCTAGCCAGACTTGGGGTGAACCTAATTTAATCAGCCAACCCCAAACCAAATCCACTGCCAATTTCTGTTCGTAGCAGTCCCATAGAGGATTTCCCAGTCTCTACAACTTTATAGGAGCAGACAGCCTCATCTTTCTCCCTTGAAGCAGCTGATGGATTTGAACCACTGACCTTATGGTTAGCAGCCCAATGCTTATCTCACAACACCCCAGACTCTCAAAACCCACTGTCATTGAGTCAATTCCAACTCACAGTTACTGTAGAAGATGGGGGAGAACTGCCTCTATGGGTTTACTGAGATGGTAACATTTAAATTTTTCTTTTCCCACCCACCCTCCCTCCCTCCATGGTTTCTTCTTTCTTCCCTCTCCCTTACCCCCACCCTGGCCTCTTCATAGTCTGTAAAGTCTTATCTTTCGTTGTGAAAACCATTTTTCTTTTTCTTAATTTTCCTTTATAATAATAGTGTTAAAAATAAGTGTTAAAATGATTTATTTTTATGATTACTATTTTTGCTAGGTATAATGTTCTCTAATTTTGTCCATGTCTTAAGTTGCTTGTCAGACTCCCTGTTTTTCCAGGGTGTATCATATTCCAAGGTGTGAGTGCACCAGGGCTCATTTATCCATCCCTCTGTAGTTGGAGTTTTTGATTGCATCTTTTTGCTGTTCCAGAAATTGCTACAACAAACCTAGATATGCATATGTCTGTTTGTATTTTTCTTTATTTTCTTGGGGTATAGATAACAAGTAGAGAGATTGTAGGAGCATGAGGTGTTTGCGTTTGTTTGCATGCTGATTTCCATAGAGGTTCGACAATTCTGCAATCCCACCAGCAACGTATGAGCGCTCTAATCTCTCCACAGCCTCTTCAGCTGTTCTTATTTTCCGTTTCTTAAAAAACTTCAACAACAACAAAAAAACAACTTTGCTAAGAATGTCAGTGTGAGGTGGTGTCTCATTTTGTTTGTATTTCTCTTATTGCTAATGAATGAGAACGTTGCTCCATACCACTGTTGGCTGCCTGAATGTCATCTTTCGGAAATTGTCTATTCACATCTTGTGGCCATTTTTATTTTATATCATTTCATTAGGAGCTAATCCAGACAGGATACCCTTCCATAGTTCAATCACGTTGTGCCTATTTTTTGATTGGGTGATTTCTATTTTTCTTATTAGTGTTGCAGTTGTCACCCTACCACACTGAGGCAAAACACTAAGGGCAGCAACCGAACAGCAAGGAATTACTGAAACCCAAATGAAGACTGAGCATAATAGTGGGACAAGCGGAAAGTCAAAGGAAATAGAGGAAAGAACTAGGAGGCAAAGGGCATTTATAGAGGTCTAAATACAGGCATGTACATATGTAAATATATTTATGTATGATGATGGGGAAATAGATCTATGTACATATATTTATAGGTTTAGTATTAAGGTAGCAGATGGATATTGGGCCTCCATTCAAGTTCTCACTCAATGCAAGAATACTTAGTTCTATTAAACTGGCATTCCATGATGCTCACCTTCCCAACATGATCACTGAAGACAAATGGGTGCATGAGCAAATGTGGTGAAGAAAGCTGATGGTGCCCGACTATCAAAAGACATAGCATCTGGGGTCTTAAAGACTTGAAGATAAACAAGCGGCCATCTAGCTCAGAAGCAACAAAGTCCACATGGAAGAAGCACACCAGCCTGTGGGACCATGAGGTGTTGAAGTGATCAGGTATCAGGCATCAAAGAACAAACAATCCCATCATTGTGAATGAGGTGGAGTGCAGATTGGGGACCCAAAGTCCATCTGTAAGCAACTGGACATCCCCTTACAGAAGGGTCGCAGGGAGGAGATGAGCCTGTCAGGGTGCAGTGTAGCAACGATGAAACATACAACTTTCCTCAAGTTCTTTTGTTTTTCCCCCTGTAGTTCCTAAATCCCGCCCCCCCTCTATCATGATCCCAGTTCTACCTTACAAATCTGGCTGGACCAGAGTATGTACATTGGTACAGATAGGAATTGGAAACACAGGGAATCCAGGATGGATGATCCCTTCAGGATCAGTGGTGAGAGTAGCAATACTGGGAGGGTGGGGTGAAAAGGGGGAACTGATTACAAGGATCTACATATAACCTCCTCCCTGGGGGATGGACAACAGAAAAGTGGGTGGGTAGAGAGAGACGTTGGACAGTCTAAGATATGACAAAATAATAACTTATAAATTATCAAGAGTTCATGGGGGGAGGACATGGAAATGAGGAACTGATACCAAGGGCTCAAGTAGAAAACAAATGTTTGAGAATGATGAGGGCAACAAATGTACAAATGTGCTTGACACACAATCGATCTATGTATGGATTGTGTTAAGTTGTATGATCCCCATAAAATGATTTAAAAACAACAATGTTGTGGTTGTCTAAAGATTTTTGAAATTAGTCTTTGATTGATTGATTGCTAAATATTTTTCCCAATCTGTGGATTCCCTTTGAAGTCTTTTGATGTGTGTATGACCTGTGACCTTTGCTTTCAATGGGCCTGGGTAAGAAGGTAGGGACAATCCTGATGAGATTACGATTCATCCGTGAGTGGATCTTAACAGGCTTAATGGTGACTGCCAATCTCCTGGGCTTAACAGGAGCCTCTCAGAAGCAAGAAGTGGGTGCTCATGAGCAGCCAGAGAGAAGAGTCAGGAATGGGGTGTGCCCTTTGGATCTCAAGATTGTTTTAATCTCTTGAGTTTGTGGCAATTTGTATGCAGAAGCAATATTCCACGAACGATAAGAGTCCTTCCTAGTTGAAAAGCAAAGCACTCTCAGCAAAAATAAGTAAATACATAGCAAGGCCCTCCCTCCGCGTGACAAAGCCCAGTGAATGTCCTGTCCACGATGCAAGAGTCAGCACCCAGACAGGACCGGCCACTCTCACCACGTGGAGTCAACACCGTCCAAAATGTTCTCGCACAAGGTGCAGAGGCAGGAAAAGGAAAGCAAACCAGACTGGAGAGAAAGAAGCAAAGCTGTCTGTTCCCAAAGAGCTCATCCCTGTAGAAAGTTCAGTACGATCTGCAGGGATGCTGCTGGGACTAACAGGTAAGCGTAGCAAGCACCACATTAAAGAATCAATGGTATTTCTGTGTTCTCACAACAAGGAATTGAAACGGAAGACATTTTGAGTACCAGGGAGAATAGCATCGAAAATATAAAACACTTGTTCATTTAACTTCTAATTGTTAATTAGAAATATGTGTTACTCTTCCTTTCTGAGCATAGCGTTTTACTTTTTGCAGGTCCTAGCAGTCTAGTTTTGTTTGTTGTTCAAGCATTTTCAGTCCTGCAAGAATCTAACACGTGTCCCTGAAAATTAGGAACAAGACACGAGCTGTGAGAGATAAGGGCACTGAGAATATTCCTGAAAAAATTTTAAATATGTAAATAAATTGGGGGCTGTAGTTGGTTCATAAGGAGTTAAGCGCTCGGTTGATAACAGAAAGATTTAGCAATTCAAACAGCACTGTCAGTCTAGAATACAATTCAGGGTCCCTAAGGGTTTAACGAGTTAAAAAAAAAGTCTGCTTTGGGCTCTACGCTCCTTTGGAGCTACCTATGAAGGGTCTAGAAGCTGCTGGATTTGCGTACGTTTGCTGTGCGTGTTCTCAACAAACAGTAACCAACCAACCAAACAAACAAGCAAAACACCAAACGCAATGGATGTTCTACTCTGTTACTGGGGATCAGCTCTTCCCAAACTAGCCTTGAGACTAAATCCAATTCCAATGAAAAATGCCCGCAGATTTTTTTTTATTTTTGGCGGAAATGGGGCAGACTGGTTCTGAAGTTTATGGGAACATGCAAGGGACGTAGAGTCCCCAGATTAAGTCAGACAAGGGACAGCAGAGTAGAGAGGTAACACGGCTGTCATTTCAAACGTGATAGCGTTGTAGGAAGGAGAACAATGTGGTCATGTCATCAAGACAGACAAATAGAGGTCAATGGATCAGAACAGAAAAATCCAGAAGCAAACCCACACTGTATGTGGACATCTGGTTTTTGATAAAGAATGCAATCAAGAAAGGCTAATCTTCCTAAAAAAAAAATGGTGCTGGAGTAATTGGAAAAGACAAAGAGCTCCCACAAAACTTCAAGCGCCAACTCCCTCAGTTGAGCGCAACACCACCTGCAAAAGTAATTCAAAATGAACCACAGACCTGAATGTAAAACTACACAACTGCTAGGAGGAAGCGTGGGGGGAAGACATTTGGGACTCGGGGCGAGGAGGCCACGATGTCTTCGATTCGAAACCAGAAACACAATCACACAAGAACAACTCTGTCACTGGAGCCCGTCACAGTTAAGAACGTTTACTGAGGAGATAAAATGAGCCACAACCAGCTCTAACTGTAGCGGCCTGAGGGACCTGCCAAAATGGCTCGCTACTCACTTGACCCAGGAAACCCACAAAATCCTGCAAATCAAGAGGGTCGGATCTCCGGGTCCGCCTCAAGAACACCCGTGAGACTGCCCAGACCATCAAAGGCATGCACATCTGGAAAGCCACCAAATACTTGAAAGCCGTCACTGCAGAAGCAGTGTGTGCCTTTCCGACGGGACAATGGTGGTGTTGGCAGGTGTGCCCAGGCCAAACAGTGGGGTTGGACCCAGGGTCCGTGACCCAAAAAGAGTGCTGAATTTCTGCTTCACATGCTTAAAAATGCAGAAAGTCATGCCGAACTGAAGGGTTTAGATGTGGATTCTCTGGTCATTGAGCACATCCAGGTGAACAAAGCCCCCAAGATGCGCTGCCGGACTGACAGAGCTCATGGTCGGATCAACCCATCCATGAGCTCCCCCTGCCACATTGAGATGACCCTGACTGAGAAGGAACAGATCATTCCCAAACCAGAAGAGGAGGTCGCACAGAAGAAAAAGATTTCCCAGAAGAAACTGAAGAAGCAAAAACTCATGGCTTGGGAATAAATTAAGTTTAAAATAATAAAAGTTAAAGCCTTAAAAAAAAAAGCCACAGACAGGGAGAAAATCTTTGCAAAGAACATACTTGATCTAAGATTATAACCCCAAACGAAACCCAGATGGCACAACCCTCTTGAACATGTTTAAACCATTGAATTGTGATGTGTGTGTTATATGTCAATAAACTGTTCAAATTAAATGTACATTTCATTGGATGCCATTGAGTCAGTTCTGACCCATAGCGGCTCCAGGCACAACAAAACAAAACACTGCCTGGTCCTGCGCCGCCCCACATTTCATCTCACGCTTGAGCCCATTGTTGTAGCCGCTGTGCCAGTCCATCCCTTGAAGGTCTTGCTTTCTTTCACTGTTCCTCTACTCTACCAAGTATGATGGCCTTCTCCAGGGACTGATCTCTGCTGGTAGCATGTCTGAAGAACATAAGACAAAGTCTCACCATCCTTGCCTCTAAGGAGCACCCTGCCTGTACTTCTTCCAAGACAGATTTGTTTATCCCTTGGGCAGTCCGTGGTACTTTCAATATTCTTCCCCAGCACCACAAGTCAAAGGCATCGATTCTTCTTCAGTCTTCCTTAGTCAATGTCCAACTTTCACATATATCTGAGGTGGTTGGTGTTAGGCCAAAAAAAATGGCAAAATGAAAACATGGGACCATTCTAGAGTGTTAATGAGCCTAAAACCTGAGGCTGGGAACTGGACCATGGGGCTGTGCTGTTCTCGAATGTGTTGTCAGATTTAAGGAACTCTGCTGGCGCAGTGGGCTAAGAATCGGGCCGCTAACCTCACCCTTTAGGCACCCCAGCTGCTGCTGCATGGAAAAAACATGGTTGTTCAAAGTCCATAAAGAGTTACACTCTTGGCTTCTTCCTCTTCCAGGGGCGCAGCGGAGAGGCATTCAAAACAGTTCAGCCTACCAGTGTAGGCTGTCCTATCATACCACCGCTAACAAAACTAGGCTGTCCTGAAGCCTTGGCAATGGAACTGTTTGCTTTTATACCAAGAAGGGTGGTAAGCACCAAAATCTGCATGTGGTGTGTGCTCAGGCTGACTTCGATGCTGAAGTTCTCAGGAGATTGTCCAAAACAGGCACACCTGTCGGCAGGGACTGTGGGGGCTCCAGGGGTGCTAAATGAGCCTGAGACGGGATCAAGCACGCTTTCCTACTGAGGAGCAGAAGATCACGGTGACAGTGTCGAAGGCACAAGCACAGAGTCAGAAAGCGGGATAAATGCAAGTGAAGCTTTACTGGATAATGAGCAAATAAGTATTTAAAGATGCTTGGAAACACTCAGGCGTTGGTCTGTCCTATAGGGCCACTTGAAGGCCCAATCTACTTGAGGATGTCAGTCAGCTGAGTTTTGGGTTTTGGGAGAGTGTGAAATCTGTCAAGGGTTATGGAGAGTTGGATAGAAATTAAAAAAAAACAGGAAATAAAATATTTTTCACTTGAAATAGAGGAAAGGAGTAAGAGGCAAAGGGCATACATAGAAGCCTAAATACAGACGGCGACATATGTAAATATATTTATGATTATAGGGGAAATAGACTTATGTGCATATATTTATAGGTCAGTAGTAGGTACATTGGGTGGACGTTGGGCCTCCTCGAGCACACTCCCTCAAGACAATAGCACCTTGCTCAGCTAAACGGCCATTCCATGATACCCACCTTCCCAACATGATCACTGACGACAGACGTGTGCATAAGCAAACGTGGTGAAGAAAACTGATGGTGCCCAGCTATCAAAAAGATATAGCGTCTGGGGTCTTAAAGGCTTGAAGGCAAACAAGCAGCCATCTAGCTCAGAAGCAACAAAGCCCCCAGAGAAGAAGCACACAAGCCTAAGTGAACATGAGGTGTTGAAGGAACCCGGTAGCAGACACCAAAGAATAAAAACCATCATTGTGTAATCACCTTCCCCACATAAACGCTGAAGACGAATGTGTGCATAAGTAAGTGTGGTGAAGAAGGCTGATGGTGCCCGGCTATTGAGAGATATAGCATCTAGGAACTTAAAGGCTTGAAAGTAAACGCGCGGCCATCTAGCCCAGAAGCAACAAAGCCCACATGGAAGCAGCACGCCAACATGTGTGATCATGAAGGGCCGAGGGGACCAGGTTTCAAGCAACAAAGGTGGGGGAAAAATCATATCATAGTGAATGAGGGGAGTGCATGGTGGGGACCCAATGCCCATCTGTAGACAGCTGGACATCCCTTGCAGAGGGGTAGTGGGGAGGAGATGAGTCACTCAGGGTTCAGTGTAGCAATAATGAAACTCACAACCTTCCTCTAGTTCTTAAACGCTTCCTCCCCCCAACTATCATGATCCCAATTCTACCTTGCAAACCTGGTTAGACCAGAGGATGCACAGCGGTACAGTTGGGATCTGGAAACACAGGGAATCTAGGACAGACGAACCCCTCACAACCAGCGGTGAGAGCGGCGATACCAGGAGGGAAGGGGGGATAGAAAGGGGGAACCGATCTCAGGGATCTACATATAACCTCCTCTCTGGGGAATGGGCAACAGTAAAATGGGTGAAGGGAGACGCCAGGCAGCGTAAGATAAAATAATAATTTATAAATTGTTAAGGGTTCATGAGGGAGGGGGGAGCAAGGAGGGAGGGGGAGAGAAAAAGAAAAATTACCTGATTCCAGGAACCCAAGCGGAAGGTGAATTTTGAGAATAATGAGGGCAACGAATGTACAAGGGTGCACTAATCAATTGATGTATGTATGGATGGTGATAGGAGTTGTATGAGCCCCAATAAAATGATTTTAAAAATTCTTTCACTTGAACCAGACATTGTTAAAATTAATTAATTAGTTAGTTGATTAATTAAAAAACAACAGCAACCCACTGCCCTTGAGCAGATCCCAATCCTAGTGACCATACAGGACAGAGTAGAACTGCCCCACAGGCATTCTGAGGCAGAAACCTTGATGGAAGCTGACAGGTGCATCTTCCCTTACAGAGCAGCTGGGTTTGACCCATTGCCCTTGAGGTTAACAGCCAGGCACTTGACCACTGTGCCAAAGAACTCTCAAAACACAAGAAGACGACCAGCAGCCAAATGAAACCCCGGCAAACCTTCAGACACTTCACCAAGGAAGAGACAGAGACAGCAAGTGGCACCTGGGAAGATGAAAAGATGGTGTAATTGCAGATTAAAACTGCAATGAGATACCACTCCACAACTACCAGAGTAACTACATTTTTGGTACCGTGACTCGGATTTGAAAGTAACTTCAATTTTTTAGAAAAAAACTGGCCAGACTGCAGTTATTGGAACTCCCGTATACTGTATGTAGGAATATAAAATAGCAACAACATTTTTGGAAAACCTTGGTAGCTGCTTGAAAAGCCAAACATACATGTATCATACCATGCAACATTCTAGGTTTATATTTACGTATAAGACAAGGACATGAAAAAAATTATTTTAAAAGACAAGGACATGTGTGTCCATAAAAGACTTGCACATGAATGTTCAGATAAGCTTACATAAATGTTCACAGCAGGTTTTAAAAATTTTTTTGTAATAGAGTCGTGATACTAAGAGGGTAGGGGAAAGGTTAGGGAGAAGGGGAACTGATCACAATGATCTACATAGAACCCTCTCCGGGGGGAACTGACAACAGAAAAATGGGTGAAAGGAGACATTGGACAGTGAAAGGCATGAATAAATAGTGATTTATAAATTATCAAGGTTTCATAAAGGAGGGAGGAGGAGGGAAATGAGGAGCTGATAGCAAGGGCTCAAGTAGAAAGAAATGTTGAGAATGATGGTAACAAATGTACAAATGGGCTTGACACAATGGATGGATGGATGGATTGTGATAAGAGCTGTCAGAGCCCCCAATAAAGGTTTTAAAATAAATTTTAAAAAAGGAAGACTTGAAGAGCAAGGATGTCACTTTGAGGATTAAGGCCATGATATTTTCAATCATCTCATATGCACGTGAAAGTTGGACAATGATTAAGGAAGACCAAAGAAAAGTGATGCATTTGAATCACAGGGCTGGCAAAGACTACTGAATATACCAGAAGAACAAACAAAGCTGTCCTGGAAGAAGTGCAGCCAGAATGCTCCTTCGAGGCCAGTTTGCATGACTTTGTCTCATGTACTTGACACACATCATCACAGAGAGACTAGTCCTTGGTAAAGTAGTGGGTCAACCAAGAAGAGGAAGACCCTCAGCAAGGGGGCTTGACATGGTAGCTTCAACAGAGGGCTCAAAGAGCACAATGCTAGGACAGAACAGCGCTTCATTGCTTGTTGTCTACGGTGGCTATGAGTCAGAGCCGACTCCAGGCACATTCCAACAGCCCTGTGCTGTACGTATCTGCAGTAGCGTACAGCCTTCAGGATTCATCATCGACAGACACCACCTTGTATCCCAGTGGAAAGTCTATGTCCTTTGTAGCAACTCAGTTCTAGTGCAGTCTTACTCAGTTGTGAACCATTGAGCTCCTTTCATCCGAGGCATTCCTCTTTCCTTCAGATCATGGGCATTGATTTTTTTGACATTTAAAATCTTTTAACATTTTATTTCATTGGGGCTCTTACAGCTCGTATCAGACTCCATATATATATATCCGTTTTGTCAAACACATCTGTACATATGTTGTCATCATCTCTTTCAAAACCTTTTCTTTCTAATGCAGCCCCTGGCATCAGCTCCTCATTTCCCCCCCTTCCTCTCCTCTTGACATTTTATATACATAAGGAGTCCTGGTGACACAATGGATTGAGCATGAAGCTACTAGCCACAAGTTCCGTGGTTCAATCCCACCCGATGCTCCATGGGAGAAAGATGAGTCAGTTTGCCCCAGGAAAGACTTAGAGTTTCTGAAACCCTCAAGAGCAGGTCTATATTCTGACCTATAGGGAATCAACTCAATAGCAGTACTTTGCTTTTTTTAAAAAAATGAATGTATGTTTGTATTTATTAATAATAAAGATGCATGGATTTTTTTTCTCTCGATGGGTTATATTATTGTCTTTACTTATTTTGATGTTCCATTTATCCCAGGCTTGACCGGTATTAACCTCATCAAGCTGGTTCCTGTCTTTCTGATGCACACGCAGCCTCCCCAGCCCACCCCCTCTTCCCTAAGTACTGATTATTTGGCACAACATGTTCCAAACTTATCTTGTACCTTCTCCTTGCTCAGGCCTTGGAGCCAGCCATCTCTTCAAGTAGCTCTGGGTCCTTTTATTGAAGAACACTATTTAGAAAGCAAGACCCGGACACTTGGTGTGAATGGGAATGCAGGAGGGGGCTTTATTCATGAACTTTATTACTCTGGCACACGGCCAATTCAGCCCCACAGTCTTTGCTCACCTTTTCCCATTCCTTCCATATTTGTATTTCCCTTCCTTTCCGAGGAGAACCCAGGTTCCCAACGTCACTCATGTGCTCAATCCTGTAACGTCACAAATAGTTTCACACTCTGCCACTCATCTGTTGTCAGATGGATCTTGGTTGAAAGTAGAGAATACCAGAAAGAGGGTTACTTGCATTGTATTGACCACACAAAGGCTAGACTGTGTGCACCACAACACACTGTGCGGGCCACCAGCACATTGTGAAGAAGGGGCACTTTGGAACACTTCATTGTGCTCATGTGGAGTTTGTACAGAGACCAAGAGGCAGTCGTTCGAACACAGTAAGAGGATACTGTATGATTTAAAATCAGGAAAGTTCATTGCTAACTATTTCTGTCTATTTTAACTTCATGGAAGTAAACTCCCTCTACTTTCTACTTGGAGAGGGGGTCCCTTTCCACCCATAAAACTTGATTTGTTTTATTCATGTCCTTGAGACCTGCACAGACTTTTCTTTCTTTTTTGTCATAACTTTAAAATCTGTTCTAAATACTCTTTAATCCCTTTTTAAAAAATCAGAGGGTGGGGTGGTAAGGGGGAACCGATTACAAGGCTCTACATATAACCTCCTCCCTGGGGGACGAGCAACAGAAAAGTGGGTGAAGGGAAACATCAGACAGGGTAAGATATGACAAAATAATAATCATTTAGACATTATCAAGGGTTCATGAGGGAGGGAGGGGGAAAATGAGGGGCTGATACCAAGGGCTCAAGCAGAAAGCAAATGTTTTGAGAATGACGAGGGCAACAAATGTACAAATGTGCTTGACACAATGGATGGATGCATGGCTTGTGATGAGAGTTGTACAGGCCCCCAATAAAATGATTTTTAAAAAATCAGAAATGTGGGAGGATCTAGTGGCAGGAGTGGGGGTAAAAGGGAGCTGAGGTTAAGGACTCCGGGAAGGAAGAGAATGTTTGGGAACATTGTGGTAGCAAGTGTACAACACTGTTTGATGTGATTGAACTATAGAATGAATTATGTACTAACTCCCAATAAATATTAAAAATAGACGAGCCAGTCAGGGTGCGATGTAGCAATGATGAAACACAACTTTCCTCTAGTTCCTAAATGTTTCCTCCTCCCCCACTGTCATAATTCCAATTCTACCTTGCAAGTCTGGCTAGACCAGAGGATGCACACTGGTACAGATAGGAATTGGAAACACAGGGAATCCAGGACGGATGATCCCTTCAGAATCAGTGGTGAGAGTGGCGTTACCAGGAAGGTGGAGGGTGAGGTAGATAGGGGGAACCGATTACAGGGATCTACATATAACCTCCTCCCTGGGGAATGGACAATAGGAAAGTGGGTAAAGGGAGATGTTGGATAGTGTAAGATATGACAAAATAATTAATAAATTATCAAGGTTTCATGAGGGATGGGGAGTGGGGAGAGAGGGGGGAAAATGAGGAGCTGATGCCAGGGGCTTATGCGGAGAGCAAATGTTTTGAGAATGGTGATGGCAACAAATGTACAAACGTGCTTTATACAATCGATGTATGTATGGTGATAAAAGTTGTATGAGTCCCCAATAAATGATTTTTAAAATGTACAAAAAAAGGATTGCAAGGTTTAAGAGTGTGCAAATAACACAACCTTGCTTGCTGAAATGGAGAACTTGAAGCACTTGCTGATGACAAAGACTACACTCTTCAATATAGATTACAACTCAATGTGAAGAAAACAAAAATTCTCACAAACTGGACCAGTAGACGCTATCATGGCCAAGAGAAGAAAGATTGCGGATGTGATAAATGTCATTGTGCTTGGATCCATAATCAGCACTCGGGGAGACAATGGGCCAACCTGTCCTGCAAGATCTCGTTAGAGTATTAAGGAGCACAGACGTCACTTCGGTGGACCAGTCCCTGGAAAAGGGCGTCATGCTTGGTTCGGTCGTCAGTCAGTGACGAGGAGGAAGAACCCTCCAGGCGATGGATTGACACGTGACTGCAAGGATGGGCGCACACAGAGCAGTTGCGAGGATGGTGCAGGACCAGGCGGCGTCTTTATTGGTGTATGCAGACGCTAGAGTCAGCACTGAGGCAAGGCACCTCACAACAGTTTCCGAACCGCCACGCCCTTACCACTGTAAGCACAGCTCCAAGTTTGGGTCCAGTTATTTTTCCTTTAGATGAGGGTGCTGAAGAGTTACTTAAATTAGTTCTGTTTCCCCTGCCCCCCACCCTTTTAGGATCATTTTATAGGGAGCTTGGACAGATATCCTAACATTCCATAGTTCAATCACATCAAGCAGTATCGGACATTGGTACCAGTCAGTTTCTAAGCATTTTCTTTCTTGAACCTTGATATCAGCTCCCCTTTGTCCCCTCCCCACCAGGAACTCTTATTTCTATTTATTTTTTGCCGCATCTTACACCATCCAATATGTCCATTCACACAAGTCTGTTGTTCGCTCCCTTCCAATGGTGTTATACAATCAGCACTATCAGCTTCTCCCCCTTAGCCCACACTCATTTCTCATTCCCTCAGGGAACCATTACTTCTGTTACTGTTTCTGAAGGGTTGTCTATCTTGGCTTTCATGTATTGAAAGATCTTACTTATACAAATGAACATATGTAAGTGTAACATGATTAATGAAGTAAAACACACACACACACACACACAATACTAAGGGGAGGAAATATAAAAACCTAGAGGATAGTTATGTGGTTCATCAGTGCTATACCGCACCCTGGATTTTTATTTTGCCCCTTCTGTGTGGTCATTTTATTCATCAGAAACATAATTGGATTAATTTGTTTACATCTGCACGAATTATTTAACCTCCCATTTCCCATCCTTGATTTAATTTTAGTATACTGACAATTCAATGATTTGAAAGGTCAAAACTAACTCAAGATGTATTCAATTAAATATCATGACCCCCTCATTGGAATTCTGTCCTCCCTCGCACAAGTACCCAGGAAACCCCTGTAAATCAGTTTTTATTCTTTTTTTTTATCATTTATTAGGGGCTCATACAACTCTTACCACAATTTTACATACATCAATTGTGTAAAGCACATTTGTACATTCATTACCCTTATCATTCTCAAAACATTTGCTCTCCACTTAAGCCCCTGGCATCAGCTCATTTTCTCCCCTCCCTCATGAAACCTTGATAATTTATAAACTATTATTCTGTCATATCTTACACTGACATCTCTCTTCATCCACTTTTCTGTTGTCTATCCCCAGGGGAGGAGGTTATATGTAGATCCCTGTAATCAGTTGCCCCTATCTACCCCACCCTCCAGGTATCACCACTCCACTCACACCACTGGTCCTGAAGGGATCATCCACCCAGGATTCCCTGTGTTTCCAGTTCCTATCTGTACCAGTGTACTTCCTCTGGTCTAGCCAGATTTGTAAGGTAGAATTGGGATCATGATAGGGGGGTGGAAGCATTTAGGAGGAAGCATTTAGGAACTAGAGGAAAGTTGTATGCTTCATTGTTGCACCCTGACTGGCTTGTCTCCTCCCTGTGACCCTTCTGTAAAGGGATGTCCAGTTGCCTACAGATGGGCTTTGGGTCCCCACTC
This sequence comes from Tenrec ecaudatus, assembly GCF_050624435.1. Taxonomy (NCBI): domain Eukaryota; kingdom Metazoa; phylum Chordata; class Mammalia; order Afrosoricida; family Tenrecidae; genus Tenrec; species Tenrec ecaudatus. Next base: position 124,582,273 of record NC_134541.1, on the reverse strand, counting down.
ACCCCTCATTCACAATGATAGGATTTTTTGTTCTTTGATGCCTGATACCTGATCCCTTCCACACCTCATGGTCACACAGGCTGGTGTGCTTCTTCCATGTGGACTTCGTTGCTGCTGAGCTAGATGGCTGCTTGTTTACCTTCAGGTCTTTAAGACCCTAGATGCTATATCTTTTGATAGCCGGGCACCATCAGCTTTCTTCACCACATTTGCTTATGAACCCATTTGTCTTCAGTGATCATATCAGGGAGGTGAGCACACAGTAAGATTTTTTGTTCTTTGATGCCTGATCCCTGATCCCTTCAGGACCTCGTGATCACACAGGCTAGTGTGCTTCTTCCATGTGAGCTTTCAGTTTTGCTTTCTTTGTTTCGCTTTGAAAAAAAATTGTGCAGGTAAATTTATTTCCTCTTGCTCCTTACACAGAAGGTTAGCTGACACTCCTTTTGAACTTTGCTTGGTATTAGCACTTAAAGTCTTAAGCAATTGGCTCGTGGCAGGTTGCAGTCTCCAGTGGGCATTCTCATTGTAACTTTTGAATCTTGATTGACCTAAATTAAAAACTTGAGTTCCTTTTGACCATGAACCAGGATTGTGAAAAACCCTCTTTCCATGGGGTGTCTTTGAGAAGATTACAATTCTCTGGGCCAGCTCAGGGAGGTCCCCCACCCCTATCTGTCTTCAAGGAATTTGGTTAGGTGTGTCCTTAATGATTGTTAAGGGTAGCAGGTGACAGGGTCATGAGTCCCATCAAGTAGCCAGGTGGTCAAAGGGCCCCACACCAGATCCTGTGTTTCTAATCTGCAATTATGCATCCCCACCATAGTCCTTTCCCGGCCGGACACCGTGATTTCTGTGGTCTGGCCACAGGCAGTGACGAATGGATCTACCCCTAATCATGCTTTTAGGCCAATTTCTAAGGTCTGAAATGAGCCACATGGCCGGGAATCCTTTGGTGTGACATCATCATGGCCTCATGCCAAGGGTCTCCCTCAACCACACGATTTGCTTTGTTCTAGCTAAGGCTTCCCAAATCCAACACCAACTGACTGCCATGGGGTCCATTCTGACTCCCAGCCACTTCATGGACAGGACAGACCTGCCCTGTGGGTTTCTGAGACTGTAGCTCCTTACAGGAGTTGAAGGCTTCATCTTTCTCTTGCAGGGTGGCTGGTGGTTTCAAACTGCTGACCTTGCCGTTAACAGCCCAACAGGTAACCCTATGGCACACCTTAGGCGTGTTAAAGGGGTCTCTATAAATTATGTTTGAATTGAGGATCTTTTTCCCCCTAGAACACTTTTCTCTCTCTTTTTTTTTTCAGATAACGCTGTAACTTGGAAATCACCTCTTATCAAATCAGTCATATAATTTTAAAATTTAAACAACATGCCATCATTCACCAATTTACCGACTGGGTGCCAGCTGCCGAGCCAGGTACAAGGGAAATAGATGTGTAAAATACAGTGCTTGCTCTTCCTAACTCCAAAAGAAAGGAGAGACATACACACACGAGATCAACATGATGCTCTGGAGGCCTGGGGACGGGTGCTTCAACGCGCCCACATTCCACCTTGAAAAATACAAAAGGCAGAGAAGTCAGGGGGCATTCAAGGGGAAGACACGGCACATGTAAAGACAGGGTTGAATAAGGGCGGGCATACTGTGGAAATACTGTGCCCTGGTGACACACTGGCAAAGTACCTGAGTGCTAACAAAAGGTCAGCAGTTCGAGCGCACCAGCCGCTCTGCAAAAGACCTGCTGATCTTCTCCCATGAAGATTTCAACCTAGGAAACCACAGGTGCTATTCCGCTCTGTCCAGCAGTAATCAGCTGCAGACAATGGGGTATTGTGTGAGAATGGGGTTTACTGGGGCTACGGCTCAGGATTTGAGTGTAGGTAAGGGGCCAGAGCAGGGTGTAGAGAAGGGGCAGGGGGGAGTGCAGAGAGCCCACAATGATGACAGGTAGCATGGCATTAGGTGGTGTGGGTAATGCCAGGGAGGGGTTAGACTGTTATTCAGGCATCCAGGCGAATGAAGGTCTTTAAAATACCAACTGGATGCATTTGCCTCTCCAATATTTCTTTATTTAAACCATTTTCTTGGCATATAATTCACACTTCATACAATTCAGTTTTTCAGTCATAGTACAAAGATGTGTGTGATCACCACCACAATTAGTACTGCCCAGATGCTTAATTGACTGCCTTCAGCACATCAGTCATAAATGTCGAGATCCCAACCTCAAGGGAGACAACACTTGTGAGAAGACAGAATTAAACAGCTGTTAGAATCGGCTGGGCAAGCACACAGGGCAAGGTAACACACTGGGGTGAGGTAGGGCTGAAGGAAGACTTCCCAAAGAACAGGGGGTGTCTTTAAAAACAGGGCCTTGATATCCATCTTGATGCGGAGTGGACCTGCCCTCTGCCGTCAGTCAGAATGTGGCCATTCCCCCTGTTTTCTGTCTTCTATTTAAATAGCCACCTGTGACTATGAACCCTTCAGGCACTTGTAAGACCTTGTGCTCTCCCTCATCTGGATAATTTTGTCCCGTTTAAGATTCTATAAAACTATGTATGGATTGTGATAAGAGTTGTATGAGCCCCTAATAAAATGTTCTTTTTAAAAAAAGAACTTTAAGCAATGAAAATTAAAAAACACACCAACTCTATAAAACATATTTGAGTTTACCCCTAGAATAGCTTCTATGTCCTTGAGGGCAGATAGTAGCTTATTAGTTGGGATTTAGTGCTTATGTCCTATCATTCCGTATTCCAATCACGTCAAGCAGAATGGTACAATCGTTACCACCATCAGTTTCCAATATTTTTCTACATGGACTCCCTTTCACCCCACCGCCACCACTGCACCTCCCTTCCCCCCGAATTCTACTTGCTGTCCCTATAGGTTCATCAATCCTGGGTCTCATACACCGAAAGAAGGAAACGCATATTTTATCCAAAACTCTAAAGCCCTAACGGCCAACTAATTTGGAATGAATGAGTGCCGTCTTCCTCACGGAGCTAGGTGGAACGTTTGGAACCAGACTCAGAATTTTGGCCTTCCTCAGATAGACGGTCACTAGTTGATGGGTTCTTTCTCTGGCACCGGGAAGCCATTTCCGATTGTGCTGCCAGGTTCCGACTCATGATAGCCCTGTGCACAATGGACCAAAACAGGGCTGGGTCCTGCACCCGCATCACAATTGAAATGTTTGAGCCCATTGCCGGCTTCTTCCTCGGGCATGGTGAAACGAGTTCCGTTTAAACACTTAGGACCAGGCTGGATGGAGGTGCAAAGATCAGTATACCGGATGCTCTTCAGTCTTTTACTTTGAAGATAGCAGCTCTTCGAGAATCCAATCAACTGCCTGAAAGGTAGGGATTTGTTTGGGCCAGTCCGGGGGATTTTTCTTTTGCACCTAGACCCCGCCCACCAGCCCCAGGACGGCGGAAGCATCGAACGCTACGTGGTCAGTTATCACACAAATGCGGAGGCATCCCGACGTGCCGCCGGCGGCGTGGGCGGGGCGACCGGCTCTTCCTCTGGGCTCCTGCGGCCCCTCCCCCAGCCGGCACACGCTCATTGTGAAGCGGCCGCGGCGGCTAGTCTCTAGGGCTGCCGAGACCTCCAGGCTTTAAATCCGCGGCGCGTGTGAGCGCCCGCGCCGCTCTCGTCCCACCCGCAAGGCTGAGCGCGCGAAGTTCACTTTATCCGCTGCTCCCGCCAGGCGCGAACGGCCGGGTGCGAGCAGGCGGCTCGCGCCACCTCTCCCTCCGCCCGCCCCTCCCCCTTCGGGAGCTCCCGCCCGCGCGCTCCCCCGCCCTGCCCGGCGTCGCGCACGCGCACCAGGTCGACTCGCGCCCTCTCCCTTTCCTCCAGCCGCGAGACCCCCTCCCCTTCCGCCTCGCGGCGCTTCCTCGCGCCGCGGTCTTCTCTAGCCATCCCGACGCCGCGGGGCTTCCCCCCCGCCCGCCCGCCCGCCAACGGCGGGTCCCCAGCTTCCCGATCCCCCTCGCTTCCTGCACCCGCCAGCAGGGCCCTCGTCCCGGCCCCGCGCTCCCTCCCCTTGCCGGTTCCCCTTCCGGACGCTGCCATCATGTTGAAGCCTCAGCCGCCACAACAGCCCTCCCAGCCCCAGCAGCCACCCCCCACGCAACAGGCCGTGGCCCGCCGGCCTCCCGGGGGCACTAGCCCTCCCAACGGCGGCCTCCCGGGGCCACTGGCCGCCGCCTCGACTTCCCCGGGGCCTCCCGCGGCCGTCTCCCCTTGCCTGGGGCCTGCAGCCGCTGCAGGGAGCGGGCTCCGCCGGGGAGCCGAGGGCATCTTGGCGCCACCGCCGCCTCAGCATCCGGATAGGCCGGGAGCGGTTGCCATCGGCAGCTCCAGGTGAGGAAGGGTGGCCTCCCGGGCGGGGGAGGAGGCGGCGGCGGTCCCGCTCCGGCGCCTGGGCACGGCCGTGCGGGGCAGACCCCCAGCCCGACCCCCTTCGGAGGGTACCGGGGGCGGGTGCTGGGGACCCCCCGTGAAGCCGGGCTGGGTGCCCTCGGGTCCTAACCGGCTGGAGGGAATGGATTCCCGGCCGGCCGTGGGGCACGGGGGGGACCCCCAGCTGAGCTCTCTGGGCCTAGTCGGGGTTTGGGGCTCGGGCCTTCCGGGGAGGCGGGGCGCACCCCTTTAGCGCCGTCGGGTCGGGGAGTTGAGGGCGGGGGGAGCCGAGGTGAGCGGGGTCCCCGGCTCCATTACCACGGAGGGTCTCGCGGTCCCGGGCTCCAGCCAATAGGGAGTCAGCTGTGGGAAGGGGTCCCCGGCCTGAGCCAATGGCGGGGGGCGCGCGGCCCACAGTTTGGCCAATGGGGAGGGAAGGACTTGGGAGCGGGCTGCTGCCTCCCCCTTCCGGGTCTGGCCAGTCGGAGGGGAGCGCGGCGGGCGGGGGCGCGGAAGGAGGGGCGCCGGAGGACTGCGGGCTGGGGAGCGCCAGCGCGCGTGCGCGCTCCTACGTGCGCGTGGATGCTCCGTCTCATGACCCGGGCCGACGCGTGTCCCCGGTAACGTTCTGGGCCCCGGCTGTGGGTGCGCTTGTGGAGGGCCGCCGGACGCCCCGCTCGGCTTCTGGCCGCCCCGTGTCCCATTTTAGTGGAACTGAGGGGGGCGAGACACGCAGGCGCAGTGGGTCCCGGCCGCGGGAGGTGGCCTTTCGGAGAGGCCCCTGGGCTTGAGTGCGCAGGCGCAGACCGGGCGAGGCCTCCCGGCGGCTGGCTGCCGCGGCTGCGCTGTCCCCCGGCCCCGCCAACGGCCCCCTGGATCACCGGTTACATCAGCCATCCAGGAGCAGGGCCGCGGGGCGACGGGGGACCAGGCAGAGTGGGTAACTCTGAATGGGTAGTGAGATCGAGGGGGGGGGGGTGCCGAAAATGACGGTCTTTGGCTATTGGGCAGGTGATGTTCTGAGGTGGAATTTCCACGTCTGGGCGCCTTGAGTTTGTGTCTTTGCCTCTGGGAATGGGTTGTGGGGCCCAGAATGCTGGAGCGTTGGTCATTTGGAAGCATGCACCTCTCTGCCCTGTGGAGGAGGTGCGGGGCTTGTGATGGTCCTGTAGCACAATGACAACTATTGCTGGTGGCAGTCTTTATTTTGCTGGCATGTGGAGGCAGTGTATTTACTGGCTCTTGATGCCTGCTCCTCTTTTCCTCGAAGGTGAGAGTGTGAGCGTCTTGTTAAACGTGCCGTGGGCCAACTTGGCACCGTATCTTGGTGTGGGTGCTAGGATGCCAGGCCCTTTGAACTGAATGATGTGAAGGGGAGAACTAGGCAGATTAAAACGACTTGTTCCTGGATTCCTTCCTTTGTAGGGGACAGAGCACAGGAAAGGGACCTCCACAGTCACCGGTGAGTGCCTCCCCCTAAGATACCAACCAATCACACTCCCTGCCATTAATTCAGGGACCCTTTAAGACTGCCCAGAGAGTTTCTGAAACTTATCTGTTGACTGACGGGGGTAGAAAACCTTGGCTTCCTCTCCCCTTCCCCCCTCCACGACAGAGGGACCTGAAAGCCTATCACTGGCTGTGTGTTAGGGCAGCACAGGTACAGAGATAGCCAGATGGGCTGAGAGCAACAGGAGACCCTGCAGGCACAAGGCAAGGGTGAGTTGGAGCCCAGGCGTTTGAAAGGGAAATCCTTATTTCTCTGCCCTGCCACGAACAGGTTTTTGAAGGCGTCTACAACAACTCCAGAATGCTGCATTTCCTCACAGCAGTTGTGGTAAGTGGGTAGCTGAAACCCCAACTTGTGTGAGAGCGTGTTGCCCCAGTTTGCTGGAGCCGTGCTGTTTTTCTTAACTCGTGCAGGGCTCTACTTGTGATGTCAAGGTGAAAAACGGCACCACCTATGAAGGCATCTTCAAGACGCTGAGCTCCAAGGTCAGTCTACTCAAATGGACTTTGGAGAGTGGCTTGGAAGGAGGAGAGTGGAGTAGACTTATTGAGGGGGTGAATGGGTGGCATTGGACAGCTGCCCACTTCTGTGGGCCTGTGGCAGAGTCAACACAAGCGGTAGAAGACATGGTCTAGACAAACATGGGTGCTTTTAGTACTGAGTGCATGTTTTTATCTAACATGTAAATGTGAGGGCTTCGTGAAGTGCCGTGGCTAGTGTTGAGAAGGCGGCATGTGTGAAAGTATTGAGGCAAGTGAGGGAGAAGGTCTTATTTTTGCCTCCGCTTATCTCCATGCTGACCCCTGGGCCTTGGGGACGGGGCATTTGTAGTTTGAACTAGCAGTAGACGCCGTGCACCGGAAAGCAGCTGAGCCCACGGGCGGCCCTCGTCGGGAAGACATTGTGGACACCATGGTGTTCAAGCCAAGTGACGTCATGCTGGTCCATTTTCGAAATGTTGACTTCAATTATGCTACTAAAGGTATTGTTCTGGACTGTGACCCCATTCTGTGTTCTGGGGTTAGTGTGTGTGCGGGAGAGGGAATGGCCTTCGGCTTTGTGCTTTCGTCACTGCTTTTTTTTTTCTGAGGGAGATGGCTAGTGTTGGGTTTTTCTTCTTGAACTTTCTTCTTGAAGGTGTGTCTTGATTTCTAAGACTTAATGAGGTGAGTTCTGAGCTATGTTATGGTTCTTCCTTTCTTAGTTTGCAGCTCCTTGTTCATTTGGAACTATTAAGATAAGGTCTTTTGCGATGCCTCCCCCAACCCCAGCACACAGCCCAAAAGAGAGTTTAGGTCTGGGTTTTCTTAAACTTTTTTCCTTTGCTCCTGAGCTGCTTAGAGTGGTGGGAGGATCAGAAGGGTTACATGGTATCCTGATTGTCGGACCTGCCCTACAGACAAATTCACTGACTCTGCCATCGCCATGAACTCCAAGGTGAACGGAGAGCACAAAGAGAAGGTGCTGCAGCGCTGGGAGGGGGGCGACAGCAACAGCGATGACTACGACCTGGAGTCTGACATGGTATGGTTGTGTGACTGGGGGTCGTCGTCCCTCCCCTCACCCAGGGCTCGGGGACCCTGCTGCCAGAGTGGATTGTGGACAATGGGTCATTCTCTGGGAAGGGAGAGGAAAACCCTCTAAGGTTGCCTGTTCACTGGGTCCGATTTGAAATGAGAGTGGCAGGAAGCTCTCCAAAGAACGTTTCCCGCTATGTATGGTTGCAGACATGCATTTTTGTTTTAAATCACCTTTTTCAAACAAGTTGGTGAGGGTGAGTGCCGCTGTTTTGATGCACTTGGTGTTTCTCTGGCTGAAGTTTCATGCTTACACATCTTGTATGTGCACACTTTTGAGAGTGCGTTAGTAATGTAAGTTGCACATAATTTATTTCTCATTACCCGTCTTTGAACTTTTTATTTTTACTCTGATGCGCAAATCTCATTAGTGTATGACTTTTTGAGGCCACGTGGCACTCTTGTTTATGTATGTGCAAGCAAATGGAGACACAGTCGGTGGTCCTGCCCCTGACCACTGCAGTGAAGCAGCAGGTCACCTGGATCCTTTCCCGTCGTGTGTCAGAGTTAGGTTTGCACCACACTGTAGTGTGTGAGCGTGCGGCCCCATTACAAGAGCGTCTGGAATATTGTGAGAATTATTAACGTGTTTCGAGAGCACGTGCTGTTGGGGAACTGGCACCAGTACGTGGGCGTGCTCCACAGGGTCGCCACGGCCTCTGTTTGCCTTCAATAGTGCAGTGAAATGAAGCCTGCCTGTCCACACGTGTGCATGCCAAGCTTGACCTTGGCTGGTTGGAGTTGCGGTCATTCCCGTGTTAAGAAACATGCAGTGTTGGGCTTGCAGTGTCCTTCTGGCCACGTGGACCAGAACTCTTTTGGAGTAAAAATCTACAAATGCATTTCCGTCTTAGGGCTTAACTGGTTTTTCTCATTGTTGCCACTCCACGCATCCTTTGGTGGCGGCGATGCCGACAAGTCACGCACACCGGCCGCATTCCTTTTTCCAGAGTAGAGAAATGTGACTCGTTCCTGTTGCTTCCCTACCCGCGTTTTAAACTGCCTTCCCCCACCCCCACCTTTCTCCTGATCAGTCCAATGGATGGGACCCCAATGAGATGTTCAAGTTCAATGAAGAAAACTATGGTATAAAGACCACCTATGATAGCAGCCTCTCCTCCTACACGTGAGTATCTCCCGACTTCCCCGGCGATGCAGTCTGCATGTGGGGGGCGGTAACGGGAGGCAACCCTCTAAGCTTTTCAGGGGTCCAAGTTGCTGTCCCTCACTCGGGTCTGCTCTGCGAACTCCTCTCTCAGGTTCTCGCTGACCTCTTCCTAATCCAGGTCACCCAATGGGTAGAATTCACTCCTTCCTTGTCCGTCCACTTTTCCTTGGCATGTGAAACCTCTAGATCTGTATTGGTTGTGGAACGTCTCTCAGACTCGGGGGTATACCTTGGTGCAGGGCAGAACCCTAGTAGGGGACGCCTATTATCTGTGGGGCTGGGAGAAGACAGGACTGAAAGAACCGTTTCTCTTTCCCTTCGTATCCCTTTGCATCATCATGGGATGGCGGTGGCTTGTGTGGATTCTCTCAGGGTGCCCTTAGAGAAGGACAACTCAGAAGAGTTTCGCCAGCGGGAACTACGAGCCGCCCAGCTAGCCCGAGAGATTGAATCGAGCCCCCAGTACCGCCTGCGGATCGCCATGGAGAACGATGACGGGCGCACTGAGGAGGAGAAGCACAGTGCGGTCCAGCGGCAGAGCCCGGGCCGGGAGAGCCCCAGCCTGGCATCTAGGTAACGCTGGGCTTAGCCTGCAACTGCTCACAGCGGTATGGGAGCCCGCCGTGTGTGATGAGTCACTCATCTCGGCTACAGCTGTGGTTTGGGGGTGGGGTTGCCCCTCAGGATTCTGGCAGAGGTGCTTTCTCTTTTCCTCTGCACCATGAGCAGTCCTTTTCTCCCCCCTTACAAAGTGAACTCCAACCTCGGTAATGCACTCGTTCTCGTGGAAAGCTGCGTCATGGACTAGTCTGGCGTTCTTTGTCATAGGTTGGGAATGGTAGCATAGTGGCACACTGGCCAGACAGGATGGGTCGAGGCCGTGACCCTTAGGAGGGGCGGGATAGTGAACGAAGCCGGAGCCCCAGGCGCTGTGCGTGGTTGGGGTGGTCTTCCTAAGAACTCGGGGAATGGGTTTGCGGATTGTCTGGAAGGCCTTCATTGAATGCTCTCCACAGGGAAGGCAAATATATCCCTCTGCCCCAGCGAGTCCGGGAAGGTCCCCGGGGAGGTGTTCGATGTAGCAGTTCCCGGGGTGGCCGGCCTGGCCTTAGCTCGTTGCCGCCTCGTGGTCCTCAGCATCTGGACAGCAGCAGCCCTGGGCCAGGCGTGGAGGCGAGGGGGATCAATGGAGGTGAGTTGTGGAGCGGGCTTGTTGGAGGCTGAGGGGGAGGGACCGGGAGACGGGCAGGGGAGGTAGACTTGAAAAGTTGGGTTAGCTGCAATAGTGGTGATGTGCTCTATCTTTTCTTCTACCTTGTCTTTTTTTTTTGGGAAAAAAAAACAGGCCCTTCCCGAATGTCCCCAAAGGCACAACGGCCTCTGAGAGGGGCCAAGACTCTGTCTTCACCCAGCAGTCGGCCTCCTGGAGAAGCTTCGGTTCCGCCGCCTTCTGCAGGTAAAGTGTCACTGGCATTGGATTGAAGCTAGATGGGCAGACATTCGTAGAGGGATGTGAAGACAGGAGGGAGACGTTACCAGGGTGATGATGGGCTGAAGTGAGAGGTGGTGGGTAGGACTTTTTCTCCAGTGTAGGAAACCCAACTAGGGGTCATATCTGTCTGGCAGCTGTCTTTTGTTTCAAGTTGGTTTAAATGCCAACAGTTTAAAATCAGAATGCTTTTTGGAGATGTCAATGCTCTTGCCAACACCGAGCCTGCCTTGCCGCATCGCTCCTGTTGCCTGGCACGGAGACATAACTGCTCCATTAATCTGACCGGGTGCCCAGAAGGCCGTTCCCACTGTCTGTATTACCTGCCTTGCCATTCCATATTTGTAGGCATCTAAGCTTACAAACAGACCAACTCTTTTAACTTGTGGTGGTAGCAGCTTACCGTGTATACTCGAACATAAGCCAACCCGAGTATCAGCCAAGGCACCTAAGTTTACCACAGAATGCATTAAAGCTGTGCTGGAAACTCGGTGTTTACAGGAGTGTATACAGGAGTTACCACCCTGTACCTGTTGCTTCTCCGGTGGTTACGAACAGTAACCATTGTATAGCTCTCCCTTTTCTTCCAGTGGGCCGGATGTACCCCCCTCGCTCTCCCAAGTCTGCCACCCCTGCTCCAGTCTCAGCTTCCTGTCCTGAGCCTCCCATTGGCTCGGCAGTGCCAACTTCTTCAGCTCCCGCCCCCGTGACATCATCGGTGGTGGATCCTGGAGTGGGCTCCATTTCCCCCGCTTCTCCAAAGATCACTCTGGCCCCAGCAGATGGTAAGAGCTAGGTGGCTGGGGCTTGTGGACAGTAGGAAGTATTGTTCTGGATAGAAGAACCTTCAGGTCTGTCTGTCTGTCTCTCTCCCGGCTCAGTGAAAGAACTCCCGACCAAGGAGCCTGGGAGAAATCTTGAGCCCCAGGAGCTGGCCCGGATATCTGGGAAAGGTGAGCTGTTTTTTTGTCCCCCACCCACTAACCCAGCTCTAATGCTGGAGGTGAGGGAAGGGGAGGGGCGTTTATTTGTTTCAGTTAGTGAAGGTATTTAAATTGAGAAGCAGACACTCTGGCCCCTTTGATCCTTGGTGGTTTTTTGTCTCAGTTCCACAGAGTTCTCTTGCTCCCTGGGTGCTCTGGGCTGTTAGCAATGTGTAGTCAGCCATCTTTGAGGAGGAAATGGTTATTTTCCCTTTTCCCATTTGCTTGTAGTCCCTGGCCTGCAGAATGAACAAAAGCGATTTCAACTGGAGGAACTGAGGAAGTTTGGGGCCCAGTTCAAGGTGAGAGCTGGACATCTGGGGTGTGGAGAGCTTAGGTGTGTGCACAGCCTCACTCGTTGCTCCACGAGATGAGGCTCGAGTAAGGAACAAGGCAGCAGGAGCTGGTGTCTGGACCAGGAACGGAGGTAATGGATGTGTTCTTCTCATTGCAGCTGCAGCCCAGTAGCTCCCCTGAGACAAGTCTGGATCCCTTTCCTGCCCGGATCATGAAAGACGAGGCCAAGGGGAAGGAGAAGGAGATTGACGGCCTCTTGGCTTCAGAACCCATGGGGTCCCCAGTCCCCTCCAAGACAGACTCAGTGTCGGATAAAGAGGAGAAACCACCCCTGCCTCCTGCAGGAGGCCCCGAGGGACCAGAGCAGCCCCTCCCATCTTGTTCGAGCCAGACAGGCAGCCCCCCAGTGGGCCTCATCCAGGGTGACGACAAGGACGAGGGCCCTGTTGCTGAGTGAGTGCTGGAGAGTGGGTGGGTGCCCCGGGGGAAAGAAGGCTAGGCCATGAGCATTTACTCTCTGCTCTCTTGCAGACAAGTAAAGAAGTCGACGCTGAACCCTAATGCCAAGGAGTTCAACCCGGCAAAACCTCTGCTCTCTGTGGTGAGACAGGGCAAGGCTTTGGTTTCTATGAGGGTGACTTGGGTGCGGGCTAGGGGTACTCGCCAGCCAGTAAGAGGAGGCAGTGCAAAAACGGGGAGGCATAGCAGTAGTTGGGGGAGGTGGAGACTGCTCTCCAACTCTGGGGTAGCCAGAGGTCTTGGTGTGCCTGCCCGGTAGTGGTGGCTTTCTCTCAGGCTAACAGTTTGGTGCAGGAAGTGGCTCAGTGTGAAACTGTTCTGAGTGCAGGCATCGTTCGGGCAGAGGCACTGAGCTTGAGTCCCGACACTTACGGACTCGGTGATCTGGCTTCTGGTCTTGCCCGACATGTGGAGAGAGAGCTGCTGCCATTAGGGGAGGTATAAAAAGTCAAAACCTCGTTCCTCCTTGTTTTCCGCAGAATAAATCCACCAGTACCCCAACCTCCCCGGGGCCCCGAACCCATTCAACTCCTTCCATCCCGGTGCTGACCACAGGCCAGAGTGGCTTATATAGCCCCCAGTACATCTCCTACATACCTCAGATCCACATGGGGCCAGCCGTGCAGGTGAGAGGCTGGTTGGGCCCAGGGTGGGGGATTGGGGCTGAGAAGGAATGGTTAGGGACTGCCTCAGGTTTATGGCAGGCCGCTTGGCCTTATGGGACCCCTTTTCTCCAGGCACCTCAGATGTACCCGTATCCTGTGTCCAACTCTGTGCCTGGGCAGCAGGGCAAGTACCGGGGTGCCAAAGGTGAGCGGGTCCAGGGGGGGCGCAGTGTGTGTGGGCTGCCCCATGTTACTCCTGGCAGATGGAGCTGAAGCTCTGATATTATCTGTCCCCCAACCCTCAGGTTCCCTGCCACCCCAGCGCTCGGACCAGCATCAGCCCGCCTCAGCCCCACCGATGATGCAGGCCGCAGCTGCTGCCGGCCCACCTCTGGTGGCTGCCACACCCTACTCTTCGTATATCCCCTACAACCCACAGCAGTTCCCAGGCCAGCCGGCCATGATGCAACCCATGGCTCATTACCCCTCCCAGGTAACGGCCCTGGAGGGCAGTGCGGGGGGGTGGGCAGGACAAAGGCAGTGTTGTGCATGGTGTCGGCCACCTGCGGCACTCTGCCAACAGACCCAGGCCACTGTTGGCACCCCTAACAGTCCTTGAATATCTGAGCCTTAGTTCCCTCCTCCTCAAGAGGAAGCAACAATTGTATCCATTTGGCAGAGCTAGGTGACTGGTCATGGCAGCTGTGCTGCAGCGTAGGCCGTGCTGTGTCCAGGGTGACCCGGCAGGACATCACTCCAGAGGCTCCTGTTGTGCCAACTGGTGTTCTCTCGTCTGTCTCACAGCCGGTGTTTGCCCCCATGCTTCAAAGCAACCCACGCATGCTGACGTCCGGGAGCCATCCCCAGGCCATCGTGTCGTCATCCACCCCACAGTACCCTTCTGCGGAGCAGCCCACCCCCCAAGCCCTTTACGGTGAGCTCATGGGTCACCCATTGCCCTTGGGCCTCAGCCCACTGGTGTGCCGGGCCCTGACTCTCCCCGTTTGCTGCAGCCACTGTCCACCAGTCCTACCCACACCATGCCACGCAGCTCCACGCCCACCAGCCGCAGCCGGCCACCACGCCTACGGGGAGCCAGCCACAGTCCCAGCACGCGGCCCCAAGTCCCGTCCAGGTGCTTGCTCTGGGAGGGGCCAGAGGGGAAGGCTGGGATGGGTGCAGGGGGAGCTGGAAGGTTGGGGGTTGGTGGGCGGGCAGCCTGGGTTCTTGAGGAATGCCTGGCACTCACCCTTCTCTCCCCCTGGCAGCACCAGGCGGGACAGGCTCCACACCTGGGCAGTGGACAGCCACAGCAGAATCTGTACCACCCAGGTGCCCTGACAGGCACGCCTCCTTCTCTGCCACCGGGACCTTCCGCCCAGTCCCCTCAGAGCAGCTTCCCCCAGCCAGCCGCTGTGTATGCCATCCATGCCCACCAGCAGCTGCCCCACGGCTTCACCAACATGGCCCATGTCACCCAGGTAAGTGCCACCGGGAAAACGAAGTGTCCACAGGTTTTCGGGGGGAATTCCAGGTCCTTCATTCCCCCCACAAGCTCTGCACAGACGGATACTTCATAGGAGCAGGGGATCGTCCATTGTGCCCACCCCTGCCTCCCCACCCCAGGTTTCCGCGCTTCCGACATTTCCTAGTTCCTTTCTCTTTGCAGGCCCATGTCCAAACTGGAATCACAGCAGCTCCGCCCCCTCACCCTGGGGCTCCCCACCCGCCCCAGGTGATGCTGCTGCACCCACCCCAGAGCCATGGGGGGCCCCCCCAAGGCGCGGTGCCCCAGAGTGGGGTGCCTACACTCTCAGCTTCCACACCCTCACCCTACCCCTACATCGGACATCCCCAAGGTGAGCAGCCTGGCCAGGCGCCTGGATTTCCAGGAGGAGCCGATGACAGGATTCGTGAGTTCTCGTTAGCTGGGGGCATTTGGCATGGAAGAGCTGAGGGGCTGCAGGTGGGGCAGGATGCACGGGTTCTGGGCGGGGAGTGAGGGGTCTTGGAGGCAGGGCTATCCCACAGGGCGCCCGCCGACCTGCACCTGTCTGTGAAGCATGTAGGGTGGGCAGAAGCCACAGCCGCCGCCGCCAGGGGCTTGCTCCTGGCTCTGTCCTTTGCTTCCCTCCGTCCTCGCTCAGTTGTGATCCAGCAGCCCCCCTCCCCACTGCCTCCCCAGCTCTCAGTGACCCCGACTGCCTCCTGACTTAGCCGAGGTAAGGTCAGCGCAGCAGACAGGGCCAGGCTGGGGTGGGGGGGGCTGAGCTGGGCACACAAGGAAGGGCTCTGGCTCACTGGGAACCAGTGATTGATCTGTGCTTCTGACAGCCCCCCCTGAGATGCCCTGAGGAGGCCGTTCCTCCCCCCCTGCCCCCCACCCCTCCCTGGACGGCATTGGATGGAGGGACGCTGCCGGGTTCTAATGCTCCTGCTCTCTTCTCTCTCCCCTCCAACCAGTTCAATCTCATCCCTCCCAGCAGCTCCCCTTCCACCCCCCGGGGAACTGAAGATTGCCCTGGCAGCGACCTGAGACCTCCATGATGGAGGGAAGAGTGATCTATGTCTCTTCCCCCAGCAGCTCGGACCAGTCCCAGCCCCTGGCCCCCTCCCCCCTCTCCCCCCGGGGAAGCTGGGCAATTCCTGGCAAGCACCTTGAATGGGAGGGGCCTCAAAGTGGGTAGGGTCAGGGCCCAGTTGGGTGGGTGGGTTCCTGCTCTGGCTTTGCCCATTCCCACCCCATCTTGCCCTTCCATCCTCTCATCTCTCCCCTGCTGGAGACAGAAGATCTTTTATTTTCTATTATTTATAACCTCAAGACTTGGGCCCCCTGTTCTTCCCTCATTAACGAGTGACCTGCGTGAAAGACAGACAGATGCCCCACAGGATGGTTGGACAGGACTTTTACTTTTTATTACATAAAAATATTTAAAAAAATAATAAAAAAATAAAATTTTAAACTAACTTAACCTGCCTATCATCTTCTCTGTGGAGAGCAGGGCAGCACCATAGCCCTCTACCAAGGGCTGACCTCCAGAACCTAGAGGCTGGGGGCCAGGGTCCCGGAGGGCCAGGCAGAGTGGAGTGAGGCTCTCTGTGGGATTGGCAAGCGCTGAGTGCTCATCCTGACCCTCTTCTTCCATGTGTAAATGGCATCTGGATCCCAGATGGTCACTGCAGGTTGTGTTGTGTGAGGTCGCTCAGCGTGCATGGAATTTGCCAAGGTGGGCCCCGGATTTAAGTCCCTCGTGAGTCCTGCCTCTGTGGTGAAGTGCCTCAGCTTTTAGTTGACTGACCTGCACTGGGTCTTGGGTGTAGGTGAGCCCTCTGAAGATGAAGTTGTTACGGAGACGGGAGAGAAGCTAGATACGGGGTGTGGAAAGGGGTGGGGGAGCCAGCACCACTTCATTCAAGGAGGCATTTGGGGTTGTCGCTGCTTATACAAGATGTAGTCTTGCCCTTACGGTTGTGAGGGGTAAGTTTTGGACAGATAAAGGTTATGCATTGGGCTTTTAACCTCAAAGTCAGTGGTTCAAAATCCGCTGCTCTGCAGATGAGGCTTCTCCCGTTAAAGATGGGACAACCTTGGAAAGCCAACCACAAAGGCAGTCCTCTTTTGGCTTGTAGGGTCACTGGGAGTTGGACTTGATGTTGGCAGTGAAGGTTGGTTTGGGGGTCATTTTCAGTGGAAGGCCAGGGGTATTTCAGCTGAGACCAGGGCAGAAAGAGGAAGGTTCAAGATAGAGGAGATGTTTCAGGGTGTGAGGATTGGATGCTTGACGAGTTGAGAAGGGGACAGAAGGGTTTCCACAAAATGAGAAGTTAAAGTGGTTTGGCAGCTATGTGGCCCCTAAAACCTGGCAGGATTAGTCGGGGTTCCTAGGTGGAAGATGGGGGGGCTTAAGGTGTCTGAAGTGCAGACAGGTCAGGAGAGAACATACTGGTCACTGTTCCCGAATTCTCCAAACCCCTAAGAACTGCACTTAGGTAACATCTTAAGCCCAAGCAGAAGTCAGTTACAAGGGGTGCACCTACCCTATCCTTGATGTGAGAATTCCCGTGAGACCCACATTCCCCCAGGACACTGAGGTGAAAGCAAACTTGCCCTGTTGAGAACAAGCCTTTTTGCAAAGTTCTTACACGTTTGTGTCAAATTCTTTCCCTGGAGTTGCAAATCAAATGACCTCAAATTGGCTCCACACCCCCGGCCTCTGATCTGTGGGTGCCAGGCATGGCCAACCCTTGAAAAGGGGGCTCATGCACCGGCTGCTTGGAATCTGCTGGGCATTCCATGTGCGTTACCTGCCAGCACCTTACTCCCTGCACACTTGATGAAACAGCCGCTTCCTTTTAAATCCCAGTAAATGCTGAAATGTCGCACCTGAGTCAGGGTGTGGCAGGGAGTGACCCATCCGGTAATCAGCCCTAAGCACCACTGGAACTGGCCGCAGTGATGAGAGCTGATGTTTTGGGAGTGAATCAATCCCCAGCCGGAGAATTTTAAGGGGGCAGCTTGAAATTAACTGATGATCTGGAGGAGGAAATAGGTTTGGCAACTGAGCTGATCTTAACCAAACTGGCCCAGGTTCATTCCCCAAACTTCCAGGCAGCTAGACCACACACCCCCTATCCCGGAATGGGTTACTAGATGATGCCGTAATGTTTACTGGGCTAGTTTTCTCTTCGGCATTTCTCCCCACAAATAAACTGCACCCACCAAGGCCAAGGTGACCTTGGTTCAAAGCAACCTACCCACTAACTGCCCCGGGGTTTCCAGGGCTAATCTTTCTGGAGCTGTCACATCTCCCTTAGAAGTAACTCATGGATTCAAGCCGCCAACCAAAGGTTGGCTGAGCATTGACATTGAGCGCTAGTGGGTCACAATGACAGCATCTACAGGAAGGACACAACACACAGGCTAGGCTTCTATTCACAGAACAGTTTATTGGCCTGCTCCCACCGGGTGGCCATTCCTTGGGAACAGGAAGCATCAGTCAAGCTCTACTCGCCTGGGTTGCCGAGGGCTGGCTGCAGGAGCAGGAGGGGACACTGGCCGGGGCAACCCTGAAGCAGATCTCGGAGCATAGGGCCACACACTCAACTCCATTTGATGTTCTTGTCCTCCTCCGTTAAGGCCTGCGTGTCAGTGACAAGGCCGGTGCCAATGGTCCGGTTGCCGTCTCGCAGGGTGAACCGCTGACCCTTTTCTAGGATCATCGGCTGCCTAAGAATCAAGGTGAGCTTCAAGTCTTCCCCGGGCATGGCAAGTTCCTGCAGGGAGACACGGATTCTGTCGCGTGTGAACCTGTGCACCTCACCTGCTGGCTACTGAGAAAACACTCCTGGAAGGACCTCTCCTAGTGCCGATTGTGTCTAGGGACAGTTTGGGCCCAGCTATCAAGGCAGATTCAGCGACATGCAAAGACCAGAGAGGGAGGAACAGGACAGGTGGTAAACAGAGCCCTGAAGGTTTTCTCTGAGCCTTCCTATACTGCTCTGAAAGGTGGAGAAAACCACCCTACCCTGGGAGAGGACAGCATGCTTGGTCATTAACAGAGGGGCAGTGGGAAGGAGGAAGACCCTCGACAAGGTGGGCCGGCAGTGTGAGGATGGCCCAGCCCAGGCGGGGCTTCCTTCGGTTGTACAGGTCACTATGGGTCGGAATCGACTAGATGGCACCGAACACCCTAGGAAGATACAAGCTTTTAACCCATTTCTGAGGTACCTCCACCTCCTAGTTTCACCCACACCACCAGCCCCTGGGTGACCCAAGGAAACCGTCACCCCGTTGTCACGTGAGACCTGGGGCAGAAGTCCTCATTATGACTCCTTCATGCTTCCCTGTACCCACGTACCTTCCCCGGGGGTAAGAGGACACGACAGGCCATGTCCCAAGTCAGGGAGAACATGACAGGCATGAAGTGGGACACGAAAGGCTTGTGGCGGCCACCTTCTTCCTTGCTGAGAATGTAAACCTGGAAGAGGGGGGGGGGGGAACGGGACAGCAATGAGAGCTGGAGACACTGTTGCTACAAAGGGGAGTCAGCCTTAGCCCTGCCCACCATCACCTGGAGCCCTCACCTGGGCCTCCACCTTCTGGTGGGGCTGGACGGAACCTGGCTTGGCCATGACCAGGCCCCGCCTCAGGTCTTCGCGCTTCAAGCCCCGGACCAGAGCCCCGAGGTTGTCACCCGCCTCTGCCCTGTCCAGGCTCTTATGGAACATCTCGATGCCTCATGGGGGGGGGGGGGGGAGAGAAGGGAGGCTCAGAAAGGTTGGAAGGTCACCCTGGACAAAGCCCCTGGGGTCCAAGGCTTCCTGTACCTGTCACCACAGTGCGGATGTTCTTGCTGTGGCCCAGGAACTCACACTCATCGCCCTTCTTCAAGATGCCCTGTTCCAGCGTGCCTGTCACCACCGTGCCCCGGCCTGGGAAGGAGCAGGAGAGGACATGAGCAGCCCTGGGCTGGGCTACCATGGGGAGTAGGGGGTGCCAGCAAGCACGGTCCGCTCCTCACCCGGGATCGAGTAAATGGATTCGACGGGCAGCAAGAAAGGCTTCTCCAGGTCCCGAGTGGGCACCGGAATGTGGGTGTCCACAGCGTCCAGCAGCCTCTGCACTGACTTCAGGCCCAGCTCGGGGTCCCGTTGCTGTGGGGGAGGAAGACAGGACTCTGAAAATTTCCATTCTGTTCTGTTTACTTATCAAGCGCCAGTCCCTCGGTGGCCTCAGAGCAGAGCTCTGCATGCCTACCCAGCTCCCCCCCCCCCACCTCACCTCAAGGGCACAGAGAGCAGAGCCTATTATCACAGGGGTCTCCTCTCCTTTATAACCAAACTCGGTGAGCAGTTCCCGGATTTCCAGCTCCACCAGCTCCACCATCTCGGAGTCTTGCACCGCGTCCGCCTTGTTCACGTACACGACGATGTGCTCCACCCCAATCTGTGCGTGGGGACAGACCCAGGGAAGGTGTCCAGAGTGGCCGGACCCCCACTCTCCCTTTCCACCCCTCCCCCGCTCGGAGTACCTGTTTGGCCAGTAGTAAGTGCTCTCGGGTCTGGGGCATGGGGCCGTCATTGGCTGCCACCACCAGGATGCAGCCATCGAGGGGAGCAGTGCCCGTGATCATATTCTGGGTTGGGAAAGGAGAGGGCACAGTCAGCCTAGTTCAATCGGCTGGTGATCTACCTGGCCCTCGGCACAACGCACGAGAACCTAAGACTCCCGGCTGCCTTGCCTGGCACAGCCCACTGAAGGGGTCCAGGGCACAAAATGCATCAGCTCAAATGCCTACATTCAGTTTATCTCCAGCACCACACCCCCACCCACTCTACACACCGCATTCTGGTCCACTCCCAGGTCCTGCGAGCTTCACCTTGACATAGTCGGCATGGCCCGGGCAGTCTGTGTGGGCATAGTGGCGGGCGGCGGTACTATACTCCACATGCGCGGCGTTGATCGTGATGCCCCGGGCTCGCTCTTCCGGGGCATTGTCGATCTCTTCATATTTCTTAAACTTGGCTCCGCCGCCCTCCGCTAAAACTGGAGGGCAAAGAACACACCCCTAGGCTAAAGTTCCGTGTCACGTGGGCCACACCCCTGCGCCTCTCTCACCTAAACACAGGCCGGAGGCTAAAGATACAGGGACCTCTGTCCAAGTCCTGCGGCTTCTCCAAGGAGAAGGCCACTCAAGGTCCTCCCAATCCACGCATCATGGATAGTTGATGTTTTGGGCAAATCGACATCTTCCACCTGCCCAGGTTCTGGTCCCCAAGGCCACACCCATCCAGCAGCCGGTCAGCGCCCCGCATCCCCAGCTCCTGCCCCCCACCCCATGGCCGATGCCCCCACCCCATGGCCGCTTACTCTTGGTGATGGCCGCTGTCAGCGTGGTTTTGCCGTGATCCACATGGCCGATGGTTCCCACGTTCACGTGGGGCTTGTCGCGTACGTAGGTCTTCTTCGCCTCTACGGCCAAACCGCGGCACCAGGGCGGCAGCGTGCGGGCCTTCGGCGGCCGCAGCAGACCCTGCAGTCGTGGGGCCGGCTTGGCGCCGAGACCTGCCGGGACAGAAGCTTGGCGTCAGCGTGCGGGCCGGAACCCGGCCACCCAGGCGCACTTTGCGCGTCTGCACGCCCCCGCCCTCCGCGCCCCTCACCGCAGAAGCGGGGCGTCGCGCGCAGCAGGGTCGCGGCCGCCATTACGGTGGTGCAGGCGCCCGGGGGACCGCGGACCGGCAGCCCGCGCGTGCTGCAGGGGAAGGGCACGTCGGGCTGGAAGCCACTTCCGCCGGAAGTAAGGACCAAGAGGGCAAACCTGGGCGCCTCTAGCCGCCAGTCTCTATGGCAGTTTCGGCCGACTTCCGGGAGCGAGGCGGAGGGCTTGGGAGAACGTGCCGGTGGCCCGGGCCGGTCGGCACTTTCCCCACCGGCGCCCTGGCCCCGTGGGCAGCGGAACTGCACCCTGATCTAAGGTGGCGCCGCGGGGAGATGGTCCCAGGATGCACCGGGGGCGCCTGGGCGCCCGCTCGGGGCGGAGGGCCTAGGGTGGGTCTGCGCCGGGCCTAGAGGGAGCCCAGGCCGGGCTCACGGGAGAGGGCCCCACTCCTGGCTTCCCACCCGCCGCGTCCCGCTGGAGGCAGGACCTGGCCCTGGGCGCCCTTCGGGCCCTTTCTGAGCTGTACCATGGGAATAATCGTGGCCCCGTGATCGAGAGCGCCTACCGACTGGGCCTGAGAGAGGAAACGAACTGGCGGCCCTAGGACTTCAGGATGTAGAGTCCCGGCTCCTCAAATACCTTCCCCCCAACACCGGGCTCTCGCGTTCGCCCCTGTTGCTGTGTGGTTCGAGGGAGGTGCTGGGCTGCAGATCCCACGGTCCGCACTGCAAGCCCGTCAGCCTCTCCGCCCGAAAAGGTGGAGGCGCTCTGCCCCGTCAGGATTTACAGCCTCGGAAACTTAAAGGGGTGACTCTCTCCCGCCCTAGACGGTCGCCATGGGTCAGAATTGACTCGAACGATCCGGACCTGAAGAGGGAATGATCTCTGGGCCGAGTTGAGCTGCGCTTCTGGGGCTTCCAAAGGTTGAACAGCCCTGGCTTCTCGAATACATGCCCCCAAGACAAGGCTTTGCTAATGATCCCCATAGATAGCCTCCTCCCGCTCCCCCTTATTTTACAGATTAAGACTCAGGCTGAAGAACACCCTGATGTGTCTCTAGCACTCATCCCAGGGCGGGGGAAGTAATGAATGGCTGGTTCAGAAAGGTCTGGGGCCCATTGGCAAATGCAAGAGCAGTGAAAAGCCTTGGAGGACATCATCTTGAAATCACAGCAGCTGCCTGACCCGGATGAACCGCTCCAAGCTCAGCAGGTGTGTGAGTCAATAGTCCGGGCTGGTTTCGAACAGTCCACTGACGGGTCCCTTGAAAGGACCCCTGGTGGCAGAGGTTATGTGGGGCTGCAACTCGCACCGATGGGGAAGGATGAGGCTTTCCATGCCCTTCAAGAGTTTCCTGTTTTGGAAACCCACCTGGGCAGCTTTTTTTTTTTGAGAGCTCCTATGGAGAGTAGGATTCCACAGGGCTGGGCACAGCTCCTCCTGGAGCTGAGTTTGGGATTGGGAAAGAAGTCTGAACTAAAGCCATTTGGGTGTGAAGCATTGCACAAAGGGCTCTTTCTTCTCAGTGGTGTACCATTTTACAGGTGAAAAAACTGAGGATCAGGGAGATTCACATTAGACCTCTAAAACCTCAAGAACTGTGAAAGCTTATCCACTTAAAAAGTCCAACACCGAGGTATTAGTTTAACGATCATGCTGTTCAGATAAAGCCAAGGAACTTGCTAAGAAACTTCTGGCCCTCCAGCCCATCGGCCCAAAAACCAAACCTCACTGCCATTGAGTTGATGCTGACGCATGTTGCCAGGTGCCATTGAGTGGGTTCCGACCTAGAGCGACCTGGTACTGTGCCATCTTCACAGTTGTTCCTGTGCGTGAGCCCATTGTTGGAGCCACGGTGTCAGTCCATCTTGTTGACGACTTTCTTTTTTGCTGCCCTTTTTCCAGTTCCAGCTCATAACTCATAGGGGCCCGAGAAGGATGGAGCAGAACTGCCCCTGTTGGTTTCCGAGCTGGTAACTCGTGACAGGATTCAACAGCCTCATGTTTCTCCCTGGGAGAGGTGGGTGGTTTCTAACTGCTCACCTGGTGCTGGCAGGCCAACACAGCCACCGTGCCAGCGGGGGCCCCATCCTGCTGAGGAAGGGTGGTAAACCGCGTACTTTCATTGTCCCTTTCCGGTCCTTCAGTCACTCGTTCCTAAGAGTTTATCCTCATATACTATTGGCCACAGGTAGGAGGTGATTTGGGGGGGGATGGCATGACGATCTTAGTGGTATTATCTTTATAATTTGATTCTTTGTTTAGCAACTGTAACGAGGTCTAAGTGGCACACTGTAAATTGTACATCGTGGTCAGTTTGATAAGTCTGGGCCCGTCTTTTTGAACCACAATCAAAATCCTGACCCTCTCTCTCATCGCCCCCAAATATTTCCTTGTGGTGTTCCATACTATCTCTCCCGCCTCTGAACCCCAGCAGCCCCCCTCCCCCTCCCGGTCTAGGCAAGCATCAGTGCTTTCTGCCATTACCCACGTCTGCTATTTCTGTTCTGATATTTTTTTTTCACGTCAAGGGGTGTGGCTTGGCTTTGCTCCTCTTACTGATCAGTTATGTTCTATTCTTAGGAACCTTGTTGGGTTTTTTTTAACAATTTATTGGGGCTCATACAATTCTTATCACAGTTCATACATATACATACATCAATTGTATAAAGCACATCTGTACAGTCTTTGCCCTAATCTTTTTTTTCTCTTCTTTTTTTCTCTTTTCTTTTTTTACATTTTATTAGGGACTCATACAACTCTTACCACAATCCATACATATACATACATCAATTGTGTAAAGCACATCCATACATTCCCTGCCCTAATCATTCCTTGCATCAGGTCCTCTTTTTTTTCCCCTCCCTCCCCATTCCCCCCTCCCTCATGTGCCCTTGGTAATTTATACATCGTTATTTTGTCATATCTTGCCCTATCCGGAGTCTCCCTTCCCCCCTTCTCTGCTGTCCCTCTCCCAGGGAAGAGGTTACATGTGGATCCTTGTAATCAGTTTCCCCTTTCCAACCCACTCACCCTCCACTCTCCCAGCGTCGTCCCTCACACCCTTGGTCCTGAAGGTATCATCCACCCTGGATTCCCTGTACCTCCAGCCCTCATATGTACCAGTGTACAGCCTCTGTCCTATCCAGCCCTGCAAGGTAGAATTCGGATCATGGTAGTTGGGGGGAGGAAGCATCCAGGATCTGGGGGAAAGCTGTTCTTCATCGATACTACCTCACACCCTAATTAACCCATCTCCTCTCCTAAACCCCTCTATGAGGGGATCTCTATTGGCCGACACTTGGGCCTTGGGTCTCCACTCTGCACTTCCCCCTTCATTCAATATGATATATATATACATATATACACATACATACACACACTTATATCGTTTTGTTTTGTTTTTTGCATGATGCCTTATACCTGGTCCCTTGGGCACCTCGTGATCACACTGGCCAGTGTGCTTCTTCCATGTGGGCTTATTTGCTTCTTAGCTAGATGGCCACTTGTTCACCTTCAAGCCTTTAAGACCCCAGACACTATCTCTTTTGATAGCCGGGCACCATCAGCTTTCTTCACCACATTTGCTTATGCACCCATTTGTCTTCAGCGATCCTATCATGGAGGTGTGCAGTCAATGATGATTTTTTGTTCTTTGATGCCTGGTAACTGATCCCTTTGGGACCACTCGATCACACAGGCTGGTGTGTTCTTCCATGTGGACTTTGTTGCTTCTGAGCTAGATGGCTGCTTGTTTATCTTCAAGCCTTTAAGACCCCAGTCACTATCTCTTTTGATAGCCGGGCACCATCAGCTTTCTTCACCACATTTACTTGTTCACCCACTTTGGCTCCAGCCGTTGTGTTGGGAGAGTGAGCATCATAGAGTTCCAATTTAATAAAAGAAGGTATTCATGCATTGAGGGAGTGTTTGAGTAGAGGCCCAAGGTCCTTCCGCCACCTTAATACTTGACAAAATAACACTGCGTTCTGAAGACAAAATGAGTGCATAAGCAAACGTGAAGAGAGCTGATGGTGCCAGGCAATCAAAAGATACAAAATATTTGCTTGTAGTAAAACAGTCAGCCATCTAGCCAGGAAGCAACAAGCCCACGAGGAAGAAGCACACCAGCCTGTGTGATCATAAGGTGTCGACAGAGAGAGGTATCAGAAGTTAAAAAAAAATGCATCCAAATTGATAGGAAGGGGAGTGGATGTAGTGGAGACTCGGAGTCCACCAGCAAGACAACTGGACAGTCCCTCTTCAGAGGGCCTCACGGAACAGGGTAAATCCAGAGTGTGGTGTGGCACTGATAAACCATAAAACTCTCCTCTAGTTCTTTGAGATTTTCTCCCCTTATTGTGATGGTCCATACATGATATACCTCATTAATCATCTTAGATTTGCGAATGTTAATTCAAGATCACTTGGTACATGGTAGTCAAGACAGATGACCCCTCAGAGACAGTGACAGGAGTAAGGATTCCCTGAGGGTGCAGGAAGTGGGTGGGTGGGTAGGGGGGAGGGTTGAGAGCATTAATGATTGTAAAGCCCCAGCCAATGGGATTGAACAACAGAACTGTACAGGAAGGGAAGATATATTGAAATGAATAAGACATGTCAATAAAATTATTTTTTTTAAAAACTGGATTGTGATAAGAGTTGTATGAGCCTCCAGTAAAAATGATTTTTAAAATTATTTAAAAACAGTAACACTTGTCCGTGAAGGGTTACACAGCAGTTATGGTGCCCGTTAAGCAATTGTGACACGTGTCATGGTGGCCTCCTTCACAAGCTCACAAGCCCTCGTTTCCGTGGGCTTTTCTGTTTGGTCTAGATTTTAATGTATATTGTTTATTGGATGATATTGAGGTTAAAAATGAACCAATGTACAGTATCAATCGAGTGGCACATATTGGGGGGGACCAAACCCCAAGTCGGCTATCAAAGCCCGTCCTGCCTTCACAGCGCCCTTCCAGGCCGAGCAGATGCTCCGTAGGGTTGGTTCTCAGGGCTGTAAACCTTTACAAAGCACCCTCTTTCCCTGGAGGGTGGCTAGTGGGTTTGAACCACTGGTCAGCAGCCTGCTGCTTAACTAACCGCCATGTGAGCTCAGTTATGGCATTGGAGTGCTAACTGCTGGGCCAGTGGTTCTAATTCACCAGCCACTGGGAGGGAGCACAGCAAGGCTTTCTACTCTGTTTACAGAGTTGTTTAGGAAGCCCATGGGGCAGTTGTTCCCTGACCTAGAGGGTCACTATGAGTTGGCAGTGAGTTTGGGTTCGGGCACATTAATGACTGAAGCTTGAGGAACACGGTGCCAAGAAGAGTCCATGGGGGCGGGGGGAATGTGTGCCGTCGAGTGTGCAAAGCAGCAAATGAGACCTTCGGGAATCTAGGTACAGATAACCCAGCAGACGTCCTCTCGTCGGCTGGTTTAAGCTGAAGAAGGGTTAGAGTAGTAAGCTGCTGACAGATTTGTGGAGAGGGCTGAGAACGAACTCCCAAGTCACAAATCTGACCCAATGAGGAAACGACCATGACCCCTGCCACCAAACCGAGAACCAGAGCTGTTGCTGGCAGCTCGAGCCACATTGGCATCCGCAAAGCGATGCATACACCGTCTCACGTGGATGTATCTGATGAGTGACGCCTAGCTCATGGCTCAGAGGAGGCAGACGTGTAGTCTAGCTCTGATACTGGGGAGGCACAAATGATTGGAGGGGTTCCCCAAATACAGAAAGTCTCTTGGCATCCAGATTTTCTGGAGCCATGGAGGCTGGAGAAACCTTGAAACAGTTGCTGTGAGGTCCATGTAGTTTAGAAGGCCCATCGCTGTGGTGTGATTCTGCATCTCAGCGACCCTAAAGGACAAAGTCGAACTGCCTCGGGGGGTTTCCTGGGCTGTGGTCTGCGGAAGCCGGCCCCATCTTTCTCCCATAGTGACTGGTGGCTTCAAACCACGGACCTTTCTACTGCTGCGTGCTCTCACCCTGCACCACCTAGCTCCTCCTTGCTTTGCTTGGGACCTCTTCTGTCTCACCAGCTCACTCAATGGTAACTTTGCTTTTCACTCTGAAGCACACACAGGGACTAACAAGTGAAGACGTGTTTGAAGGAACCGCTTGTTGAATCCTATCTGTTGGGCATTTTTACAGGGACTTTGTTTGAGGTTTCCATTGGAAAACAAAATCTGTATTCACGTTTGTTTTATAAATAAAGATGGGTCACAATCCATACATATACATACATCAATAGTAAAAGCACATCTGTACATTCTTTGCCCTAATCATTTTCAAAGCATATGTATATGTATGGATTGTGATAAGAGTTGTATGAGTCCCTAATAAAATGTTAAACAAGTAAATACATTGGGGTAAATAAATAAAGGTGGGTCACTGTGACTTTGGGGGCCTCGAGTGGTTATTATCTCTTGGGGCAGTGACTTCCCAAAGGAGCCGGAGCTCTGGTGTCCTTGAGAGCAGTCCAGCCCTGGGGCAAATCGACTCGGCCCCAGAGCTGGATCCTGAGTGTCTACAGACTCTGATGGGAAGCTCAAAGGCATCCTTCATTCTTCTCGTCCCCACCTGCCAGCCGGGCAGTGCTGGCGTGGCCACCCCTCCCACACTGCTCATCAGCCCCCTCCCGGGTCACTGCACATCTTGCCCCCAGGCCTGGTTGGTCCCTTCTTCCCAGCTATCTCCATCCTAGCCCCGTGTGCCCTTCCTAACACAGAGCCCCCACCCACTCCTGTCCTGCAGGCATGACTGAGGACGTCCCAGTTGGAAATGTCCTAAGTCTGCCAAGTCAGACACCCCATAAGTTGCCTAGGTGGGTCAGCCCTACATGGCTCCCTAGAAGGTGGCCCCACTTTGGAGCCTGAAACTAGAGAGAGGGAACTGGATGTTCAGAGGCAGGACCCGAGCAAACCTGGGGGGCTTTAGGCCCAGACATGCTCAGGATGCACTGGATATGGTTTGGAGGGACAGGGAGGTCCAGGCCAAAGAATGAGGCTAACTTTGACATCCCAGAACAGATAGCAGAATAGGAGAAATCCCCATCTCGGGATAAGGAAGGGCCCAGATGGCCTTTATAAGAATCCTGGAGGCGATCAGGTGGTGAAGAGGCTTTGTATTAGACTGTGGTCTGCAAGGTTGGCAGCTTGAAACCACCAGCAGCAACTCAGGAGAAAGACAGGGCTCCACCTCGTCTCCAGTCCTGCCTCTTCCTGTGCGGTCACTGCAAGTCAGGATTGACTTGATGGCAGCGAAACCCAGATGGAGGATGGGTCAAGAAACAATAGCTTCAGTGTGGGGATGTTTTCATTAAAAAAAAAAAAAAGAATTCTAGAAACAATTCCTCCCCCCACCAGAGACCCCTAGTTCCCTTCGAAGAGATGGAGCAGAGCTTCCCTGTCTCCAGTCTTGGGTTCATGATTCATTTAGCAGTCGACACAACCCATCCTTCCTGCTTATAAGTGATTGGTCCAAGGATGGCCATTGAGGGACCCAGCCCTATTTCTGGAGCTATGGGGAAAGTAGTCTTTTTTTTTTTAAATCTGCTAGTTCTTCAAGTTGATAGAATGTAAGCTTGGAGCTGCTGGTGGCTGTCAGCCTCTGAGGGTGCACAACCTGCAGAGGAATGAGAACTGTCCAGGGGAGAACAGAGCCAACCCAGAGACAGACAGCAGTTGAGGCGGGGCCTCTGGTTTGGGCCATGGCTAAAGTTGTCTACTTCTGACTTGCCGATTCTGTACACCAATAGGCTCCTCTTTTCATGTTTTAACTAGCTGCTTTAGGGAGGGAAAGATCCACATCCAAACATCTTCTATAGACATCTTTTTACCAAGCCTTAAACAGGACAGACTTTCATTCAGATGAAGGACATCAGCACGAGGCTAACCAAAATGGCCTCCAGTAGTGGCCATGGGGCTAATTACAGGCCCTGGGAAACAAAGGAAATCACTTCATCAGGTTGCAGAGGGGCTTCTAAAGCAGGGTTAAGACACAAGGTAGGCTGTGGGGCTTTGGCTCCCTGCCTTTGTGGTGGTGAAAGATGATTCATGACTTAGATGACCCTAAGTCATAGCTAACAGAACCCTAACTTGAGATGACAGGCTGCCATCTCTGAGGTAAATCATCAAAGACTTACTGGACCAGTTCCTTGAAGGCCAGACTGCCCCTCCCTGGGCTGGCCTGGCAATTGTAATCTACTTTCAAACATACTCTGCCTGAGGCCAGAAGCTGCCACACAGCTGGGTCCCTGGTCGGAAAGAATTTAGGTTAAGACTCTGAATGGAGTTTGCCTGCTCTGTGAGCAGGCGCCTTGCACAAAGCACGTGTTTTATTCGCATTTCAGCTCTAACTGGTATGTACCTAGCCTCTGCTGGGGTTGTTTTACTTGCAGCTGAAAGCATGGGGAACATTAGTCCCTCTTCCTGAGAAAGAAGTGTTTCCCTCCTTGGCTTAACCTGGGCCTTGGCTTCCGTCCCTTCCCACCTCCCCAAGAACCTGGTTCCACCCGTTATTTTCTCTCCACTGGGTTCCTTTCCCCCTGAGACGTCTCGGGGTACAAACAAACAACTGCAGTGTGCTGTGGAATTGGTTCCAGCTAGTAACGCCATAAGAGCTGAGCTGCCCACCGGGTTTCCTAGGCCAGAGCTGTACAGGAGTAGACCACCAGGTCTTGTCTCAACAGCAGCTGGGGGGGGGGGGGGGAGGTCTTCCGGTCAGCCGCTGAGAGCTTTACTACTGAGCTACCTCCCCTACAGAAAACCAAGAGTGGATTGCGACCCATGGCGACCCTGTGGGACTGCCCTGTGTTTCCGGGACTGTGACGCTCGACAGCTTTGTCTTGCTCCCAATGTGTATCCACTACTCCACCAGGGCTCCTCTGCTTATCAAGCATCTTACCTTTGTCAGCCAGGTGGAGTGCTCCCCATTCCTCCTCTTCCCCCTCCTCCCCTCCCACTCATCCTGAATCCCATCCACTTAGGCTTCTGCTAGCACCACTTCCTTAAAATTACTCCCACCAAAGTCACTCGAGGGAAGCCCTAGTAATGGGTTGAGTTGCTAACTGAATGGTCAGAGGCTCAGCACCATCAGGCACCCCACAGGGGCAAGAGCAGGCTTTCTACTCTGGTTA
This sequence comes from Tenrec ecaudatus, assembly GCF_050624435.1. Lineage (NCBI taxonomy): Eukaryota > Metazoa > Chordata > Mammalia > Afrosoricida > Tenrecidae > Tenrec > Tenrec ecaudatus. The sequence goes on along the minus strand of NC_134541.1, from coordinate 124,552,387 downwards.
AAAATTCTTCTAAGCAGTGCCTGGGGGCCGTCCTATAGGGTTGCTGGCAGGGAGAGAAAGTCACTCAGTAATCTTGTCACCCTAATTCCTTCTGTTGGAAGCGATGGCAATGCACAGCCCCAAACCTCTGGCTCCCTTTTGATGACTGCTATGTGTGTTTGTCCATTTCCCCACCGCCCCTTGGTGTGTGGTTTTACTCCCAACTGAATTTATATATTTTTTGAAGACTGACCCCAGGCAACTGGAGGCTTGATGACAATACTTAGGAATTGGCAACTCAGTCGATGCCTTAGGGATGCTGAAATACAAAATACTGATCTGAGGCATCGCTGACATGCAGAGCTCCCCAGGGGTCGCACTGAACTGCCCTTTGCCTGAGCTCAACCTTTCTGGTCCTTCTCTCCTCCTGCTTCTCCACCTGCTTACCCGTTTCTCCTCATCACACTTTCTTAACATCATCACACACATCCTCATTTCAGAGGGTGCTTCCAAGAAGCTTGACCCAACACATCATCTCAGCGCTTTCTACCCTCTCCCCTGCCTGTTAAAAAATGTTAACAGCTAGATGGCCTCTTGCTTATCTTCAAGCCTTTAAGACCCTAGACGCTATATCTTGTGATACCTGGGCACCATCAGCTTTCTTCACCACATTTGCTTATGCACACATTTTTCTTCAGCAATCGTGTTGGGAAGGTGTGCATCCTGGAATGCCAATTTAATAGAACAAAGTGTTCTTGCATTGAGTAAGTGCTTGAGTGGAGGCCCAATGTCCATCTGCTGCCCTAGTACTTGACCTATAAATATATGCACATAGATCTGTTTCCCTACACTCATATAAATATATTTACATATGTACATTCCAGTCTTTGGACCTCTATAAATACCCTTTGTCACCTAGTTCTTTCCTCTATTTCCTTTTACTTTCCTCTTGTCCCACTATCCTCCTCAGCCTTCATTTGGGTTTCAGTAATTTCTCTAGGTTACCTTGCCCTTGCTGAATCCCTACCAGCCAACTCACACCCTCCTTGCTACTGATTTTAGATCACTTATTGCTCCCCTGTCCTTGGGTTGGTCAGCACCACCTCCTTGCCCCCTCCTCTCCCTCTCCCGTGTCTCCTTGGAACCATTGGTCCCATTGTTTTCTCCTCCAGACTTATCTAGATATATCTGTAGAGATAATAATATGTACCAAAAATCAAGTCATTGCAAGATAGGCAATTAGTGAGAACTCAGCTATGACCATAAAAAGGGAAACCAATAACCCATAGAAGAACAAATTAATTAAAAGAAAAAATTTTAAGAAGAAAAACCTGAAAAAAAAAAAAAAGAAAAGAAAAACCTGTAAATAGATCAAGGTCTGATTTTTCATCTCTAGGCGTGAACTTCAGTCAGGTCCAATGGGGTACCAACCATGCTTTGGCCTCAGAGTCTGTCCTTTGTACTCCCTCATGGGCTCCCTGCTCTGCTCCCACACTTGCTGTGTTGCATGCTTTTAGTGGTTTGCCTCAGTGTCACAGGATCATTCTGGGCCAGTCCAGGCCCTGAGTCTCCAGTATTGTCCCCCTTAGGGCCCTGGGCCATCAAGGGACGGCGTGTCTTGTAGAGGGATCAGCCATATTGTCCACTCTGTCCATTGGCTCTTCAGAGCGGGGATATCGTCCTCCAGATCTGATGGGCCAGGATGTGCTCCACTCTCTCTTCCTCTCCCTTCATTTGCTCCCATTTATGCTGATCTGACATGCCCCTCTCCCCTAGCTTCAGTGCCATCCTCTCAAGTAAATTTTTCTGGGGTGAGGGGCAGTTGTCCACTTAGCTAGTATGGGGGCCAAGCCCTCAGGCCCCTCCTCTGGCTCCCCACTCCTTGCCAGCACACTGCATTCGACTGGCACTGGCTTTATATCTGGTCTCCTCCCCTGTGGGGAGACAAACAATACCCTCCCCTTGGGTGGGTCAGTGTCCTATTCCCCATAACACATCTTTTTTTTTTTTCCCTTTCCCCTTTCCTCCCTCCACCCTGGATTTGGTCTGGCCCTTGCCATACTACCTGGACCTCACCCCTGGAGTGTTTGTATACAGTATCTTTTTCCCTGTGCCATCTAGCTGAGAAGCATCAAAGCCCACATGGAAGAAGCAAACCAGCCTGTCTGACCACAAGGTGCAGAAGGGACCAGTTATCAGACATCAAAGAAAAATCTTATCAGTGGGTGCCCACCTCCCTGATACAATCAATAAAGACAAATGTGTGCATAAGCAAATGTGGTGCCCAGCTATCAGAAAGCTGATGGTGCCCAGCTATCAAAAGATATAGCATCTGAGGTCTTAAAGGCTCGAAGATAAAAAAGTGGCCATCTAGCAACAAAGCCCACATGGAAGAAACACACCAGACTGTGTGACCACGAGCTGTCTAAGGGATCAGGTATCAAGCACCAAGGAACAAAAAAATCATATAATTGAAAATGTGGGTGAGTGCAGAGTGGAGACTCAAAGCCCAATGGTAGCCAACCAGACACCCCTTACTGAAGGGTTCTCTTGTGTTCCTTCTCTGGGCCTCTCTCAATGATGAGTCCCCTAGAGAAAGGGGCATGAGGGGTGCCACAAGAATGGGGTCCTTTCCATTGGCATGGTCCTCTGGGCTGGAGAAGTAGGCGGGCAGTGATGAAGACGGTCATGAAGGCCATCTCTGAGCTCCAGGTAGTTGGCAGGACATGTTCTGGGAGGGGCACAGGATTCGAGACATGAATACTGATAAAGTCAGTTTTGGAGATTTTGCCGGAAATCCCAAAAGGAGAGACAGGCTCCTTCCCCCAGAGTTGCTAAACTGTTTGGACTAAGCTTAAAGTCATTGTAGCCTAAATTACTTAAAGCAGTTTCTATGGAATTTTCCTAACTCACTGCACTGCTCAGAAGACAACAGGTTGGTTTCGATGTCCCCCTAGGGGACAGGTAACTGATGAGATTCTTCTCTTACTTGCTCATTGGTCACGAACTTAATCTGGTTAGTCCACCAAGGCTGACCCAAGGCTTAAAGAACCTTATTGTTCTGTTGGCTTGCACAGGGTCAACAATTGTTGTAGGGTGGGGCGGTTAAAAAAAACAACAACCAAAAACCCACACAATTGTTTCCCGTGGTTATTCTAAAGCCTGAGTTAATGTAAACACATCAACGTGAGTCCTCCAGGGGCTGAATTCCAAAATTAAAAGTATATACTCCTTTTGTATTCCAATTCCAAATGGGACATCGCTAAGACGGTTTGAGTTGCTGCCCTGCTGGTGAAACCTTCCAAAATAAACTCCTCCTTTTCCTGGCCACCTTGGAGTTAGGCAGTTGGCCCTGCTGCTCTCAGGCGTGAACCGGAATAGCGGTGACCTCTGGGACCCCATCTGTGTCTGAGCCAAGAGGCTAAACAACGCAATGCGTGGGGGGAACAGACCCGGGGACCCGTCGTTGCCATCTCATGGCCCTGTAGCCAGTTGTTCCTAAAGGATGGACTCGCTTAGGGCATTCCGTGTCAGGAGCCCTCACCCCTGCAGGTGCTCTCGGTCCCCTGGGACCCTTGGCGGGACCCAGTCAGAGGTGGCCTGTGCCGTACAGCGTTCCCCACGGCTTCCACTTCAGAAGCTGACTGCCAGCCCGTTCTTCGAGGCACCTCTGGGTGGGTGGACTCCACGTCTCTACCTTTTAATTAGCACCTCGGGATGTCTGGACGGCCTTGGTATCTTCCCAGAGCCCCAGGCTGAGACGCCCACAGGCCGCCCGACGTCTCACAAGGACGTCCGAAATTGACCTTCGAAGTAATAATGGGTGCCCCCTTCTTCTTTCCCCATCGGCCACCTGCTCGACCAAAGCCGCCAAGGTCGGAAGTTCAGGCTCCGCCTCCCTGCGGGGCCTCCCCAAGGTCACCCGCGTCGCGCCTCGCCCCGCTCCTTGGGGGCGGTGTCCTCGGCCCCTCAGGAGCCGGCCAGGCGCTCTAGGCGGCAGCCGACTCTCCAGACGGTCTCACCAGCTCGCTGGGGCCGCTCCCCCGGCGCCGCTCTAGCCGGCCGCCGGGCCGCGGTGCTCTATCCCCGCAGGCGGCTTCTCTATGGTTGATCTCCGGCCTGGCCAGAAACCGCTCCGGAAGGGCCCAACCCTTTCCCACGGCGGGTTTTGTGGTGTCTCCTCAGTGCAATGGAGGGAGCCCGCGAAGCGCTACGAGACGCGCACAACCTGCGCTCCAGCCTCTTGCTTGCAGGGCCCGCGCCGACGAGGAGGCGGAGGAAAGCGGAAGTGAGGACGGAGATGCCCTTCGCTCTCTTCTTTCCTCTCTATGGTTTCTTCCTTCGGTGACGGGAAAAAGGGGGTCCGGCGCCTGCGCAAAGCCGGCTTGGGAGCTGGTCGCGGAGAGGGGGGAGGGAGCGGGAGCTGCCGCCGCCGCCACTGCCACCGCCACCGCCACCGCCGCCGCCGCCGCCGCCACCACCGCTGGAGCTAACCGCGGGGACCGAGATGCAGGTGGGACCGGAACCGGAACCCCCTTCTTTAAGGACCTTTTCCCTCTTCGCCACCTGGCCCCGGCCCTGGCACCTGAGACGAGCCCTGGGTGGGGGAGTGCGGTGGTGGTGGTGGTGGTGGTGGAGGGGGTGAGCGGTGGGGGTAGCGAGCGTGGGCTTAGCAAGAGGTGCGCCCCTCTCTCCAGAGGGGGTGCGGCGGACCGGGAGAGTCCCCAGGAGGCCGCGGCCCCGGGGAATGGTCGGGCGAGGGGTGGCCTGGGAACCGAGTCGAGTCGCAATGGATTGATCACCAGGCCCAGGGAGTCCGAGCCCCCCTTTCCCCCCGCCGTCCCCAGCTCTTCGGGAAATAGACGGACTGTGCCGAGGGGGTGGGGGTGGTAGCAGGTGCACGGGGCGACGTGTCAGCCCTGCTTGACAGATGAGCGGTTGAGTCCCCAGTTCGGGAGTCGCAGGGTCAGCGGGCCGGCAGGTCACTCGGGCTGTCGGTGGTGCAGGGGTCAGGTGGGCCCGTGAGAGCTGCGGTAGCCTCTGGCTGAGATTGGTCTCTGCTGTGTCTGCACCTCTTGGCGCGGTTCCCCTGGGCTCCGTGACTCCCGCATCTCTTGGCCTCTTCTCTTGATTTGGGAGTCGTCGCTGTGGTTGGTGCCTGCTCCGTCGGACCGAGACTGAGGAGGAAGGCGAGCTGGCTGACTTGCAGTCAGGTCTCTGAGCGTCTGGGGAGACTTTCCTGAGCGGCCCTCACCCGGCCCAGGGACTGTCACCTTCCAGCATCATAGGGGAGGAGGAGTACTAAGAAATGATCGGAGGACCGTAAAGGCCAGGCCCAGCTCCACCACTTTCCGGTTACTAGTTCCTGGTAAACGTTTTCCTCTCTCTCTCTGCCTTCCCTTGTAGAAGATTGGAGCTGTAATACTATACTGCCCATAAACTTCAGGATGGTCCCTGAACCAACCAACCCCACTCCCCCTCCCCACCCCTCTCAGGGAATGTACAGAACAGGGTAGAACTGCCCCCCTAAGGTTTCCAAGACTTAAATCTACTGTCAGGACTTTCTCCCGTAGCACAGCCACTGGCCCCTTATTAGCAGCCTGGCGGTGATGCAGTGTTTGCTTACTCTGTCCCAAGCACTGCTTTAGTCCGGTCAGTCTCGCAACAGTTCTAAGTGGTAGGCATCATTCGTTCTTCCCTGTTTTACAGGTAAGAAAACCGGGGCTCAGGGAAGACCTCACTTGTTCCCAGTCGCACAGCCAATAGGTGGCGAAGCTAGGATTTGGTCCTAAATCTGACTCCCGGACCCAGGACTTAACCACTGGGATAACCCACCTTTAGCATATTCTCCAACTTGTAGCAGGGGAGTGGCACAGCCCTAGGACCTCCAGCTTTCTATAACATGCCAAGAGAGACTTGCCCCAGCCAACCTACGGGATCTCTTCCCCAGGAGATACGGTCTCTGTCCTAGCCTGCAGAGGTCCCCAAAATGTAGGCTCTGCTGCACAGACGGGAGTCCAGCTTTCCAGGCTAAGTCCAGCTTTCCGTCCTCGGAGCTAAAAGCTCTGTGGGTCCAGCTCCCCTGCTGGCAGTCAGGGGCCATTGGGAAGGCTGGTCCCACTGTTCCCTGTGGGCAAGGGATCTGCCACCAACAAGCCAGAGTCGGAATTCTGAGTCTTTTCTCAGATTCCCTTTCCTCATCTAGTGTGTTGCTGTGTGCTAGGACGGGGTGGTCTGCTCTTGGGGTGCCCCTAGGCTGTAAAGTTTATGGGAGCACATCTTCAGGCCTTTCTCCCTGGGAGCAGTTGGTGAGTTTGAACCAGCAACCTTTGGGTAGCAGCCAGAGCACTTAACCATGGCGTCTTGTTTGTCTATTGTAAGGGTTGTCAAAACTTTCCAACGTGTGTGAGAGAATTCCAACTCAGCGGGGTCTCTGGGGAAAGGATCAGAGAGGGCTTACTTTTCTTTTCAGAGCAGCAGTGTGCTGGAACCAAAGCCCGAGAAAGTGGGTGCTGAGCAGGAGCGGGTTTCTGGGACTTGAGGGAGGGGAACTAAGCAAGGCCCACTGGTCCCCTTCCCTGTGGCTCTGAGCAGGGAGGCCGGGGGTGGGGGCTGCCCGCTGTCGCAGCCCGGGCTGACAGTGTGTGCCTCTCTCTTCCTTCTGCAGCTGCTGCCGCTCACCCCAGGTCTTCCAGCCACTTCCCTCCGTGCTGCCCCTCCCCGCACGCTGCCCCTCGCCGCCTCCTGGGGCCCATCATGAATGGTGCCCCTGCCCAGGAGGACGGGGCGTCCCCCTCCCCTCCCCCGCTGCCGCCGCCCCCTCCTCCTAGCTGGCGAGAGTTCTGTGAGTCCCATGCCCGGGCAGCCGCCCTGGATTTCGCCCGGCGTTTCCGCCTCTACCTGGCCTCGCACCCGCAGTACGCAGGGCCGGGCGCCGAGGCCGCCTTCTCCCGCCGCTTTGCGGAGCTCTTCCTGCAGCACTTTGAAGCGGAGGTGGCCCGGGCCTCGGGCTCCCTCTCGCCACCCATCCTGGCTCCCTTGAGCCCTGGCTCGGAGATCCCACCCCATGACTTGTCCCTAGAGAGCTGCAGGGCGGGCGGGCCCCTAGCCGCGCTGGGCCCCTCACGCTCCTCCGAGGACCTGGCTTGCCCCATCCCATCCGCAGGCCCCTCCTCCGCGGCCCCCTCCTCGAAGCCGAAGCTGAAGAAGCGTTTCTCCCTGCGCTCGGTGGGCCGCTCTGTGCGCGGCTCCGTGCGCGGCATCCTGCAGTGGCGGGGCGCCGTGGACCCGCCCTCCCCGGTCGGGCCCCTAGAGACCTCTTCTGGGCCCCCGGTCTTGGGGGGGAACAGCAATTCCAACTCCTCCGGCGGGGCTGGGACCATTGGCCGGGGTCTGGTTGGTGACGGCCCGTTCCCGGGGGAACGGTGGACTCATCGCTTTGAGAGGCTGAGACTCAGTCGGGGAGGGGGCGCCCTGAAGGACGGCGCAGGGTTGGTGCAGCGAGAGGAGCTGCTGAGTTTCATGGGGGCTGAAGACGGGGCGACGGACCCCGCTGGGGTGGGCCGGGGAGGCGGGGGAGCAGGGCAGCCCCAGTGGCAGAAGTGCCGCTTACTGCTGCGGACCGAAGAAGGCGGAGGAGGAAGTCGCCTGGAGTTCTTCGTGCCGCCCAAGGTGAGGCCTGGAGCAGGTGGGAGGGCTGGCCCTGGCTTCCTTTTGGTTTTGAAGGTTAGCTCCTGCTCTGGGTCAGTGGAGGGGGTGGGGGGCCGCTGAGTGAGCAGTGTTTCTGCCTGCCTCCTGAGGGGGTAACAGGAAAGCTGTGGCAGTGGCGGGCGGGTGAGGGGACACTCGAGGGTGTGGTGGTGTCTGTACACCCCAAGCCTGGATCTTCCCCTGACCCAGGCCTCTCGGCCCCGGCTCAGCATTCCCTGCTCCGCCATCACGGACGTCCGCACCACCACGGCCCTGGAGATGCCCGACCGGGAGAACACGTTTGTGGTCAAGGTAGGTGCTGTGCAGGAGCAGGAGGCACATGTGAGCAGGGGACACGGGAGTTTTCGGAGGGTGTGCCCCTGGGGTGTAGCCTTTCCAGGGAGGGCAAGAAAGAGAGGGCAGTGCTAGGACCTCACCCGCTGGAAGTGTGCTGCCTGTATTCTTCCTCTGTGCCCGCCCTGGCCTGTAGGTGGAAGGCCCTGCAGAGTACATCCTGGAGACCACAGATGCGCTCCATGTGAAGGCCTGGCTCTCAGACATCCAGGACCGCCTGAGCCCAGGGTGAGGGCAGGCTCTGCTCACTGGGAGTGGGCTGGGGCAGCCGTTTGCCCCTCTCCTAGTGACAGCATTCCCTGCCTCTGCAGACCCTGCCCTGCTCCCAGTCCCCGCCCCATGACCCTCCCTCTGGTCCCTGGAAGTGCATTCCTTACAAGGGAGGCCACAGACAGCCTGGAGCTGCCCTGTCTGAATCACTCCGAGAGCCTGCCCAGCCAGGATCTGCAGCTGGGCCCCAGCGAGAGCCACGACCGCCTGTCACAGGGTAAGCAGACCCCAGAGACCCCCTGCCATCAAGGCCGTGGGCCCGGGCTCTAGACTGCAGTTCCTCTACCCCTGGCTCCACCCCTCCCAGCTAGGCTGGCCTGCTTCCCTAAGCCTGCCTTTGCCACCCATCACTGTCATCGCCCCGTGGCCCCCGGCCAACTCCCATCCAGTCTTCTCTGGCCATCCTTGGAGCTTCTCCAGGAAAGTGGAGGTGCCAGCTCTCTTTGCCAGGCTTCCAGAACACGCACATGGCGCTGGGCACTTGTAGATGATGATGATGCCTACCTTTCTCTTGACCCTGCTGTGTGGTCCAGCCAAGCCCGCCCTGCCCAGAGACACACAAAGGCAAGGGCCTTCCTGCTTGGCCCCGCTCACCTGCCCACGGCCACTCCGTCGTGTGCTTTGAGTGTCTCCGTGCTCAATGTGTGTGTGCACACACAAGCTACAGTCAGCAAAGGAATAGAGGAACCAGGCCTCAAAGCTCGACTGGGCCTCCAGAGTCATCAAGTCCAGCCCCCTTGTTTCTCAAACTGCCTGCCGGGCCCAGGGAGGTGCCGTGGCTTTCTGAGAAGCCCCTGAACGGCGTCCCTGACAGAGATGGGAGCCAGCACTGGCCTCCTGAGTCCTGTGCTCTTCAGCCCATCCTGCCCCCACCCTCTTGCAGGCAGGCCCTAATCCCACAGGGCATACAGGTGTCCCCTTCCAAAAGGGGCTCCCACGGAGGAGAGTCAGGTGGGGGCTCCCAGGACAGTACTGGCCGGGGGCAGGGGGCGGTACAGAGGGCTGGAAGTAGCAGGCTACTGGGAGCCAGGCCCGGAGAGCCTGATGTCAGGGGTGCTGGGTACATGTGGAGGGTGTGCAAACCCAGGTAAAGCTCAAGCAGATTAGCTTAGGGATGGTGGGAAGAAGGTCTCTGGTAGCTCTTGGAGTTGATGCCTTTGTCCTGTAAGCAAACAAAGGGTTGCTCTCACCTGTCACCATACTAGAGCACTGTACCCTTGCAGGCTCAGCCGTTGGTGGGGGAAACCAGGGCCACATCTGGATCTTAGGACCCCAGGCGGTACCTGCAGCCGAGGGGCACAGGGCCTCAGTGAGGGGTGGGAATGGGGAGGAATGGGTCTTGGGAGGGGGGCATGACCTGCTCTAGTTCTTGAGGTTTAACAGCTTCCCTCCCCTCCGTTTTTTATTTCCCCAGGGGCATACGGGGGCCTCTCAGACCGCCCCTCGGCATCCATCTCCCCCAGTTCTGCCTCCATCGCCGCCTCCCACTTTGACTCAATGGAACTACTCCCCCCTGAGCTGCCCCCCCGCATCCCCATTGAAGAGGGACCCCCACCAGGGACTGTTCATCCCCTCTCAGCCCCTTACCCTCCCCTGGACACTCCGGAAGCAGCCACAGGTACCAGAGTTTGTGGGGTGCCTGTCTCCAGGCCTGGATACCTGCTCTTCGAGCCGGGAACACTGAGGGTTTGGCCCCCAGGGGAAGGGGGATCCCTCAAGTGGGGTGCAAGGTTTTTATCCTCCCGCTGTGGGAAGTCTTCCCTGACCCCCGCTTTCCCTCCTTCTCCTTCCTGAAGGGTCATTCCTGTTCCAGGGGGAGGCGGAGGGAGGTGAGGGGGAGCAGCCCCTCTCAGGGTACCCGTGGTTCCACGGGATGCTCTCTCGGCTCAAAGCGGCCCAGCTGGTGCTGGCTGGGGGTGCTGGCTCCCACGGCGTGTTCCTAGTGCGGCAGAGCGAGACGAGGCGTGGCGAGTACGTGCTCACTTTCAACTTCCAGGGCAAGGCCAAGGTGAGGGCCTGGAGCCTGGGCTCTGCTCAGATTGGGGTGGGGGGTGGGGGGCTGGGTCTCCAGAAGCCAAGCTGCTCTCTGTCGGCTGCTTCAGCTCCACATCATCTTGCTCGCAGCACCTGCGTCTGTCGCTGAACGAGGAGGGTCAGTGTCGGGTCCAGCACCTGTGGTTCCAGTCCATTTTCGATATGCTCGAGCATTTCCAGGTGCACCCCATCCCTCTGGAGTCCGGAGGCTCCAGTGACGTTGTCCTTGTCAGCTACGTCGTATCCGCCCAGCGGCAGCAGGGTGAGCAGAGCAGGTCTGCAGGGGAGGAGGTGCCCGTGCACCCAAGGAGTGAGGTGTGTGTGCCAGAAAGCCGCCGGGGCGGGGGCTGTGAGGAGGAGAGGCTTGGCCTGGGAGAGCAGGGGAGAGGAGGTTGTGCTAGGGTGCCAACAGGCAGGCAGGCAGGGGCTCCAGGAGGAGCACAGAGCGGGGCGATGCATCCCCATTCCATCGGACTCTGTCCATCATCCGACTGTCTCCCCACCCGTCCCCCCAGCCTTGTCTCTGCCCTTTCGTCACCTTGCCCTTCTCAGGGATTGCTCAGTCTGACCCCCGACCCTCCTCCCGTGATGTCTGATGTCCCTGTATGATTTCTCCCCCCACCCCCATGTCCCATCTGCCCCTCGTTACCCCCCCCCCCAGGCCGGGAGCAGGCTGGGAGCCATGCAGGGGTGTGCGAGGGAGAGCGGTGCCACCCCGATGCCTCCTCCACCCTCATGCCCTTCGGAGCGAGTGACTGTGTGTAAGTGTGGTCCTCCTCATGCTGCTCATGCGCCATCGTCCACGGATGCGGGGTGCTCAGGAGATGGGTTTGTGGGGAGCTAGCACATGGCTGCGGGAGGTGAGGGGGGCACGAGTGAAGGGGAGGCCGCTGCCAGAGCTGACCTCCCTCCACAATCAGCCTGTCCTCTTCTCCCCCCCACCCCCCTCCAGAACCGATCACCTCCCATGACCCACCCCCACCCTCTGAACCCCCCTCACGGACAGATCCCCCACATCTTGGGGCAGAAGAGGCGCCGGGGGCGCCAGAAGTGGCGGCCGCCACAGCCACAGCAGCCAAAGAGAGGCAAGAGAAGGAGAAAGCGAGCAGTGGAGGGGTCCCGGAAGAGCTGGTCCCCATGGCTGAGCTGGTCCCCGTGGCTGAATTGGAAGAGGCCCTGAGACCCGTCCTGGAGGCCCAGGGAAGCGCTGGCTCCGGCGGGGACGCGGGCATGAACCTGACGGTGCAGCTCCAGCAGTTACCGCTAGGGGGCGACGGAGAAGGAGGCCATCCCAGAGCCATTAATAACCAGTATTCCTTCCTGTGAGAGACCCTGCCCGCCCTCCCCGCCCGCTGGCCCTCCACCCAAGAGAGGGACACTGGGAGGTAGACTTCCCGCCCCACATGCTTCCTGACCCTTGTCGGCCAGGCCATAGATGTTGGTACAAGGAGGGGTTCGAGAGCCCCGTGAACTGCCCCCACCCCACCCCCAAACACTACAGGTCCCCCTCCCCTGGGCAGGGGCCTTGTGCTCCACTGCTGCCCTGAGGGGCTCTTACGGTCAGCCCCAGCCCATGGGGCCATTTCCCCCTTAACCACTGCCTAGTGGAGCGGAGGGGTAAGCACTCCTCACTGAGAGGTGGTTGGTCAAGTTCAGACGCACCCAGAGGCACCTGGGAAGCAGGCCCTGGCAAGCTGCTTCCCCAAGGTCAGAGCCTTGAAGGCCCCACGGCCTGCAGTTCTACTCTGCCCAGGTGGAGGCGCTGAGTCAGAAGGAGCTGGACAGAAACGATGACGCCAACAGCCTTGGAGGGCAAGGTGGAAGGGCTGTCTGTTCTGTATCAAGGATGATGTTTTAAACCGACTGGAGACACATCAATAAATAAAGGGTTTCTCCCACCTCTGTCCCGATGGCTCTTTGGTGGGAACCGGGACCTGAGAGTCCAAGGCAGTGCCGCCATTGTAAGTGCCCCCCCCCCCGGGGCAAGGCTGTGTGCCCACACTTTGGGGTTGCCAGCCACCGGGGCCCCTCATGGGCTCAGTGAATAGGCAGCAGGGCTGGTGGTCTCCAAGGGCCCTTCCCACTCTGATGCTGCAGGTATGACTTCCTGCCCTCTGGAGCAAATGGGGCCTGGTGTCTGTGTTGGGCAGGCTTTTATCATTGCAGGCTGCCTGCCCCCCTTCCCCGGAGCCGGACGAGGCAGGGGCATGGGGGACTTGGACAATGAAGAGCCCTGTCCCCGCCTCTGGACAGCCCCTCTCCTTTGGGAGCGGTTACTGCTCCAGTCTTGGAACCTGGCTGCCAGAGCCGAGCTGCACACAGGACTGTTTGGCCAGACTTTGGATTTCACACAAAAGCTGTGTACTCCTGGCTTCTCTTGAAACTCAGAAGAACCAGTCACGCGGGGGCTATGTCCACGCCATCTCCACCAGCCTACTTCACACTGGGTCCGCCTGCACTGTGGGCGCTGAGTTTGCAGCACCCCCCAGGACTCCCACCCACCCCCATCACACACACGCTCTTACTGAACTACGGCTTCAGCCCACAGGGGGCACCCCTGGGCTTCCCAGCTCTGATGGTAGCTGCCCAAGTGGGGAGGGCCAGGGTCTGGAGAATCCACCCCCACACCCTTTGGTTGGCCTTCTCCTCCTCAGCCCTGCCCCTCATTTGCCCTCCTTGTGCCCCTCAGTCTTTGCCCCCACCTCCAGGAGACAGACCCGTGTTCATGACCTTGCTATTCTGGGCCTTTCGTCCTGCTAGGAGACAGACAGGAGACAGCTGGGCTCCCAGGCCGAGGACCAGTAGGGGAAGGCTGCTGGCTCTCCCGGTTTTGTCCAATCCCCGGGGCTCCCCTAGACCTGGCCCTCAGGCGGCTGAATTGGCCTTGAGAGGGATGAGCTGGGGCTCTGGGTGCCATGCTGTCAAAGTGGGGTGGCAGGGGAGACTGGCGTCCCAGTGTAAGCAGGACCAGATCTGCTCCTAATCTGGGACAGCTGGTGCTCCCCAGCCCCTCCCCACCAACCCTGCAGCCTTCAGGGACTTGCCTTCCCAGGGCAGCTCAGAAGCTTCATGCCTTGGCTGGAGAGGCTCAAGAGACTGGTTTCCTTTAAGCCTTTTTTGACAAATGAAATCGGGCTGAGCGGAGCTGTAGACCCCCAGGGGGAAGGGATCCCAGCGAACACTGGGATCTTCTGCAGCTCTTTGGCTGGAGGCCTGCCTGCTCAGGCCTCACTCTTCCCTCTTGGAGGGAAGGGGGCAGGTAGAAATGAGCAGCCTAAAATGGCCCAATGGTCAGGATGCCCGGAAAGTCAGTCTCCTTTCCTAGGCTCCTGCTCTGGGCTCCCTGGAAGCTGCTGGTCCCTCCCTCCTCTTATCCCCCTTTTCCATGTTTGGGCATCCCTGCTCCTTTAAGACAGTGGCCCCTGTCACTCACCCAGGTGGTAGGGGGAGAAGCTAGCCTAACTGGTGCCAAAGGTTTGGCAGATGCTGAGCCTGACTGGCCGGAGAAGGTGGGTGCAGGAGGCAGATGGAGGAGTCTGGGTGCCTGTTGATATGACCCAGCCTATATTGTCTGAGTCCCCTCCTATCCCCCCAGGTCACAGCAGGACTCTGCGTCAGGGAGGACTTTGCTGGACCTGTAGAAAGGGGGAGGGACGGGCACCATGTCCTCAACTCACCCAGGAGGCTGCCCCTCCCCCAAGTACCAGCTGAAGAAAGGATGTGTCTGGGGGCTAGCTCCTTCAGTTTCCTCCACCCCTCCCCGAGCCCAAACTTGGGGGTTTCCTTCACTCTCGGTCTTCCTCCACTCAGAGCCGGAAGTGGCCTTAAAAGAATCCTTTCGGTGACCCATATGCCTCCGTTTACTTCAGGAAACAGGCCTAGACAGGAAGGACCTGAGCCCAGACCACCCGGGCTCCTCCCACTCAGAACTTCACCTTGACTCTCACCAGAGGACCCTCCCTTTGCCCTTCAGCCCCCACCCCTATGATACCCTTCCATTTGCTCCCCCAGCAGCTGCCCTGGTGGTAACCAAAAGATGCCCCCCACCCTGCAACCAGGGAGGGGGGAGGCGTGCTCAGCGCAGCTGCTTCTTGGAGGAAGCTGACACCACAGCCAGCGCTCAGCAACAACTTGTGGCTTTACACTCAGCCCTGGCTCCTGCTGGCCACTGTCTGCCACCCCTTCCCCGGGGTTCCCCTCATTGCCCCCAGCCCTACAGCCTCTGTCAGGCACCTCTGTTTTGTCCTTTCCCCCAGACGGGCCTCCACAGAGCTGATCCCCACCCGCCTCCCCATTCCTTGGAGCCTAGTCTAGCCAGCTCCCTAGGCCCACTCTCGGTACAGGATGCCTGGCACCCTCCGGACTGGGTGGCAGGAGTGCTGCCGCCTTGGGGTTGCTGCGTCAACCCCTTAGGCTAAGAGAGCCAAAGAGGATGAGTTGGGGTGACTACCCCATCCCCCAACCCTCCCACCCACCCACCACCTTCATCCCTGAGACACTTATCCTGTCATCAGCACATTCTGCAGCCTCTTGGGTTACCCAACTGCCAGGGTATCCCGTTTTCCCGGGGGTGGGGATTCCCTGTCAGAGATGGCGGGGTGGGGGTGCTGAAGGCTCTGTTCCTGGAGAAGGTTGAGTTCAAGCGCCAGGAGGGGGGGTGTTTGGGGAGCGAGACAGGCAGTCCTGGCCTTGCTCACCAGGGCCTGGACACTAAATCCCTTGTTGATGGCTGCAGCAACCCCTCCCTGGAGTAAGGTTACCATCTTCTGCCCTGTCCACTGACCCTCTCCCTTCCCTACTGCCCCTTGTCCCACTTGAGCCATTTCCTCTGACCCCCAAAAGATGCTCTCCCCCTCTTCAGGACCTGGAAGGCTTGTGGTAGCACCGCTGCCCGTTCAACAAACGAAGGAAAGGAGACCATGCGTGGAGACAGATTCAGAGTGGACGAGAAGGGAAGAGGCGTGAGGAGAGGGAGAGGGCTGAGGGTGACAGGGCACCAATGAAGGGGGGCCCAAGCCGGTACAATTGAGGAAGCTGAGGCCATTTGGGGAGGGGTCGGTAAGCGGAAGATGGAAAACAGTCTCTCCCCATCCCCCTTCTCTAGGGCTGGGGCCACCTTAGCTTTCCCCATGAGTGACACCTCGGGCTGCAGCCCCACGGTTCCCCCTCTGTCAGCAGAAATCTTCTCTCTTCTAACCCCTCCTGCTGGAGTCTCAGCCAGCCAATCCCTGGTCTGGGGGAGGGGGAACCTGGCCCCCCCACTCCCTCATAAGGGCCAGCTGGGGGCTGGGGGGGTGGCCGGCTGCTGCAAGTGGGACGGACGGGGGTCAGAGTCTCGTGGAGGGAAGAAAAGCCTTGGGGGGGGGCAAGAGAGCAAAAGCAAGACACCCAGACAGACAGGCAAGTGGACACACTGAAGAAGGCCCCCCACGAGTGAGACCCCCCAGAAGGAATACAGTGCCCCTGGCCCCCAGGAAGGGAGCACAATGGAGGCTGCACACTCCAAGAGCACGGAGGAATGTCTGGCCCATTTTGGGGTGAGCGAGACCACAGGCCTCACCCCAGACCAAGTGAAGCGGCACCTGGAAAAATACGGCCCCAATGGTAAGTGTTTATTCTTTGATGGTGCTAAGGGTCTCCTGCACCACCCGCCCCCTCCCTGCTCCCCACCCCCAAACTAAGGAGAGAGAATGAATCTCTTGGGGATGAGCTAAGTTGAAGGAGAATAGGGGGTACTGGGTACTCAGAAAACAGGGTTTCTGAGCCCCCTAATTTTAGGAAATTTAATAGGATGACCTTGGGGGACCTCAGCTGTCCTTCCAGAAACCTGGTTCTCTTAAGCACAAAGTCCTGCTATGTGGGGGGCACAGGGTGGATTAGACTGAACCCCAAGTGAATATTTCCTTTTCTTCTTTTCTCGTTGGACAGAGCTCCCGGCTGAGGAAGGTAAGTGACTGAAATTTCAGAATTCTCATAAATGACCCTCCTTCTCCCACCCCTGCCCACTCTCTTGCCCTACAAACTCCTTGGGTAAATATCCCTCCCTTAAGGGTAGCACCTGGATAGGGTAGGGTGGGATTGGGGCAGTAGTTCCCAGGCACTTTTTCCTGGAGGTCGCCAGTCCTTGAACACGGGGCCATCACCTGGAGGAGTCTGTCCTTTGGCTTCCTAGCTGCTCCCACGGCAGCCCTACTTTCCAGGGCCTGGCTGCCCTTCACCTTGGACCTTTCCATCCCAGAACCAAGGCAGCCCCCTTTCAGACCCCGGACCCTAGCCTACCCCTGGAGCCCCAGACCTGAGCCCCCCACTCACCCCCTCGGGCTGGCTCTCCCCTGGCCTCTCCCCGCCCCAGGAAAGTCCTTGTGGGAGTTGGTGGTAGAGCAGTTTGAAGACCTCTTGGTGCGGATCCTCCTTCTGGCTGCCTGCATTTCCTTCGTAAGTGTGGGAAGGGTATCTGGGGGTGACTTGGTTCGCGGCTGGGGTGAGGGGCGATAGGAACCATCGAACCCGCGAGTCCAAGCCCACAGCATCCGATTCTGCAGATCCGAGCAGGGCAGGAAGGCGGGGCGCTGGTTCTCGTGCCCCCTCCTTCCGCCCCACGCTCCGAAGACAAGTTTCATTTCAGCTTGAAGGCTATTGTTCTCCGTCAGATACTAAAGCTAAGCCGCTCCAGAAGCCCCAGGGGCTTGGAGCGCTGGGGTTACCCTCCTCATGCCCCGGTTTCCCGGAAAGCTCAGACCAGACCCCGACCCGGGCTCCCCGGGGCTCCGAGACTACTACTCCCGGCATGCTCTGCGGCTCGCGCGCCGCTCCACCAATCCAGGCGCATCCTGGCGCCCCGCCCCGCCCTCCTGACGCTGATTGGCTGAGGGACAGACGCGGGAAAGCGCCGCTGGTGCTAGCGTGACTCAAGCGTGGCGCCCCTCGGCCCTGACCCTGACCCCGACCCCGACCCGACCCAGCCCCTTCCCAGGGTCTCGGCCCTAGGAGAATTGCAATTACAGGGTCTCCTTCTGCCCCGCCGAGCTGGCCTTCCGTCTACTTCGAACGCCCTCTGCTCCCAGCACAGCCTCAAGGCCCCTCCACTGTCCCTGCGCTGCGCAAAGCCCTCCCTCCTGCGTTTGGGGGGTGCTGGAATCTCCTCGTTCCTACCTTAGCTCTGCAAGCGGACAAGGGTCTGGAGGAAAGAAAACACACAAACAAACAACCTGGGGGGTGGCGGCAGTGGCGGAACGCCCTGCCTTCCATCGCTTTCGTAGAGGTCCCCCCAGTCCAAGCTAGCTGGCAGGGCTTCCGCTCCCTCTCCAGTTTGCTCCCTGACATTTGCCTGGGGCTGTTGCCTGGCAGTGGCGACAGCTGGGGCGGGCGGGGTGTGTAAGGGAGGCCCCGTAACCCTATCCTCCCCCTCCTGCTCCCTCTCGTGAAATCGGAGCTCTTCTGCCTTGAACTCTGGGGGAGGGCTGTGGGCGCCAAGCGTCTGTGAGGACCTGGGGGTTCTCCTATGGGTTTGGACCCTAGTGGTGTGGATGATGGGGGTGTGGGGTGCGGGGTGGAAAGGAGTTCTGAATATCCTGAGTTTCACCCCAAGACAAGTGAATGAAGACTTTGCGGGGTGGGGTCTCTGGTCAGGTCAGGGGAACCCGAAAGCACTAACTGGCTAATCCTGAGTTGTGGTGGTTTGTTTCGAACCCCCACCGCCACCCCGTCTTGCTCATCTCACCTCTGTGGTCTTTGGACCCTGTCCGCTTCCACTCTGTGCCCCTGACGGGTTTCCCTGCGCTCCAGGTGCTGGCCTGGTTTGAGGAAGGCGAGGAGACCGTCACAGCCTTTGTGGAACCCTTTGTCATCCTCCTGATCCTCATCGCCAACGCCATTGTGGGGGTTTGGCAGGTTAGCCCTGCATCCTGCTCACTCCTAACCCTGATGGATGATGGATGCCTCCTGCATCCATCCACCCTGCTTCCCACCGGCTGTGTGACCCCCCCACCCCAACCCTGCCCCCGCCTCCGCCTGTTTTTTCACCAGTAAAACCAGACCAATGGATGGTCCAAGAGGGTGGGCGTGTCAGTACCCTGCACAGTACCTGACATGAAGTCAGTAAATGCTGGTTCTGTGAGCACAGCGGCTTAAGCATTGAGTTGCTAATGACAGAGTTGGTGGTTCAAACCCACCCACCCATTGTTGCTCCAACCCACCCACCCATTGTTGCTCCTTGGGAGCCTCATGGGCCATGTGGTAATTGAAGACTGACACCCCCAGAAACCACAGGGGCAGTTCAGTACTTCTCTCCCTGTCAGGTTGCTATGAGTCCACACTGCCTCCTCGTTGTTGGCGGTGGGTTCACCTGGTTTGGCCTGACTCTCCATTAGTGTCCCCTACACACCTGCCCTCTGCACCAGGCACCATAACCGCATCACCCTGCCTGCTGGGCCGGTCAGGTCCCTCATTTTCCCAGGACTATGACCCTGCTCCCCCATCTCTACCCTGCCACCACCATGCCCCCAGGCTTCTCTAATCAACCGCTTCTCCTCCCATGACCTAGCCCCTCCCCGCCCCCCCATGCCCATCCTCCTCTCCTCCACCCTGTCCCCCAGGAACGAAATGCAGAGAATGCCATCGAGGCGCTGAAGGAGTATGAGCCCGAGATGGGGAAGGTCTACCGGGCTGACCGGAAGTCTGTGCAGAGGATAAAGGCCCGGGACATCGTCCCCGGGGACATCGTGGAGGTGGCTGGTGAGCACTGGGCAGGCCTGGGCATCTGAGACAAGGGTGTGGGTGCTGGAGATGCCAGCTGAAGTCTGGAAGCAGGTCCCACAGTGGCCTTCCCCTTGTCCCTCCTTCTCAGACTCCTCAGGAGGTCACCCCAGGGCATCCTGGCCTCAGGCTCCCTCCCTGCCCCCACCAGCATCTCAGCAGGAACAGCCAGTCCTGTCCCCAAGCCACCAGCAGACCCCTACCTCCCCCTCCTCTCACCCAGCACTTGCAAGCAACAGGTGGAGCTCGGTGCCTGCCAATGGCCCCTGTCCTCCCCCCGCTGAGGCCCGACTGCCCTCTCCTTGCTCCCACCCCAGCTTGGTCAGCTCTAAATCTTGACCTCGAAGCACCCTTGAGGCCTCTCAAGGGGGAAGGAGAGCCGGCTGAGGGAGGAGGAGGGGGGCGGGGGGTTGGGGGGGCAGTTCAAGCCCCCGACCATGTAAGGGAAACTCAGGCCCCAGCAGAGAGCACGGGACCTCAAGGGGGGGAGCCCGAGGAGGGGCCCCGCCTCTCCAGGACAGGGACACCTAATGCCCGCCCAGGGAGGGGTGGGGGCCGGGTGGCTAAGATTACTGGGATTCTACCCCCTTCGGCGGATTTCATATTTGTCCTGCACCACTCTCCATGCCTCCCAGACAGGGCGGGCAGGGAGTGCATCTGACTGGGCCTCCTTTCTCCTCATGCACCCCAACAGGGCGCTTAGGGAGAGGGAGGAGGGGCTTGCTGAAGACCCCTATGCCCATCACAGAGCCAGTTTGGTGACAGTTTGGAGACAGCGCCATGCATGTCTATAAATATCATCTAGGCTTGGGTGACAGGGTGCCCCGCCTGACTCCATCACACACCCCCGCCCTCCTCCTTCCAAGCTTCCTCTGTCCCAGAAGAGGGATCTCAGGGGCTGAGGGACAGAGAAGCAGTGGATCCCTGTCCCGGCAGCACCCTTGGGACCAGGGTGGAATTAGGCAGGAGGCCCTGGGAGGAGTTTCCTGTCTGGTGGAGGCATCTGTCTCTTCAGCTGCCTCCCCTCAGCAGACCCTGCACCAATCCCGCTGGCTGTGTCTTTCTCAGCGGCCCAACCTGGGCCCCCTTGTTCTCAGTTCCCACTGTGTCCTGCTTTTCTAGCCCCTCCAGGCCTGGCTGCCCTTCCAGCACCCCCTTCTCTGCTGGTCCCACCTCCTTGCACCCCCACCGGAACTGCATGTCTGCACTCAGCTCCTGCCTCAATGCTTCCTGCCGAGTGCTTGTGTTGTGCTGTGTGTGTGCGTGTGTGCGTGCACACAGGTGCACACACATCTGTGCTGTGCCCTGGCTCTGGCTTCATTCTCTCCCTGTCCCCTCACACGCTTCCCTTCCACTCACCCCGAGGTCTCCTTGGCCTGAGGCCCCATCTTTCTCCCTGCGTCTGTCTCCGTTTGGCTTGGTCCCTCCCCTTCTCATTTGGACTTTCTTATCCCGCTGGATTGCCATCGCCCCCTCAGTCACTCGGCACGCCTTCATTGAGCGCATGCTCCGTGCCATGCGGGGCAGCATGCCACGACACGGTGGAGCCCACCGCCCGGTAGGGGAAGAAAGGCTTTCGACATGGGCCTGAGTGTTAAGACCAGGGCTGAGTTGGCTACCAACTGGAGCCCAAGAATGGGGCTACCCAGCCCAGGATGATCTCCCCAGGCTGGAGGATGGGTGTGGGTTAGACAGGAAGACACGTTCCCTCCCAGCTGACTCTCCCTTCTCTCCTCAGTGGGGGACAAAGTCCCTGCAGATATCCGGATCCTCTCCATCAAATCTACCACTCTCCGGGTCGACCAGTCCATCCTCACAGGTCCGGTGAGCTGGTCCCCACTGGGTGTGGGGATGAGGATTGGGTGAGGGGAGAGCTGGGTGGGCGAACAGGGATGGAATTCAGATGGGCCGAGGAGAGCATCCAGCAATGGGGACACCCCCTGCCAGAGTGGGCAACACCACTCGGCCTTAGTCACGCTGTCACAAGCCCGACACGCAAGGGTCATGGGAGAGGGCAGGCCCTTCTACCTGGGCCTCTGCACGGACATGCACACCCAGAGAAGGAGCCCGTCTCCTCTGACAATCTTGAACGTTCTTCCCAGGGAGGAGGCCTTAAGATAGCGGTTCTCAACCTGTGGGTCATGACCCCTTTGAGGGTCAAACGACCCTTTCACAGGCGTCGCCCGATTCCTCACAGGAGCGAAATGACAGTGATGAAGTAGCAATGAAAATAATGTTATGGTTGGGGGGGGTCAGCGCCACAGGAGGAGCTGTCTGAAAGGGTCGCAGCGTGAAGAAAGCTGGAGGGAAGTTCTGATGTACTTCCAACCACGCTGCTTCTGCTACCCCCTTGGGAAGGAAGGAGGCGGCGAAGAGCCAGTGCCATTGCCCTGTGACCCCAAGTGGGGAGGACAGGCTGAGGTGGGAGAGTCGCTGGCGCCATTACGGCAAAGGAGGCGAGCTCCTAGGACGAGGGACCGCTCCCGGCCAGGAACCCCATTTGCCGTATCCGATACCCTTTCTGGTACGCCGGCTGATTGCATTTGTACCGAGATCTTGTTCTGCAGCGCACACATGGACATCCCCCACAGCCTGATAGGGGGTAACCCAGCCTAGGCCATTGGAAACCACGCCTTTGTAAGTGGTTAAGCTGGGGCTCCAGTCAAGGTCTTTCTGCTCTGAGTGGTGGATATCCCGCTTCCCCTCCAGCAGCCTCCCTGCGAGGTCAGGTCTCCTCCAGCACCCATGTTGCATCCTATCCCGACTGCACCCTGCCAGACTCAGGGTGGGGGCTGAGGGGAAGGGACATGATGTCATCTGAAAGCCCTCTGGGCCCCTCTCCACAGGGGAGTCCGTCTCTGTCATCAAGCACACAGACCCTGTCCCCGACCCCCGGGCTGTCAACCAGGACAAGAAAAACATGCTGTTCTCGGTGAGCCGTCCAGGGTCAGCAGGAGGGGGGAAGAGATCAGCCCCCCCGAGGAGGGGGGGTCACCTCTGGCCTGATTCCCGGCCCCTTCTTCACCTTCACAGGGTACCAACATTGCAGCTGGCAAGGCCATCGGCATCGTGGCCACCACTGGGGTGGCCACTGAGATCGGCAAGATCCGTGACCAAATGGCGGCCACTGAGCAGGAGAAGACCCCCCTGCAGCAGAAGCTGGATGAGTTTGGGGAGCAGCTCTCTAAGGTCATCTCCCTCATCTGCGTGGCTGTCTGGCTCATCAACATCGGCCACTTCAATGATCCCGTCCACGGCGGCTCTTGGTTCCGAGGGGCCATCTACTACTTTAAGATTGCCGTGGCCCTGGCCGTGGCCGCCATCCCGGAAGGTAGGACAGCCTCTCCTTCTCCCCGTAGCCAACCATGGCAGCCACGGGGCCTTTCCCCTGGGAAGGTAGCATTGACGGGCTCCAGGGAGGAGGACCTGATGCCTCCACCCCTGGGCTGTCCCCGCTCCCCGCAGGCCTTCCCGCCGTCATCACCACCTGCCTGGCCCTGGGCACCCGCCGGATGGCTAAGAAGAACGCCATCGTGCGGAGCTTGCCCTCCGTGGAGACCCTGGGCTGCACCTCCGTCATCTGTTCTGACAAGACAGGCACCCTCACCACCAACCAGATGTCCGTCTGCAAGGTCAGCCCACCGACGCCCAGGGGTGACACGGGCTCCCCTAATGGGGTGCCCCCTCACTACTTTCTCTGGACCTGAGAAAATGGTCGCCAGGTAGACAGAGCATCTTTCTGTCAGCCAGGAAAACCCTTCCTCCTGAGCCAGACCCTTGACAGTGCCGCCATCAGTGTGCCGGACACTGCTGGGGGTTGGGGGGAGAGTGCTGCCAACAGTCCCAGGAAGGGAGACTCTCCGTCCACTTAGCAGTCTGTCAGAGGAGGAGACGGAGGCTCTGGAAAAGAGCATGGCTTGCCCAAAGATGCAGTTGTTTCAAACCAAGTCTGGCTCTCGGGCTCCTTCATCCACACCAGCCTGCCCTCCTGATCGTCCGGCATTTTCTTAGTTTGGCCTGGACCCTCTCCTGGGCCTCAGACCCACTGGGGTTCTGAATCTTGTCTCAAAAGATTCAACCCAAACTTGCTCCCGCCTAGTCGATTCTGACCGACAGCAACTCCGCGGAACAGGGGAGAACTACCCATGGGTTTCCGCGATGAAACTTTTTGATGGAAAGAAAGCCTCCTCTTTGTCCTGCAGAGCAGCTGGTGGTCTCAAACTGCTGACCTTGCCATTAGCAGCCCAAAGCACAGCCACTGGGTCAGCGGGGCTCCTGGACTTCTTCTCAAGGGGCTTCAAAGGGTTTGTGGGAGAAGCCCATGGCCTTTCAATTCCACCTTCTCAGGGACCTTCTGAACCCCCCTGGTCATGTAGCAGCGATGCACATTGGGTGGGCGCTCGCTAAGAGGGGCCTGGTGAATGCTCTGCGCGCGGAGGCCCAGGGTCTGCTATCTGATGTGATCCGTCGTCAGTGCTCATCATGGGGAAGAAAGGCTAGGTGTCAGAGCGGAAACAAAGATGAATCTGCATGGACACGCCTGGCAGGTGGGGTGGGGGGGTGGTCATCCCATCCACGATCCAAAGGTAAAGGATGCCTGTCCTTGGGACTTCTGCAGGGCAGCGCACCCAGGAAACAAGCATGCTGAGAAGCTGGGCCTCTGGGTTCTTTGGGGCACCCTCAGGGTCGCCTGCCTTCTAACATTTCAATGGGTGCAACTCCAGAGGCCCCCGGACTCACTCCACCTCAGAACGCTGTCCTCTTAGAACACTTCCGCACCGTTGCCTTCTCCTCTCACGAGGGGAAAGTCCGGGCCGTGTCACCCCTGCTGACCGGGCTCCCACTGGCCTGTGGCCCTGCCTCCTGCTGTGTTCATGGTTTCCTTGCCCATGTTGGGAAGTGAAGCCATTTCTCAGGGAGAGCACCCAAGTGGCAAACTCATCCTCTGAAACCAGGTCTGCCCACAGCTTCTGGCACGGGAGCCGGGGGCACCCCCAGACCTGCTCTCCACTTAGCGGCAGGGCCCAGCATTCCTTAGTGAAGTCACACCCAAAGGGGACCCTAGCCAGGCCTGTGGTGCTGCTCGCACATCACCAGCACATGGTGACTGCAGGGCCACGGGGAGAGAGGAGGAGGGGGGAAGGAAGGAAACGGGCATCGAACGACTAGCTGATCGATCGTCTTCAGGGAGGGGAGCAGATCGACATCTGTGTCCATGCCCTATCCCTGCAGATGTTTATCGTCGACAAGGTGGACGGGGATGCCTGCTCCCTGAATGAGTTCTCCATCACTGGCTCTACTTATGCTCCGGAGGGAGAGGTGTAAGTTTCCAAGGGTCACCCCACTCCTCCTGCCCCCGATGCCCACCCCTCTCCTGGCTCTCCCATTCCCCTTTGATTTCCTTTCTCCGTCCCCGCCCCCGCCCCCCCTGTCTTCTCTCCCACCTGCTCTCTGAGGTGGTTTGCCGCCTCCCCACCTGTCCTTCCTCATCACCCCGTGTTCTCTCTGCATCTCACCCCTGTTCTTCTCTCTCGGCCTGTCTCGCCTCTGCTTCCCTCCCCACCCTGCTGCCAGCTTGAAGAATGATAAGCCAGTGCGGGCAGGGCAGTATGATGGGCTGGTGGAGCTGGCCACCATTTGTGCCCTGTGCAATGACTCCTCCTTGGACTTCAACGAGGTAACCTCCCCGCTCCCAACAAAGCCTCTCATCCCCCCACCCCGCCACCTTCCCTTTCCAATGCACTCTGGGTCAAGGGGAAGAGGTCCCTCCCACCCTGCAGCTTTCCTGGGCAGGGAATGGCGTGCCCCTCCAAGCTGTAGATGCACGATGAGTCGGACAGGTGGGAGCAAGGCATGAGGAGGGGCCTGGGTCACCGACTTCTGCTTCTCCCTCTGCCCATCTCAGTCTAAAGGTGTCTATGAGAAGGTCGGGGAGGCCACGGAGACAGCCCTCACCACACTGGTGGAGAAGATGAACGTGTTCAACACCGACATCAGGAACCTCTCCAAGGTGGAGAGGGCCAACGCCTGTAACTCGGTGAGTCTGGGGACGCCCCCCGCCCTTTCTTCACCCAACACCCTAGGCACCCAAGAAAGCTTAGGAGGCAGAGATAGGGCTGGTGCCTACTGCGGGCCTCTGCAGGCAGGGAATGACCGTAGGTAAGGTCTATAAATGCTCTTTCTGCGGCAAGGTCCCTTGGGAAATTTCGAGACCCACTCTTCCTCTTGCGTCCCTAGTGGAAATGGACAATGGACGAGGCTGGGCACCGAATCCACAAGGGACCCATCTTCAAACTCAGACTCCCTGCCATCGAGTCAGTGCCCACCCATGGTGGCCCAGCAGGGCAGGGTAGAATTAACTACCCACGGTGAGCTTCCAAGACTGGCTTTTAAGGGGATCGAAAGCCTCCTCCTCCTGAGGAGTGGGTGGTCGTTGGAATTACTGACCTTGTGGTTAGCCGTCCGACGCATCGCCCACCACCCATCGGGGTCACCCTCCTTTCCATTGTCCTCAAAGGTCAGTTGCGGTCGTCAGATCTCAGTGGTGAACACCTTCCAGGTGGTGGCGCTCACTCTCAGTTCTTCCTGTTGATAGCTACAGGCTGGCCCACGCTGAGACCCCCCCACGGCCCCTACACACACACACACATACACACACACACGTTTCTGTTAGTTTTGAATATTGAGAGACAGCGGCTGCTTTCCTTGATGTGACCACACAATTGCTCACTCGCTCACTCGCTCTCTCATTCACTGACTGCCATCCAGTGGAAGCCGCTCAACAGGACAGGGTTGAGCCGCCCCACTGGGTGGCGAAGATTGAAGCTCTTCATGGGAGTAGAAAGCCTCGTCTTTCTCACTCGGAGCGGCTGGTGGTTTTGAACTGCTGACCTGATCGGTGGTAGCAGCCCACCAGGCAACCACGGCCTGCAGGACTCCTTACCAAATGGCAACAGTGGCAGACAGCCTACATGTCTATGGATAGAGGACTCGTTTTTTTATTTTTCAAAATGAAAGCCATGCCTGGCAAAGGGCAGAGGATGTGAGCAGACATGAGAACTGTGAGCCAACCGCCCCCCCACCTCCACGTGTGGCGAGAGAGCCCTTAGTGAGCACAGCAAGTGGGCACTCGGCCGGCGCAGTCTGCGGGCATATGTGGTTGTTGACCTTTAACGTCCTTAAAATGAAAGAGAGGCAGCAGGTCCACGCTCAGTCACACCTGGCCGTATGTCCGGTGTGCGGCTGCCACGGTGCCGGGCACCACATCGGACAGTGCTGGTGACAGACCCTTGGTCAGTGCCACACCAGCCCCTGTCTCTGCCCTGGACGCTGATGGCCGGCGATGCCCTGAGGGCTGGAATTCTCTCCATTTGTTCTCTCTGGAGCCACAGCGCCTTTGCCTCAGAGCCAGCTGGGGGTCTGCTGGGATCTCCAGATCCTGTTGTGGTCCAGATTCTTTCCTTGTCCACCCGGGATCATCCTGGTCTCTCTGTCCATCCCCTCTCTCCCAGGTCATCCGCCAGCTAATGAAGAAGGAATTCACCCTGGAGTTCTCCCGAGACAGGAAGTCCATGTCTGTCTATTGCTCTCCAGCCAAATCTTCCCGGGCTGCCGTGGGCAACAAGATGTTCATCAAGGTCAGAAACTAAGCCTGGTGCCAGCGCCTCCCTCCTGGGCTCTCCTAAGCCTGAAGCCCTGGCCCCCCGGGCAGGAAGGAGTGCTGTCTGATGCTCCCTGTCCCATCTCCTAGGGGGCCCCTGAGGGCGTCATCGATCGCTGCAACTACCTGCGAGTAGGCACCACCCGGGTGCCCATGACAGGGCCCGTGAAGGATAAGATCATGTCCGTGATCAAGGAGTGGGGCACTGGCCGCGACACCCTGCGCTGCCTGGCCCTGGCCACCCGGGACACGCCCCCAAAGCGAGAGGACATGTTCCTGGATGACTCTGCCAAGTTCGTGGAGTATGAGGTGGGCGAAGGCAGCCCCGGCCCCTTCTCACACCACTGGTTGGGCCAGGCCCTTCTTCTGGAGGGTCAGAACACCCTTCCAAGTCCTCCGCTGGTCTGGGGCTGTGCTAGTGTGTTTTCGGGTGGGCTGCAAGGACTAGGTGGGCAGCTGAGCCTTGAGCATATGCGCCCCTGCCGAGGGCCCCCTCCACTGTGGTCCAGCACTGACCTAGGAGTGGGTGCCCCTGGGAGAGCATCGAGGCCATGCCCTCCCCTCCAGGCCTCCATAGGCCGGCAGGTAGACGGGATGGAGTGGACTCCTGGAGGCAGAGGCATTCTCATTTCCAGTCCTTCTCAGTCCCTTAAGACTGGCCTACAACGGGCCTGGCCCTGCCTGGATGATACCCCTCACAGAGGAAGCTGCTAGGGTGGCCAAGCCCCTCCCTGACCCCGTCACTCTGCTCTGCCTCCCCAGCTGGACCTGACCTTTGTGGGTGTGGTAGGCATGTTGGACCCGCCCCGCAAGGAGGTCACAGGCTCCATCCAGCTGTGCCGAGATGCCGGCATCCGGGTGATTATGATCACAGGGGACAACAAGGGCACGGCCATCGCTATCTGTCGGCGCATCGGCATCTTCAACGAGATGGAGGAGGTGGCAGACCGGGCCTACACTGGCCGGGAGTTCGATGACCTGCCCCTGGCTGAGCAGCGGGAAGCCTGCCGCCGCGCCTGCTGCTTCGCCCGCGTGGAGCCCTCCCACAAGTCCAAGATCGTGGAGTACCTGCAGTCCTTCGATGAGATCACTGCCATGGTGAGTGCCGCAGGCGCCCTGGCACCAAATGGGGCTTCGGACCACTCTTGAGGGGGGTGGTGTTGGTGGGAGGGGGCTGAAGGAGAGAGAGCGTGGGAAGGATATGGACTAGAAGATTCTGAAACTCTGTGTGTGTGTGTGGGGGGGTGTCAAGAAAATTTTGCCACAGCAAGATGTTCTGAGCCCACACCCCAAAAACTGAATTCAAAATCCACCGGTGCAAGAGGAATTACTGAAATCCAAATGAAGACTGAGCATGATAGTTGGATAAGAGGAAAGTCAAAGGAAATAGAGGAAAGAGCTAGGAGGCAAAAGGCATTTATAGAGGTCTAAATAAAGGCATGTACATATGTAAATATATATGAGGATATGGAAATAGATCTATGTGCATATATTTATAGGTTTAGTATTAAGATAGCAGATGGACATTGGGCCTCCACTCAAGTATTCGCCCAATGCAAGAATACTTTCTTCTATTAAATTGGCATTCCATGATGGTCACCTTTCCGACACTATCGATGAAGACAAAGCGGGTGAATAAGCAAATGTGGTGAGGAAAGCTGATGGTGCCCGGCTATCAAAAGATATAGCGTCTGGGTCTTAAAGGCTTGAAGGTAAACAAGCAGCCATCTAGCTCAGAAGCAACAAAGCCCACATGGAAGAAGCACACCAGCCTGTGTGATCACGAGGTGTCTAAGGGATCAGGTACCAGGCATCATCAGAGCAAATGAAATCATATCATTGTAAATGAGATGGGGAGTGCAGAGTGGAGACCCAAAGCCCATTTGTAGGCCACTGGACATCCCCTTACAGAAGGGTCTCAAGGAGGAGATGAGCCAGTCAGGGTGTGATGTAGCAACGATGAAAGATACAACTTAAAAAAAATAAATTAAAAAAAAAGAAAGATGCAACTTTCCTCTAGTTCCTAAATGCTTCCTCCCCACACACTATCATGACCCCAATTCTACCTTACAAATCTGGCTAGACCAGAGGTTGTACACTGGTACAGATAGGAACTGGAAACACAGGGAATCCAGGGCGAATGATCCCTTCAGGACTAGTGGTGTGAGTGGCAATACTGGGAGGGTAGAGGGAGAATGTGTTGGAAAGGGGGACCGATTACAAGGATCTACATATAACCCCCTCCCTGGGGGACGGACAACAGAAAAGTGGGTGAAGGGAGATGTCGGGCAGGGCAAGATATGACAAAATAATAATTTATAAATTATCAAGCGTTCATGAGGGAGAGGGGAGCGGGGAGGGAAGGGAAAAATGAGGACATGATGCCAGGGGCTTAAGTGGAGAGCAAATGTTTTGAGAATGACGAGGGCAATGAATGTACAGATGTGCTTTACACAATTGATGTATGTATGGATTGTGATAAGAGTTGTAAAAGCCCCTAATAAAAAAATTTTTTAAATCCACCGGGCGAAGATGCTCAGGGCATCTCTGGTATTGCCTTGGGAGACGCTGCAGCAACCTCGGTCCCCATCACACAGTGGGCGCGTGTAGCCAGGTGCCGCCAGCTCGATGTTGTGGTTGGCGATGGTATCACCATCATTAAGTTTGTTCAAAGCCGTCGTTTGTTTGCATACTTCTGTTTTATGGCCGTGTGTGCCCGAACTGGCATACCAATTTCTCATGCGCAAAGGGGGTGTGAGTGGAGGAAGTTTAACGCTGGACCTGAGGTCTGCAGGCCCCGCTGCAGGGTTTCCATGCGGGCACTGTGGAGAAGGCGCCCTGAGTCCCACCTTCGCCTCCCAGACAGGTGACGGCGTCAACGACGCCCCTGCCCTGAAGAAGGCGGAGATCGGCATTGCTATGGGCTCCGGCACCGCCGTGGCCAAGACCGCTTCTGAGATGGTGCTGGCCGATGACAACTTCTCCACCATCGTGGCCGCCGTGGAGGAGGGCCGCGCCATCTACAACAACATGAAGCAGTTCATCCGCTACCTCATCTCCTCCAACGTGGGCGAGGTGGTCTGGTAAGCGGACGCGGAGGAAGGTGGGGAGGGGCGAGGGGAGAGGGACCTGGCTCTGGCTGGACTGTGCCCACTGTCTTCTTCCTGCAGCATCTTCCTGACAGCCGCCCTGGGGCTGCCTGAGGCCCTGATCCCCGTGCAGCTTCTGTGGGTCAACCTGGTGACAGATGGGCTCCCGGCCACGGCCCTGGGCTTCAACCCGCCAGACCTGGACATCATGGACCGCCCCCCCAGAAGCCCAAAGGAGCCTCTCATCAGTGGCTGGCTCTTCTTCCGCTACATGGCAATCGGGGGTAGGCAGGCTGGGACCCAGCCCCCACACCTCACGGTCAGCCCTGAGGCCTGATTCCCCTCTAAGACACTGGCTCCCTAATGCCTTCTCCTCCCGATGGGCCCTATCCTCAACCAGCTGCCCCCGGGCATGTGCGGTCCTCCTGACACCCTCCAAATGGAAGCCCTGACCTACCCCCTGAACCCCATCTTCTGCTGCAGGTTATGTGGGTGCAGCTACAGTGGGCGCTGCTGCCTGGTGGTTCATATATGCAGAGGACGGGCCGCAGGTCAACTACAGCCAGCTGGTAGGCAGAGTGCCGAGAGGGGGTGGTTACCAGGGTTAGGGGCAGTGCTTGGAGCCTCCACAGGGACTCAGTGCCCTCCCCCCCGGCCCTTCGCAGACTCACTTCATGCAGTGCACCGAGGACAACCCGGACTTTGAGGGTCTGGACTGTGAGGTCTTTGAGGCCCCTGAACCCATGACCATGGCCTTGTCCGTGCTGGTCACCATCGAGATGTGCAATGCTCTCAACAGGTGAGGCCCCGCCCCCCAGGCCCACCTCCTCGCCTCACCCCTTGCTTTCTGGACACATCTCCACTCCTGGCTCCTTTTTTTGCAGCCTGTCTGAGAACCAGTCCCTCCTGAGGATGCCGCCCTGGGTGAACATCTGGCTCCTGGGCTCCATCTGCCTCTCCATGTCCCTCCACTTCCTCATCCTCTATGTTGACCCCCTGCCGGTGAGCCTCCTCCTGGCACAGGCCACTTCCTGCTAATCTCCTTAGGGAGCCCTTGTGGGACCCAGGTCTATGGCAACCAGAAGTGGGTGGGCTGGTGCTGGGCCTTGGGCCTGCGGCTCCTACCCTGCTTCAACAGGGTGCTCTCTGTGCTCTCAGATGATCTTCAAGCTCCGGGCCCTGGACTGGAACCAGTGGTTCATGGTCCTCAAGATCTCACTTCCGGTCATCGGGCTGGACGAGGTGCTCAAGTTCGTTGCTCGGAACTATCTAGAAGGTAAGCCCCTGGGCTCCTCGCAGCCCGGGCCACGGGCCCTCCCTGCGTGCGCACAGTGTGCACCGCGCCTGCGCTCCTCTTCCTCCCCAGGTGGGCGTGTCCTTGTTGGCCTTGTAGGACCAGGGTCCACCAGGGAGGAGCACCCCAGGCCCCCCTGCTTCCCCTACTCTCTGCGGGGCACCCCCAAACCGCCTCTTCTTGCCGCCCCACCTCGGTAACGGCCCTCTCTGTCCTCTGGCCACAGGATAACCTGTTCCCCCTCCTCCATCTCTTTGAGCCGTGTCACAGGTATTGGTCCTTCTTGCCCTTGCCCCAGCAGTTCTGCCAGCCGCCTGCGCCTGCGCCTGCCTCCACACCTGAGGTCACTTGCGCACTCCAAGCTCCACCTGGCTGGAGCCACTGCTGCCGCCCACTGCCCGCGGGGGAGTGGGAGCCGCTGCTCTCTGGGGCCTCCCCGCGCTGCGCTGCGCTGCGCTGCGCAGGGTCTGGCGCGCTGAGCTCTCTGCTGCTAGGGCCGCAGTGCTGGGGGCAGTGGGGTCTGGGGACACAGGTGAGTGAGGAGCATGAGGGCGAGTGCCCCTCCCTCCAGGTGAGTGTGCTGGGCGTCTGCAGGCTCAACCCCACTCCTGCCCGCCCCGCCTCTCATCCGCCCTTCTCTTTGCAGATCCTGAAGATGAACGCCGGAAGTAACCAATCCTTCCTCCCTGTCGATCCTGCCCCATAGCGACGCATCTTCAGCCAGAGCTGTGGCACGCCCCCTGTCCCCCACGTTGTCTGTTTATAAACTCTGAGCCCCTCACCCCTCTCCCCCTTTACCTTGTAAACCCTCCCCCTTGTGGGGCTTGCAGGGACAAGGCGACCGACGGAGCTGAGCTGCTTATTTATTGAAAATAAATGACAGAAAAGTCTGGCCTCGCCTCTGTGCACATGGTGGGGTTCCCCCCAAGCCCTCTAACCCCACTCCCCACCCCCCGGGGCCTTTTAGTGCCATGCGGTCTGGAGGGCAGCAGGTGGGTATGTGAGAAAGAGACCTGCCTGCACTGGGAGCTCCCTGGCAGACCAAGGCCACCACACAGCTTGGCATTGTGTTTCAGGCGGGGGCTGCTAGGAGGGGAAGCTTCAGCCCAGGAGCCAGCACAGGGCCAGCAGTGGCAGGCAGCTGCAAACTTGAGCCTGCGCCTTTGGTTCTGGGAGGGGCGTGGCCCCTCACCCAGGTGTCATCCCTGAGACTAGGAGGCACAGACACCCCTGGGAGGAGGTGTGGCAGGAGAGGGCTGGGGAAGCCCCCATCCCCTTGGGCCCAAGTTCCCAGGCCCAGGCCTTAGGCTCCAGAGGGAAGAAAGGCAGTCTCTCCGGGGTGGTGGGCCAGGGGCAGTCCTTGGCCGGGTCTCTCAGGTGTCCCTGATGTCCCTGACGTCTCTGAGGGGCGCCTCATCCAGGATGCTGCGAACTTGCTCCAGGGTTCCTGCCTGGCGTATACGCTCCAGGCGCACCTGGAGGGGCGAGGTGGGCCCTGGGTGGGGAAGCCTAGCCCCTCCCGACTGGCTGCCACTCCTCCCCACCCCCCACCCATGCCCTGCCCGGGGTGGACTTGGGTGCCAGGGAGGAAATGGGTCCTAAGAGCGTAGCCTGGGGAAGTCGGGGAGTCACAGGGATGATTGCTGGCAGGCTTATGTAACAAACACATGATCCATCTGCACGGGGCGGGCCGGGCCCTAAGAACGGACACAGAGACCTCTGAGGAGGGCCAGCCCAGTCCCAGGAAGAGGAAGAAGACCCCTGCCATTGGGTGGGGAGGGACCACGCCATACCTGCAGGGCCTGGGACAGACGTACAAAATCCCTCTGCACCTGCTCGCTGGTCTCCAACTCTGCCTGCAGCCGTAGCACCTTGGCCCTCTGCTCTGAGAGGAGGTCAGGGACTGAGGCCTGTGGGAAGGAAGCCGAGTTGGGGCCAGTGGAGAGGCGTGTGGCCAGAGGCAGGGGATGTGTTGACCCAGCCGTCCCCTTTCTGTCAACCACAACTCTGACCTCTTCCGTCCCTCTGGAGGCTGCTGGTGGCCTCGGTGCTTCCTGCTGCCCGGCCTGGGAGAGGCAGAAAGGGCCGGAAGGGGTGGTCGGAGCCTTCTCCACCCAACAGCCCCTTCCCTGTCGCCCTGCCGGGGATGAGCCCCTGTGGGCTGGCTCCTCACCTTGCTGTGTTCCTGTTGGACTCGCTCCAGCTCCGTCCTCAGACTGCACAGGGAAGCTGGGGAGTCAGGCCAGGGGCGAGTGTCAGGCCGACACCTGCCCACAGCCCTCCCTAGCCCACGCCCCAGCCCCACCAGCCCCAGTCCATACTCACCCTCGAACACCTCTGTGGGGAAAGGAAAGAGAGAGGTCAGGGCGAGTTCTCACTCACTGGGTCCCTGCTCCCTGCTCCTGGCCCATGCCTGGAGCCCATGGGGTAGCCAGCTGCCCGCCTCACCGGTCTCCTCCTGTTGCACCCTCAACTGTCCCTCCAGGCTGGCCCTGGCTGCTGTCTGCTCCTCCAGGGCCTCCCGCAGCTTCACAATCTCAATGCGCAGGCGCTCGGCCTCATGCTCCCAGGCCTGCTGCCGGGCCCGCGCCTCCTGCCTTGTGAGCCGCACCAGCTGCTGCAGCTCCTGGAAGGGACAGAGCCATCACAGGCGGGGCGTGTGGCAGGAGGGCAGGGGCCACTGGCCAGGTGGGAGCCACGGGGAGGGTGGCTGGGGCAGGAGGAAGGGTAGGGGAAGGGACCCAGCCTGTGCCCAGCGGTGACTATCCCATCCAGCGGAGACAAACACACCACAGCCACATGACACCACGAGGTGTGCTGAGGGAAAGTTCCAGAAGGTCTTCAACACCAAGCAACCTTTTTCCTAAGACTCAAAACCAACAGGCTAAACACACC
The DNA here is from genome assembly GCF_050624435.1 of Tenrec ecaudatus. Classification (NCBI taxonomy): domain Eukaryota; kingdom Metazoa; phylum Chordata; class Mammalia; order Afrosoricida; family Tenrecidae; genus Tenrec; species Tenrec ecaudatus. Next base: position 124,518,369 of record NC_134541.1, on the reverse strand, counting down.
ATCCTTCATGCGTGATTCAAATTATACCAGACACGGTGAGGGAAGGCTTGGTGGGGTGCCCACAGTCCCCTTACCGGCACTAAGCTGGGCAGTTCCTCCTGTCTGCCTTCCTCCTGGTCTAGGCCTGGGGGGGCTCCGGGTGATGGCGGCTCGGCCCGGAGCCCCCGGTTCTCCTCACTCAGGCGCTTCACTTCACGGCTCAGGCATTTGTGGGAGGTAGCGAGCTCGGCCTGTGAGTGGGCAGTTGGCACAGAGGTCAAACCTGGAGCCTCCCAGCCTGCCTGCTGGGATGGTGTCCCAGGCCCTCTCCTCTCCCTAGAAAGGACAAGATCCAAGCCATGTCCATCCTGCCTGGCGGGAGGCACATGGCACCCTGGCCAGGTCACCACTAGCATTATTGTGGGTCAACATGATTTTGGGTTTTTTGGGGGACGGGGGGTGGCTCTGTTCTTTTTTTGTTTTATTGGCCCTCCATCCACTTGTCACACAATTCAATAACCCAGTCATTCCAAGGATCACAATCAATTCCAGAACGTTTTCTTCTCCCTTGTCCTCGCTGTTATTCATGTCAGAAATTTACACGACAATATGGTCTCCAACTTAACAGCTTCTACGTGTATAATCCAGTGCCTTTGGGTTTGCCACGTAATTTAAAAAAAATTTTATGAGCATTCGAACTCAGTGTCAACTTTACACACTCACCTCTTGAATCCAGGTCGGGCTTCCCCAGAAGACCCAGAGCGCTGAGCGGCGTGCACCCCCTGCAGGCGGTCCTGGGCCCTGCGCCCCTGGCTTGCCCAGAGGCTCCCAGCACCTGGCCCTCTGGTCATGGGCTTGTAGAACCTCCACCTCCCACGCTCCCTGTGTTTCCTCCTCAGGGGCCCACTCACTAGGTCCCCAGCGTTCCGAGATGGGGCCATCCGCTCAAGGGCACACGGGGATTGGCTCAAGGGCTGCCTGCCTGCCTGCCTGCCTGACCTCAGCACACAAGAGCGGCATGGGCGCCATCCACCCTCATCCCCGCCCCGCCCCGCCCCTGCCCCAATTGCATGCATCCGGCTCTCACCATCTGCAGCTGAACTCGCTCCTGGGCCTGGCTCATAGTTCCTTGCAGGGTCCGCAGCAGTTGCTCTGAGTTCTGTACCTGGGCCAGGAGCACCTGCATCTGCGGGGGTGGGGGTGGGGGTGGGGTGGGAGAAGGGTGGCCGTCAGGTGAGAGGCCAGGGCCTGCCCCTTAGGGAAAGGAGAGAAGCCAAAGGCCCTTCAGGGGCCCGGCCTGAGCAGGGGGCCCACCTGCTTGGCACAATCCTCGTTGCTCCGTCTCAGGCCCTCTCGGAGCTCGTCCCGCTCCCGGCCGAGGCTCTCCAGGTCCTTCTGCAGCTGCCGCCCCTGCCGAGGGTCCTGGCCTCAGCCTCTCACCCGACCGTCCACACCACTGCTCGGGCCACACGGCCAGGAAGTGCCACTGGCACTTCCCTGTTCCTTGCTACCTCTGAGAGGGGGTATCCCAGCCCACCCTCTCCCTTCGGGTCTCAGCCACTCCCCCTCTTCCTACACAGGGGTCCAAGTCACCCTTAACACACAAAGCAGGGCAGGTCTCTGCCTGGTTTAATCTTCTGCAAGTTTCCCCAAGCTCTTCATCTAACACCAGCGCTCGGTGACAGCCCAAAGGAGCCCTGGTGGTGCTGTCACTAAATGTTGAACTACTCGCTGCAAGGCTAGGGGTTCAAACCCACCAGCTGCTTGTAAAAAGCTACAGCCTTGGAGACCCTCCTTCAGATCACCGTGAGCTGGAACCCCCGTTGCTGGCCTGTTGGCAGGGCTGTTTGCTTTGGTTTGGTGACAGCCCATTGAGGCCCAAGCTCACAGGGACCCTTCCTTCTGAACCTCATTCCCCACCCCCAGGCACCGCCCGCCCTCCTTCCCATTCTGCAGACACACTGCTGTCCAGCCCCGCTCAGAGCCTGCGGCCTCTGCAGTTCTCTGGGTCTCCGGTCTTAAGCTTGGAGGGCCGGTCTCCTGTGCTGCCAATCTCAAGTCTGTGACCCTACTCTCTGTGACGTCATCCTCCTACGGAGGAAGTACCAGAAGGTAGAATGCCCCTTCTCCAGGGTGGTCTCCCAGCCTGAGCTCAGGCTGTCTCAGCAGGCGAGCAGTCAGTGTTGGGACAAGGGCAAGCCCAGCCTTCCACTCACCTCGGTCTGGAGCTGCTCCCACTGGTTGTCTGGGACCAGCTGGTAGCCAGGAGGTGGCAGGTAGATGCCCTCTGGGACCAGGGTGCCTGTGGACACCAGGGAGGCAGTCTCTTCCTGCTCGGGGCTCAGGCCCTGGCGGCCGTGGGGCAGGGAGGTGCTGCTGCTGGCCCCGCCGCCCAGGGAGAAGGAGGAGATGGAGGCGCTGTCGTCACAGTTGTGGGCGAAGGCCTCGGCTGCTGCACCCCCGTCTCCGCTCAGCTCCTCCGACGGCTCCAGAGGGGGTGACGAGTCCCGAGACAGGGGCAGCAGCTCGGTGGAGCCGTGCAGGGAGGCGGGGGGCTGGGGCCGTCTCTGGGGAGAGCGGGACAGGGAGAGGCTGCAGGCCGGGCTCTGAGGAGGGTGCTTCTCCCTTCCTCGCTCCCGGCCGCCCCTCACCTGGATCTCCTGGATGAGCTCCTCCGCCCTGAGCAGCTTGGCCTTCAGCTCCTCTATCTCCTGCTCCATGGGCAGCACGATCTCACGCAGTTTCTCCGAGTCCTCGTGCGCCTGTGGGTGCAGGCTCGTCAACTGCAGGACCCCCGGGCCTGTGCAGTGCTCTCCCCCCAGCCCGTAAGTGCTTCCTGACCTCTCGAGAAGGCCCTGTTTCCCACCCCGACCCCCTTTGGGAAATAAGAAAACAGGGGGACACTCAGAGCGTACAGGACTCGGCCGAGGTCATGGGGCAGCTGAATGTGCGTGCCAAGGTCACCACGACCTTCCTGCTGCTCCCTTGATCACGCGTTTCTTCCCTCACCTCCATTCTCCTTTTCTCGTCTGCCTCGGGCTCACTTGTTTGTCCATCAGTCACGTGGCCACATTCTAGACTACAGTCTGTCTCAGTTTCCTTGCCCTGCAACTAAGCATGGCCACACGACAAGATGCCGGCTCTGGAGACACAAGTAGAAGGTCCACGGGGGCATTCCAGGGCACTTCTTTCAAGAGGGAGAATCTGCCTTTCTTTCCGCCCCCTCCCCCTCCCACTTCTTCTTGCTGGCTGGAATGTGGACAGGGTGGCTGGCACCCGGCAGCCCTCTTGGACTATGAGGCCTAAGGCCAATAGCAGCGTCAAGGAGCCTAAGCTCCTGTCAGTGCAGGTTTACAGCAGCGGTTCTCAACCTGTGGGTCCAGACCCCTTTGGGGGTGGAACAACCCTTTCACAGGGGTCGCCTATGACCATCGGGAAACACAAATATTTCACAATATATAATTACATATTGTTTTGTGATTCATCACTATGCTTTAATTATGTTTAATGATGCTCAATTTCTAAAAATGAAAATACATCCTGCCTATCAGATATGCCGATTCATAACAGTAGCAAAATGACAGTGATGAAGTAGCAGCGAAAATAATTTTATGGTTGGGACGTCACCACAATATGAGGAACTGTCTTAAAGGGTCATGGCAGGAGGAAGGTGGAGAACCGCTGGTCTACAGTCTCAGAGGGCAGAGTTGTTATGAGTTGGAACCAACTCGATGATAGGGGGTGCCAAAGTTTGGGGTTTGGGTTCTCAGTGCTGTCACAGCTGCGCTGGAAAGCCTGCCTTTTAGAGAGGATGAAAAAGAAAAACTCCATTTACTTAAAGATTTTTAGTCCTACAGCTTCTTTTGGATTTTCAGTCCCACGGCTGAACCTCATGCTAGTTTCCCTGTGCCCCCCCCCCTCACCCTTACCCCACCCCTAGTGGTCCACCTCGCTGGCCAGTTCTTTCCTGGCTGGGACTCCTGCCAAGCCTGCACAGCCACCAGTCTCTGGCCAGCTCCCCCTGGCTGACCCCAGCCTCTGACCTGATATTGCTTGGTGTTCTTCCTCTCTCTATAAGCATACCCCCCTGCCCCTCGAGAACCACCCTGCCAGCCACCCAGTTGCCCCAGACAGAAACCTGCAGCAAGGCCTGCCTCCCCTCCCACCCTGCTGTCCCTACTTTCCCAACCCCTGCCCCTTGTCACCTCCTGCCTGGCTCTCAGAACTGCCTCCTGCAAGCTCAGGTCCACTCACCACATAGCTCCTGGAAAGACGGGCAAGAAGAAGAGTGAGCCTGCGGAGCCCCCACATTGGGTGGGCAGGCCTGGGGTTCATGCGCAATGGAGGGATGACGCCCCTCTGCTGCACAGGGGGCTTTCTGGGATCAGAGCTCACTCCCCCCCCCCCAAGGGAATGGAGGTGCAAGCTGCGGCTGGAGCTCTGCCTTTGCTGGTCTGTTTGATCGCTGTCTTCCTAACCAGGCAATCTGCACACCTCAGACCTCTGGTTTCTTCATGGACAAAGTGCGTCGTTAATTAACACCTATCTTACGAGGCCGCCGTGAAGACCAAACAAGGCCACCGTGTGAATGTCCTTGGAAAGATGACACATTGGAAGAACGTGTGTCCACTGTGGTTGTTAGTGATAACCCCCGACGGGATTCAGAACCATGGAGGTCCAGGCGGACTCACAGCCACCCAATAGGACAGGGCAGGACTGCCCCCGAGGGTTTCTGGGACAGAAACTCTCGAAGGGAGCAGACAGTCATATTCAAACAGCTGGTGGCCGCTTCACTGATTCTGGGATTCGGACGCATAGACACCCTCTTGGACGGAGAAGAGCTGCCCTCTGGGCTTCTGAGACTGTCGATCTTTACAGGGGGGGATTTTTTAACATTTTTCCAGTGTAGTGCTGTGGGTTTGAACTACCAAACAGTTCACCCACTTTACCCCCAGACTCCTTTAGCCTCACGTCACTCCTGTGTGGAAGGGTCTACCGGGCAGACCTCACACAGTGGAAGATTGGGGAGGGGCTTTCTGCGGCAAGCAGCTGGTACCTTGCACGTCACAGGCATCTGTAAATGTCCATTTATTTCTCCCTCTGTTTGTAGTTAACTGAGTGCCCTTGGTCATCCCACTAGTCAGCCCTGAGCAGGCTACGGTCCTGCTAACTCTGTGCCGTTGTCGCTAGAATGATCACTGGGTGCCCTGCTCCCAAGTGGTCCAGAAACGGGACCCCACCCACCCCTGGATACCGCTGTCTTCGGCTGCCTCAACCTCTTTCCAAATGACGGGAGGGGAGGGGGAAGCGGGCAGTGATCTCAGTCCCCACCTTTTCCATCTGCTTCTCCAGGGAGTCCAGCGGGTGCGCCCGGGACAGCAGCTGCTTCAGCCGAGCTAGCTCGCGCTCCTTGTCCTGGCAGTCCTGCTGCTGCTGCTGCCGCTCCTGCTTCAGAGAAGCGATCTGGGCTTCGTAGCTGCCGATGGAGTCTGGCCACGCAGGGAGGATGGGGAGAGGACCGATCAGTGCGCAGGCGCGCTCTGTGGCCAGTGGGGCCATGCAAGGAATTGACCAGCGTGGTGAAGGTAGTGGCTTGGCAGCGAGAGGGGCCTGAACTTGAACCCTAACTTTGGGACTCAACGGCAGTCACTGAGCTTCCGTGCGCACGTCTCCTCAAACTGCAAACTGGCGGTACTGCAGGGCGGGAGCTGTTAACGGGTTAAAGGGAAGGCCACGTGTCCGGGGCTCAGCCCTGGGCCACGCACACAGTGAATGTGTAACATGGTATCACAGCAGTCATTACTGCGCAGGCGCAGTGAAACCTAATTTCTGACCACCTAGAGCTCAATCTAGTAGGGCCTCTGCTGCCTGTAGGCTCAGCCCAGCGCGGCTAGGCGGCCATGGAAATTGCTCCAGTGTGGTGGGAGAGGAGCCCCAGGGAGGCCGTGCCTGGGTTTGGGATCCCTGGGAGGCGCCCCTCCTGCTGCCAAAGCAAAGGCTCAGAGGTGCCACTAGCTGGAGTGTCTGGGGCTTTCCCAGAGGAGCCTGGTGTGAATGTCTTGAATGCCACTCCTGCGTGGCAGCGTGGCGGGCTGGTACAGAAGGGGCAGTAATGCCCTAATGTTGGGAGGGAAGACTAACATTGCCATCAAACGGCCTGGGTTCAAATCTTGTGCCACTTTCTGATTGTGTGATATGTGACCAGAGGAGAAAGAGGATTTTTTTTCCCCCTCCACTAAAGAGTTCATCTCAGAAACTCACAAGGAAAGTTCTACCCTGGCCTATAAAGGGTCACTCGATGGCATTGAGTCTAAGAACAGTTCCTTTAAAATTAATTTACTTACCATAGATACTTGAGTAAAAGGCGACCCAAAGAATCAGCCAAGGCACCTGATTTTACTACAAAAACTGCATTAAAAATGTGCTGGAAAACTGCTTATACACAAGTATATAAGGTAAGTTTTAAGAAAGTGGGTCTATTTAGAGAACAAATGACAGACATGGGCACACAATGATCTGAGGGCATCATACAGGTGCATGCCTGAAATGAGGGAAATAGGGCCCCCGAGCATCTGGAGTGGGGAAAGGTTTTTATCAAGGGAAGTGACAGGGTGTGATGTGAATATCAGCAATTTTCCGGAGTAACCAATGTCAAGGCCAGATGAGTGAAAGTCCAGGACAGAGGGGAACCGGTGGCACCAGGAGGCTGGGGACAGATTCCAAAGTGACCTTTGGAGCCTCTGGTCTGACAGGAAGAAACAGAAAAAGAGGCTGAGGGTCTGGGGTAAAAGGGACATCCCCAGAACAAGTAATGGAGGATGAGAGGTGGCAAGGGGTGGTGTGTGTGTGTGTGTACACTCTCCCTTGGGTGGGTGAGTGGGGGGAAACTGAGGCTGACGCTCCATAGTCTCATAGAGAAAGGTCAGGCCCAGAGCTGGACCCAGAGGCCGACTACAATGAGGCTGGCTGGCTCTGGGACAGACACCAGGCCTGCTCCTCTTCAGAGCTGATCAGTCATTAGTGAGGGAAGAGGCAAGGTCAATGCTTGGAGCTAAACTTAGCTGTCCCTGGCCGCCTCGGGGCTCTGGCGAAGTGTGGCAGCACCCAGTCTTGTCCCACACTCCTCTAATGGGGCTGATGGACAGGATGCAGGGGAAAGCCCCTCTCACCTTTCAGGATGGCCTGCAGGGAGGCCACCTCCTCTTGGCACTGCCGCTGCACCGCAGCTACCGCCTCAGCCTTTGTACTCTCGCTCACCTCTGCTACAGCCTTCATGGTCTCCATTTCAGCCAGGGCACCTGCCAGCTCGGCTCGAAGCCGGCACAGCTCCCCAGCCTCGGCCTCCGCCTTTGTCCCTTCCTGGGGCTGGGAGCTCAGTGCTGTGGGGGCCAGAAACCCGCATCACTTACTGGATCCCCCAATATTCCAGAAAACACCGCACTGTGCAAATCAGGACTGCCGCGGGAACGGCCCGCATTCACCTGGCTCCGCCCTTCTCACCTGCCCCGCCCCTTTCCCAACTGGCCCCGCCTCTTCTAGATTCCTCAGGACACTGAATCCCGCCTTGTGCGAAGATTCGGCCCCTCCCTTCCTATGGCCCTGCCCCCTTGGCCCACCAGGCCCCACTCCTTCCCTCCCTGGACCGCACCTCTCACCTGTCACCCGCCCTAGCCTTGGAATCGCCAGGCCACGCCCCTTCTCCGGGGGCTCCCGGCCCCGCCTCCCCTCCGTTCCAGCGGCGTGGCCCCGCCCCTCTCTCCAGGTTTCCCCCTTCCCACCCCCCCGTGCGCCGGCTGCGGAGCGCAGACCCACCCTGGCCTTCACCGCCCGTCGCGTGCATGGACCCGCCCTCACGCACCGACCCCGGCCACCGCTGGCCGCGCTCACCCGCAGCCGCGGACGCAGCCGCCGCCGCCATCGCCTCAATGCAAACCGCGGGTGCCCGCACTCCCTAGTGACCGCGTTCACCGTTTCCGGGTCCTTTCGGCTGTTTCCGGATCCGCTCGGCTGTTTCCGGAGCGGCTCCCGGCTCCGGCAGGGACGCCGGCGGGCGGAGCCTTGAGTGCCGAAGATTCCCGAGTGGACGCCGCCAAGCCCCTGCCCGGCGCGGGCCCTGCGGGGAGAGGACGCCAGCCCGCCCGCCCAGCCCCAAAGGACGGCCCTCTCCAGGCCTCCGCGGCGTCTCCTCGTGACCTTGGAAGCTCGGCCCCAAGGACTCTTCCTCCGGGGCGCCAGCCCGCCTCAGTCCCCAGAGGGCGAAGCGCGCTGTGTCCGGAGCCGAGAGGCCGCCTTTGATCGGCCCTGCCGCCGGCCGGCCGGAGGCCAGCCTACTGTGCTGCGGGCACCGCGCCCGCCCGGGGCGTCCCTCGGGGAAGGGCTGGGCGACTTCGCGGGTCCGAGTACCTCTGAGTCCCGGCCCTGCTGCTCTGGGGCTGCTGCCCGCCAGCTGTGGTTGGAGGACGCTTCCACGCCCCCACCCCCACCCCATTCCGAAGGGCAGGCGGTCACCAAAAGTCCGAAACCAAACTCCCTGTTATCCAGCCAATGACGGATCATGGCGACTTTATCTATAGGGCAGGTTGGACCTGCCCTGTGAGTGCCAAGAAAACCCCATCGGTCTCCTAAAGGATGGCTGCTGGTTTCGAACTGCTGACCTCGCAGTTAACAGTGTAATGCGTAACCACTACCCCTGCCAGGCACCGATCTCTTCTCTCTCTTAATCCTGCCCCAAGGCAAGCCTCACTGTCTTCCAGCTCTCCATCCAACACCCAACAGGCAATTCCACACTGTAGCCCAGACGCTGGGATTGGCTCAACAGGCTTCTCCAAGGACACATCCCACCCTATTCCACTCCATCCCACCCACTTCCCACTCGGAACCTGGAAGCCCTTCCTGATTAGTTTTCCCTTCTGCAAGTCCTATATGTGCTACCTCTGATGAGCTGAATATTCCAGAAGGCATCCGCCTCTTTTTACTCCCATTTTTGTTTTATGCTATGAGAAAGTTTTAAAATATTAATGAAAAAATTAAAACATCTGACAAAAACCAATGAAACTGCTATTTAAGATATTTCCATACTGCTTTTTTAAAAATTCAGTAAGTCACTTTATTGGGGGCTTATACAGTTCTTGTAACAATCCATACATCAATTGTATCAAGCACATTTGTACATATGTTGCCATCATCATTTCCAAGATATTTTCTTTCTACTTGAGCCCTCTCTTTTTCCCCCTCCACTCTATTTTCAATGTTAATTTCGATGTTAACTCCCATTCCCGTCATCTCAACTTCCACAGGTCTCCTAACAGTTGTCCCTGTTGTTTGGGTCCCATTGTTTTATTCTCTTGGAGATAGCTAGCTGGGGTGACCTTTGTAAACAGATCATGGCTCATCCCTGCTTAAGCCAACATAAAATCCATCCCAGGCCAGTTCAGAATGAAAACAAAGGACGCCGCTGATGTCACAGAGCAAATACACACATGACTACCACACCCCGCACCAGGAGTCAGGGGGGTAAAGTAAGTTAAAACCACAATAAGCTATCACTACACATCTAGCTGAGTAGTTAGTGGTCGCATCACACGATCGCTGAAGACAAAATGGGTGCATAATTAAATGTGAAGAAAGCAGATGGTATCCAGCTATCAAAAGATACAGCGTCTGGGGTCTTAAAGGTTTGAAGTTAAACAAGTGACCAGCAGGGAAGCAAATAAGCCCACATGGAAGAAGCATGTGTGATCATGAGGTGTCCACAGAATTAGGATCAGGTATCAAAAGGTCCAAATGAGAAAAAGGGCGTTGGAGTGGAGACCCAAAGCCTATCTGTAGACAATTGGACATCTCCCCCACAGAAGGGTCACAAGGTAGGGAGAAGCCAGCCAGAGTGCAGTCTAGCACTGAGGAAACATTCCTCTAGTTCTTGAATGCTTCTCCCCATCATCCACTACCATCACCCAATTCTACCTTACAAATCCAGCTAGACCGGAGTACACACATTGGTACAGATAAGAGCTCATGGTAAGGGTGAACTAATCACAATAATAGACATATGGCCCCCCTCCCAGGGGGACAGACAGCAGAAAAGTGGGTGAAGGGAGACAGCGGTTGGTATAAGACATGAAAAAATTTAATAATTTATACATTATCAAGGAGACATGGGTGGGGGAGGGAGGGAAAAAAGTGAGCTGATACCAAGGGCTCAAGTAGAAATATTTTGACAAAGATGACAAAATCATAAAAAAAAAGATGACAACATATGGACAGATGTGTTCAACACGATGGATGGATGGAGTGTGAAAAGAGCTGTAAGAGCCCCCAATAAAATAATAAGAGCTCTTGACACATGGAATTCAGGACATAAAACTCTCAGGTACGAGTTGAGACCTTGCCCTCTTATGAGCACTGGACTCTCACAGCTGCATAGTCACCACTGCTGGTTCACACGTGTGGCTCCCAAGCTCACCAAGGATGATGATATTGCTTGGCTCCTGGTCGACCAGGACTCCCAGTGTGTACAAGGCCGGCTTTAGCTTCATGGGCAATCATGTTCTCTGGGCTGTTTTCTCCTCCATCGTGGGATGTCCCCCTGCATCAGGACGTGATTATGGGCATTGGCCAGAAGGACTCCTATGTGGTGACAAGGCCAAGAGCAAGGGAGGTATCCTGACCCTCAAGTACCCATTGACCACAGCACTGTCACCAACTGGGACGACTTGGAGAACATCTGGCACCACGCCTTCTACCACGAGCTCCACATGCCCCCCGAAGAGCACCCCAGGCTGCTGACCGAGGCGCCCCTGAGCCCCAAGGCCAACTGAGAGAAGATGACCCAGCTCATGTTCGAGACCTTCACCATGCCCCACCATGGACATGGCCATCCAGGCCAGGTTTGCTGTCCCTGTCTGCCTCTGGCCATGTGATGGATTTGGGCAATGGGATCACCCACACGGTGCCCATCTATGAGGGGCATGCCCTCCCCACGCCATCCTGCCACATCTGGACCTGGCTGGAGGGTCTTGAAGATCCTGACCGAGTGGGGCTACAGCTTCACCACTTTGGCCAAGTGGGAGATCAAGAGCGACATCAACGAAAAACTCTGTGAGGTCACCCTGGGCTTGGGGCAGGACATGGCCGTCTCCTCCTCTGCCCTAGAGAAGAGCTAAGAGCTGCCCGACGACCAGGTTGGCACCATTGGCAAGGAGCACTTGCTTCTGCTGCCCGCTGCCCAAGGCCCGAGGTCCTCCCCCCGCCCTCCTTTCTGGGAATGGAATCCTGCGGCATCCAGGAAACAGCCTTTAACTCCATCATGAAGTGGGACATGGACACCCGGAAGGACCTCTGCGCCAGTCCAGTGGCACACCATGTACCCGGCATTGCAGACAATGCAGAAGGAGATCACAGCGCTGGTGCCCAGCACGAGGAAGATCAAGGTGAGCATCCATCCAGTCACAAGAATGTGGAGAAGACCACCAGCCTTGCCATCCTGTACCGGGGACCTGTTGACTTAGTTTGGGGTGGGGGTCCTGGGATATGCATGTGACTCTTTTTGGCCACTGATCATCCATCCTCTGCTCTCCCCAGATCATTGCTCACTGTGATCGCAAGTCCTCCGTGTGGGTCTGTGGCTCCTTCCTGGCCTCGCTGTCCACCTTCCTGCAAATGTGGATCAGCAAGCAAGAGTAAGATGAGTCCAGCCCCTCCATCCTCCACCGAAAATCCTTCTAGCCTGTTCCTTAGATGCGCTATACCCTTTCCTGAGAAAAAACCTAATTTGCGCAGAAAGAAAAAGAAAAAAAGATGAGATTGGCATGGTTCTATTTTTCCTTCTTCCACTTTTTGTTTCGGTGCTTGACTCAGGAGTTATAAACTGGAACGGTGAGGGTGACCGCCGAGGGAGCGAGCCTCCCCAAGTTCTGCAATGTGGCCGAGGACTTTGATTGTACGGGATTATTATTTTTCTTTTTTAAAATAGTCATTGAGATGTTGGGTCAGGCACTGGTCAGAGGAGGAATAGCCTGCCTGCCTCCATAGGACCAGGGGGCCGCAAATCAAAGAGCCATCTGCCTGGGCGCCAAACGGAGCAATCAAAGCACCACCCTGCCTAGGGATTTTTATGGACAGGGACCCTTTAGAGCCCTGAAGCTGAGAATCCTCGCCCCCTCCTCCCTCTGTATTTGGCCACCTGCTGTTTCTACCCACTCCCTTTATTGCTTTACCCTCTCCCCTGACCAGCTTAAAACTCCCCTCTCCATTACAGACAAGCGCTCCTGGGGTCCCCCCAAGGGGGACCCTCCCCGGAGTCCGCCTGGGTGTTCTGGGCTCCCATCTCCTTCTCTCCCTCTCCCTGCTGAAGCCCGTGAATCCCTCCCTAGAAGCGCAGAATAAACTGCCCCTTTTTCTTCATTCTGGCCTGGCTTCATTAATCTTTGCGGAGAACTTAATCCACCATTCCAAAAGCCGTGCAACGTCATGTGACAGGAAGCTCCTGCCCTGCTCCAGAGCCGGCCCACTCCACGTTTCCCAGAGAAGGGGTTCTGGCCCTGTCCCCTCCCCGCCAGGCCCACACAGGGGCACAAGGGACAAGAGCATAGCTTTTGTGTAAATTATGTAACCCAAGGTTTTTTGTTTTTGTTTTTTAAAAAGAATTCTTCCGCCTTAATACGGTTTTTCTGTTTTTAAAGTTTCCTTTGGAATGGTCAGCCATTGTGGGCCTGCTCCCTAAATTTAGGATAGGAAGTCTTTGAGGCCCAGGGGACCTCAAAGGAGGAGCCAGGGCCTTACCTGTACACAGACTCGACCAGGTCAAGAAAAGTGCACACCTTAAAGGAGCAAAAACCCCCCAAACCCGCAAAGCCTTCAGGAACAGTAGTGAGAGGAGTGATAACAGCTGGGTAGGGGGATTGGAGGGAAAGGGGGAAGAAAGGAGGAACCCATCACAAGGTTGGATATATAGCTCCCCCCTCCAAAGAGGAAGAATACCAGAAATGTGGGTGAAGGGAGACAACGGACAGTGCAAGAGACAAAATAACAACAATATGTGATTGCTCAAGGATCCACGAGGGTGGGAGGGGAAAGAAGAGGAGCTGATCCTAAAGGCTCAAGCAGAAAGATGTTTTGGAGATGTTGATGGCAACCTATGTACAAGTGTGCTTCCTACAATTGACTGAAGGATCATTATAAGATTCATAAGCGTCCCCCACAATAAAATGATCCATCAAAATAAAGAATAATTTCAAAAATAAAGTAGTCACATCAAAGATCGGTGAGGACGCAGAGAAAACAGATGTCTCAAGTATTGAAAAGAATCTGGCAGCGGCCCTGAACACACGAAGCCTCTCCCCGCCTCAGGCCTCAGTGAGCTCAAGTGCTGCTTCCTGACCATCTTGTCTGAAGTAGCCACCACCACCACCTGTCCAGCAGGAGGTCACATCGGAGCATTTCTCGTCATCTAAAGTTATCCCTGCGCAAGATGTGACAAAATAATAATTTATACATTATCAAGGGTTCATGAGGGAGGGGGGAATGGGAATGGAGGGGGAAATGAGGAGCTGATGCCAGGGGCTTAAGTGGAGAGCAAATGTTTTGAGAATGATGAGGGCAATCAATGTACAGATGTGCTTTACACAATTGATGTATTCATGGATTGTGATAGGAGTTGTATGAGCCCCTAATAAAACGTTAAAAAAAATAAAATTTGAAAGAAAAAAAATAAAGTTATCCCTGCTTGTTTATGACTTGTCTGCCTTTAATGCTCATTGCACCCCCAAGCTGAGGAGTGCAGCCAGGATGTACTTAGAGGCTAGGAGGGCAGGCCTTTGCCTCATGTACTTTGGACACGTTGTCAAAGAGAGGCTGATCCCTGGAGGACATGGTGCTTGGTGAAGTAGAGGCACGGCAACAATAGAGGAAGGCCGGAGCGACATGGTGGCCGTGACAGTGGCCTCACACCTAAGAACACTCTCGAGGAAGGTGATGGCGCTGGACCCCGGCTGCGTTTTGAAAGATGAGGCTTTCTACTCCTGTTGAGACTGACAGGCTCGGAAACGCACGCGGGCAGCCCTCGCCCTGTCCTGGAGGCTCACTGTGAGCCGGCAGGGCTCTCTGGCAGTGGGTCTGGCTTTGGGTTCTGTGGGGTCAGATGGACCACGGTCACTTGAAAGGTCCGACAGAAACCTCAGGGGGTGTTCTTGCAGATGGGGTGGGGGCGACTCAGAAAAGGAGGGTGAGAAAGCTGGCCCTGCTGGAGGAAGGAGCCAGTCACTGAGTTAACCTTGTCGAACCTCTCGGATGGGTTTGTGTTGGCTGTGTGATCACAACAAAGGCAAAGCGAGAAGGTTCTCTGAGATGACAAGTCTCCTCTTTCTTAGCACCATGCTGTTTCTGTTCCTAGCAGAATAGGGGGATGTTCTTCTCCAGGCGTTGTGGCCCCCTACATGAGGTTGGAAGTTGATACAGGCTAAAGGGCATGCACCAATTCGGGCCCTTGAGCCAGGTGGGTGGTACACCTGGGTAGGCCCAACTTGGCCAGGTGGGCTTAATTCAGCCAATGAGGTCAACCGGTACCGTGGACCATGCCTCCCAGCAGAAGACCCCCAAAGGCTGGAACCTGGAGACTACCCCCCTCCTTTTCCAGCTACTCCTTGGCCTTCCGCTTGGCCGGGCTGAGGTTCTGCTTGGCTGGGCCATGGTCTCTCTCTCTCTCTCTCTCTCTCTCTCTCTCTCACTCTCTCTCTCTCTCACACCAGGCCACCCCGTTAGGTGTGCAGTGTCATGAGTGGGCCTGTGTTCAGTTAACTGTAAACCCTGAAACTGCTTCTATCCTTTATAAAAACCCACTCGGATCACAAACCAGGCTTCAGTGTGAATTCTTTCTTGTGCGAAGCCAAGGACCAAGGTATGCCCACCCAAGGAATCTAACCTTTCCCCAGCACCTGGAGTGCACAGGGCCTGATCTGGAGTCAATCGGTTGACATCTAATGGATTCCCCCTGGTGTGTGTCAGGATAGGTTTGTGCTCCCCCGGGGCTTTCAGCGATTGGGTTTTCAGAAGCAAACCAGCCGGACTTTCTTCCAAGGGTGGACTCAAACCACCGTCTGGGCCCTCTGAGCCGCTAAGCAACCTTGGAGGAGTGAATTGATGGAACACTTTTCTGACTGATCCCTTGGCTGCCACCCTCCAGCCCTTCACCCTATCATAGCCAGGGGACGCTTGGGAGAACGCAGATCCGTCCAGGTCACCTCCTGGATGATGAATTCCCGAAGAGCTTCCTGTGACCCTCTGAGATGAGAGCCCAGCTTATTAAAGCCACCTGCCAGGTGTGAAGTGCCTCCTGCCGGCCCAGGAGTCATTGAAGGCCCTGGAGCCAAACCCCAAACACCCAACGGCACTGCCATCGAATCTATTCCGCCTCAGAGCAACCCTACTGATAGAGCGGAGCTGCCCCTGCGGGGTTCTGAGATTTTAAATCTTGACAGGATCAGTCAGCCTCGTCTTTCTCCCACAAAGAGACTGCTGGATTTAAACCCCTGGCCTGGCGGTGAGCAGCTGAGCAGGAGAGGCCGAATATCTAGGAGAAATTCTCCGGGTGATGTGCAGGGGGGAAGTGAAAGGGATGGGAGCCCAGGACGGAGGCTGTTGAAGTAACTCTCATTGTGAAAGGAAGAGTCTCCAGAGAGAAGCAAATTAATTCGAGAAATACCGAGGCTGAAAAAATACTGAGGTTGGTGACTGCACAGGTAGGAGGGAACAGAAACGAAACTTTCTGTCCTTCTTGGTTTTCTTCCTCCTGCTGGCCCATTAGTAATTATTGTGCCTGTTTTAGAGGCCAGTGACTAGGACAGTCAGGATCCCTGTTCTCCTAAAGAAAACATTCGGATACAGGAGGCCGCCGAGACTAAGAGATAAAGGAGCGAGAGCGAGGGACAAGTACTGGGAAGGACATCAAATGGGGGCAGGAGAGCAGAAGTAACGCGGGGGGGGGGGGGGGTGTGTCAGGAAGGTCTCTCTGAAGTGTGACACTGGAGCGGAACACTCTCATTTGAGTTTTGAGTGACAAAAGGAGTTGGCCTAGCCAAGAGCTGGTGGTCCAGGAAGGACGGCCAAGGCAAAGGCCATGAAGGGTGGGAGGTGGGTGAGTGTCCGAGGGGTGAGCCCGACGGAGTGGGCTGAGGGGAAGCGCAGGTGGAGGCAGCATCATGCAGGGCCGGGTAGGCCATGCTTTGAAGGAAAGTCGCTGTAGGTGTAGGTACACACACACAAAAGAAGGCCCTGTGGCCGAAGCCAGGGAGCAGACTGGTGAGAATGTACTGAATGAAAGGCAGTGGGTGTCCTCTGGAGTCCCCAAAGCCCTCCTCGCCCTCTCTCAGCAACCTGAGCCTGTCAAAAGGAAGTGGTGGCCCTGCCATCTGGAAGGTCCCCTGGGGTTTGCCTCTGGGGACAAACAGGAAGTCACAGCCCAGTGAGGCAGGCCTGGGAGCCAGCAAGGGAGAAAGCAGATTTCTTGTGTCCTGAGTGCCTGAGGCAATGAAAGGGAGAGAGGGGAGAGGGAGAGGGAGAGAGAGAACTAGGAAGAAGAGCTAAGAGGAGAAGGGGTCAGTGGGGAGGAAGAATTAGTTCTAATGCTCACTGACACCCCCCTCCCCCACACCTGCTCAGTGTAATCAAGGGCAATACCTTGTCTTTTCTGGGCCTCAATTTCCTCATTTCCAAATGGATTCTTTCCATAACGACACCAGGGCTTTCTGAAGAGGAACTGCTTCAGAAAGGAGCACTCGCCAGTAGCCATTTATTTATTTCTTTTAAAAAAAAATCATTTTATTAGGGGCTCATACAACTCTTATCACAATCCACACATACTTCCATTGTATAAAGTACATTTGCACATTCGTTGCCCTCATCATTCTCAAAACATTTGCTTTCTAGTTGAGCCTTTGGTATCAGCTCCTCATTTTTCCCCTTCCTTGCCCGCTCCCCACTCCCTCATGAACCCTTGATAATTTATAAATTATGTCATATCTTGCCCTTTCCGACCGTCTCCCTTCACCCACTTTTCTGTTGTGGGAGGAGGTTATATGTAGATCCTTGTAATTGGTTCCCCCTTTCCACCCACCCCCCTCCACCCTCCCGGTATCGCCACTCTCACCACTGGTCCTGGAGGGATCATCCGTCCTGGATTCCCTGTGTTTCCAGCTCCTATCTGCACCACGGTGCATCCTCTGGTCTAGCCAGACTTGTAAGGTAGAGTCAGTAGTCATTTCTAAGGCCCCACACAAGCTCCTATAGCGCCGAAATGAGCCGGCGTCGCCTTGACTGCAATGAGTTTAGTTCGGTTTGATGGAGGCCCCTGCATGCTCCACCCCGCTGCCAAGCCAACTTTACCTCTGGGGACCCCTTTCTTCCGAGATCGAGCTGTGGGGGAGATGCTCTGTCATCATCCCACTGCCATCTCCAGGATAGGAGACCTGCCCAGGACTGCCCTGAGTTTTCAGCCAGGCTGTTTTTCATTAACTGAGGGCCTACTATGTGCCGGGCACTCGGCTAACGTGGCTCTGATGCATGCTCCTGTTTCATCTTTATGAACAACCTTTTGATAAAACTATCATCGTCCTCAGTTTCCCCAGAAAGAAATGGAGGCTTAGAAGGTGAAGGAAATTGTAAATTTAGCTAAGCAGCCAGGCAGGGGATTCAAAGTCAGGTCCTTCAGACCCAGCCGTGGCATCCAGTCAATTCGAACCATTTCAGCAGAAGCAACACCTGATTTTTGTTGACTTGGGCGAACCGGTTGTTAAAATGGCCCTTGTAATCAGGGTTCTCTCTCAGGTGGGGTGTGGAAATCACAAAGGTACATTCCTCACTCTTTTTTTTTTTCTCACACCAATAGCCTTACATCATTTATTGTTAAACTTGATTAGGAAGCAAAAAACCAAGGAATAAACCAGATAATTTGCCAATAGAAGTTCAAGTCATCAGATGGGGACAAAATTTGAGCCTGGGAAAATGCGGCCATGCGTGCCACCCTTCAGGGGGCTCCTTACAGCCCCAGCTTGGTTCTTCTCCAATGTCTTCTCTTGGAGTTGTACCTGATTTTATTACCAGTTTTCATTCGAATCCACTGGGGAATGGGCCGATTCTGCTTCTGTTTCTTGGCCAGGAATCTCTTAATCCTGAAAGTCTTATGAGACGACATGGTGAAGTCGGAGCACCACCACACTCGGGGTGGCAGAGAAACGGAGAGAGGGCTCCTCACTCTTTTTCAATGTTGCTTTGTGCGACCGCATATGCTAAGTGCCCGTGGGCATGTTCATTCCGTCCACGGGCATAAAAAAGCTAGGCGGAGCTATGCTTGTAGTATTTATTTATTACTTCCATAACCCTTGCTATACTTTGGATGAGATACTGCATGTTCATTCCCTTGCGTTTGTCACATCAGTAAGCAAACCTATCACCCCCAGAGAACAAGTGGCAAACAACCCGAGGGCGACACGCGGCCATCTGCTTCTGCTTTGGGTTACATCCCAGATTCCCACAGGGCATTATGCGTGGGTTACGAACTTTCCCAAAGTGTTCAAAGAGCTACACATGTTGTCGGGAACAATTGCTCTGAGCTCAGTAGAAGCAGAAAGGAGCTTTGCCAAGATGAACAGAACGTGGTCAGAGAAGAGAGGTGTCCTCTTCCTAATCTACCAGACCCAGTGACCGTTGTCTGACTGGCCTGCCTCCACCGGAATGGCATCCTCCTCCCACCATGAAAAGACGGTGAAGGAGACATCATCACACAGCGGACGATGGCCGGATAAAAGCGAAGAATACTGCAAGTGAGAAAGCCAATCAAGAAGTAATATGGAACCAGCTTCAATAATTTTATTTTGATTTTTTGGGTCAGGTATTATTTACTATTTTTCATTACTCTTTCAAGACTCTTACAACAATCTGGTTTTGTGTACCTCTTTTTAAAACATTTTATTAGGGACTCATACAACTCTTATCACAGATTTATTATTCTTATTTAAGTATTGACTGTATGAAATAATCAACTACCTCTTGGCATATCGGGTTTAGATACTTAAAACGGTCCTGAGGGCAGCGAACCGGTTGTGATGTTATTTGAATCCGATCACTGTTCAAATCCCAAAGTGTGTGTGTGTGTGTGTGTGTGTGTGTGTGTAAGACAGAGCAGTTGTATGGAGATGGGTGGAGGCCAAGATGGGTGGCTGTGACATGAACAGGGGGTGTGTGTGCAGGGAGATTGCCTTGAGCCTGGGGTGGAGAGGAGGGGGGAGCAGGGAGCCCCTCAGGCTGCATTCACTCAGGTCAGCAGGTACCTATGATGTGACAGGGTCGCGGGTACAAATTGGTGACAATGTCTCTTCTAAGGGGCTTCATGTTCTCATAGGGGAACAGAAACTGAATAAGATAAGACCAAAGTCACACAAATGAGACATTTCACATGGTGGTGCCCGCTGAGATGGAAATCAAATGGTAGCAGGGAGGAGGGGAGGTTTGTGGGTCTGGGGGTGGTGCTTGGGAAAGGGGGCCTGAAGCATGACCACCCCTACCTCCCTGGGGGACTGCCAACCTGCCCCCACGGATATTCATGGTTCAGTGGCCCCAGGCCCCCGCCTGCCCCAGCATCCCCTGCGCGGCAGGAGAGGGGCGGGGGATGTTGGGTGTCTGGGGAGTCTGGCCACCATGCCACCTCCTCTCCTTTGTGTCTTCCTCTTCCTGATCCTGGTGGGAGCTAGACCCCAGAAACATGTGCTGATGACGGTGGAAGGTATGTCTGAGAGGTATGGGGTGTGAGGGCTGGGACCCACAACTCAGGGGACCCGCCGCCAAGCCACTC
Source organism: Tenrec ecaudatus (assembly GCF_050624435.1). NCBI lineage: Eukaryota > Metazoa > Chordata > Mammalia > Afrosoricida > Tenrecidae > Tenrec > Tenrec ecaudatus. The sequence goes on along the minus strand of NC_134541.1, from coordinate 124,498,550 downwards.
ACCCTCTCTGGACCTCCATTTTCTCGCTGGTTCAGGATTCAGGGAGGGTCGAAGGACTCCAAGGGCTCATGGTACTCCCAGCTCGTGGGGACCCAGAGAGAAGGGGAGCAGGGGGAGCCCCTCTCTCTCTCCCTCTCTCTCCTCACAGAGGGAGATGATGCTGTTTTGAGCTGCCTCCAGGAGCCCCCAGAGAAGCCTTCGGAGCTCCTGGCCTGGTCTCGGGGCTCCCAGCTCATACCACTCTTAGAGCTGAGCCTGGGTGTACCCGGCCTGGGCATCCAGGTGGGGCCCCTGGGTATCCTGCTGCTCATCTTCAACGTCTCGGACCAGATGGGAGGCTTCTACCTGTGCCAGCCAGGCCCCCCCTCGGAGCAGGCCTGGCAGCCTGGCTGGACAGTCAGCGTGGAGGGCAGTGGTGAGGGCCAGGCCAGGGGGCTGGGAGAGAGAAGGGAGCTTGCTTTGAATTCAGGGGGTCTGGTGATCAAAAGTGAGCTGTGGGGAGATCCACATCTCTGACTCTCTCCACTGACTCTCCGGGTTTGGGGCTCCCTCTGCCTCTGTCTCTTGCCCTCTCCTGGATATTAACTACCGTACATCCTTGAGTATAAGCCGAGTTTTTCCAGCACATTTTAAATGCCGTTTTTGTGGTAGAATTAAGTGCCTTGGCTGATATTTGGGTCGGCTTATACTCGAGTATATATGGTAACTCTGGGTCTCTTCCCAGGGGAAATGTTCAGGTGGAATGCCTCAGACCTCGGCTGTGACCTGGGGACCATGTCCTCAGAGAACCCCTGGTCCTCTTCGGACTCTGCCACCAGCTCCAAGGTGTACGTGTGGGCTGAAAATCGCCCTGAGACCTGGGAGTCAGATCCTGCATGTGCCCCATCTCAGGGCAGCTCCAACCAGAGCCTTGGCCAAGGTGAGGTGCCAGGGGATTCAGAGAAGCCAGGAAGTATGTGTCCAGGGACAGGAGGGCAGGGGTTTGGAATTGCTCACAGAAGATGGGGCTGTGAAGTTGAGGCCTTCCTAGCTCTGGCTCTCCCTGTCTCAGATCTCACCGTGGCCCCTGGCTCTGTACTCTGGCTCCCCTGTGGGGTCCCTCCTGCCTCTGTGGCCAGAGGCCCCATCTCCTGGACGCATGTGCACCCCAAGAAGCCTAACATCCCATTGCTGAGCCTAGATCTGAAGGTGGATGCCCCAGCCAGAGAGATGTGGGTATGGGGGACCCTCTGGGGAGGGCCTTTTCTGTTGCTGCCCCAGGTCACAGTGCAAGATGCTGATACCTATCACTGTCACCACGGCAACTGGACCATGGAGATTGAGCTGAAAGTCACTGCCAGGCCAGGTAGCGTTTTTGTCCCATTGTGGAACGTCCAGGTGGGGCTACTGGGAAGAACTAGAGGCTAGTCAGCCCCTTGAACCTTTCAAACGGAGGGCGAGGAGCCTGCTTAGCCTGAACCCCAACCTCTGCACCAAACGCTGACTCCAGCCCTTGCTTTTCGGGACACACTCCCTTTTTGGGATCATCTACCACCAGCCTTTCTTTCCGTCAGCTCTGGATGGGGTGTCGTCCCTTCCCGTTCCCCATGCCTCTCTGAACTCTCATGCCGTCTCCCGTCTGCCCTATCTCAGCCTGGCTATCACCTGTTCCCATGGGAGGTCCTTCTTCCCCGCAGCTCTGCGGATCTTCCGCTCTTTGGGGACCCCGTTCGAGTCCATACACGCATATGCAGTTATTTCCCAGCATTCCCATCGGATCTTCTATGGACCCCTCAAACGCAGCACGAACAAAGTCAAACTCAAATCTTCCTCCCAAGTAGAGGCGCTGACTCCAGGGGCCCCTGTAAGGAAAGGGTACCACCACCACCCAAGGGCCCCATTTGACCAAGTAAGGACCCGGGTAACTTTCCCTTGACTCAACTCACCCATCTAACTGGTCAGAGTGTTTTTCTCCTTCTGTTTCGCCCCCCCCCCCACAACACAGTCTTATGGGCCTGTAATAGACATATCATGCGATTCAATAGTTCAATCACATCAAGGAGCGTTGGACAGGCGATTTCCCTGACCTAATTCGCTGGGTCTCGGAACCTGCCCCGGGGGCCCAAGATGCCCCCATCCTTCTCTGCTCTCCCTTCCCTCCCAGGAGTTCTTTCCCTGCCTCGATAAAATCTTTCTCTACTTCAAAAAAAAAATTGTACAATCATCACTACAGTCAGTTGTAGTACATTCACTTCCTTCTTGTTGTCATCATGATCAGCTCCCCATTTCCCCCACCTCCCCTGCCATGCCCCCCCCCACCATTAATCCAGTTACTGTCTTGATAGATTTACATATCCTGGATTTCATACACAGAAAAACAATTTTTACCCCCCCAAACCAAAAACGAATAACAGAGGAAAACCTCCATCAACAAGAAAGCAGGCAAGATTAAAAACTAGAACAAATGTATCAGTCTGTTTCCTCACTATAACGATAACCGTGTGAGTCAAGCCACAGTTCTTAAACTCAGCTTCAACCTTCACTCCAAACTTGACCTCAGCCATGTGCCAAGTTTACATCTAACTGAGAACTCACTTCTGCTCTTGACTTAGACCCTGTCTGTCCTTACACTGCAGTCCTTTCTTCTTGCTTCCCTTGAGCCTCGAATTGCCTCTGACTGTAATTCAAGGCTTGTTCACAGAAAACTGGGTCTAGCTGGTCCCTGTTTTGTTTGGGACATGACTCCTCATACAGGGAGGGAGGAGAAATTTCCTTGGAATTTAGGACCCGGGATCTTGAGACTGAGAAGTTAGCTACTTGGCCATGGTCCTAACTTGGCCTTCCCCTTCCTCTAGCCCTATGGCAGTGGCTGCTGAAGTCTGGAGGCTGGAAGGTACCGGTTGTGACCATTGTTTATCTGATCTTCTGTCTGGGCTCCCTGGTGGCCTTCCTTCATCTCCAAAGAAGTGAGTCCTGTCCCCCGACCCCCATCATCCTCAGGATGAGTCCATGCTGGCTAGCCTGACGTCCCCTCCCATCCCTTTGCCAAGGACCCCAGAATCATGTGCTTCCACCTTCCCCCACACTTCCCAGCCCCCTTGGAATTTGAACTCCCAACAAGTGATCTCCCCAGAACTGCCCCTTCCCCACCATCTCCACTCGACCAAGCAGTCCCTCCACTGAACGCCCCCTTCAACACCCCCTTCAACGCCCACCAGGCTTGACCCAGAGGAGGAAAAGGAAGCGAATGACCGACCCTGCCCGGAGGTAATACGGGCGGCGGCCCCTGCCACCTGCCTTTCCCTTGATGCTTTGGGGGTGGGGAGGGGCAGGTCTTGCCTCCATCACTGCCAAGTGCAACCATGTGGGGCTGACAATGGCTGGCTCAAAGCTCCTCCTCGGTGAAGTTTTCCTGCAGCGCCTGCCCCATGGGGGGCCCAGCGCAGAAAGGCTGGTGTCAAGCGAGGTGCCTCGCCTGCATCTCCACTGGATCCCCAGTCCCTCGGAGGCCTGGCCTCAAATGTGCAACATCTCTTTCCCCTGCAGGTTCTTCAAAGCGACCCCGCCCCCAGGAAACGGGCCCCAGAGCCACTACGGGAACGTGCTGTCCCTGTCCACGACCAGCACCTCGGGCACGGGTAGGAGGTCCCACCAGGCCCTAGAGCTCCAGCCCAGAACCGAAGACCCCCCGGGACACCCCAGGGTCTCCAGTGGCCCCCCCGGCTCTAAGCCTTCTCTGTGTTCGGAGCTCAGCTTTCCGAACATCGGGGTTCCCCCAGATTTGAGCCCCACCCCTAGAATCAGGGCTCTAGACCCTGCCTGCAGGCCTCCTGGCTTCCGGGTCGGGCAACCAGAACCTTTACCTCACCCTTAGAAGAGGGGCGGGGGGCCGGCCTTGTGTTCCAGACAAGGGCCTCCTTTTCTGGAGATTTATACCATCAGGCCAGGGCCACACAAAATGATCAACTTTGATGGCGAGGAACGCTGGTGGTCTAGTGGTTACCAGTCGGGCTGTGATACGCACAATTGGCGGTTCGAAACCACCAGCAGCAGTAACTCGGGAGAGAGTCTGGGGCTTGCTTCTCCCGCAAACAGGGACGGTCTGGGCACCCACAGCGGGTCGGGGAGTCAGCATGGACTCTAGGACAGGGAGTTTGGTTTGCAGAGAGCGGTGTGCGATGGAGCCCCCGTTTGGGCTGCCAACCACAAGGTCAGCAGTTCAAAACCCCCAGTGGCTCCTCTGGGCAGAGATGAGGCTTTCCATTCCCAGAAGAGTTCCAGTCTCGCAGACCCATCAGGGCAGTGTTACCCTGTCCAGTAGCGTCTCTGTGAGTCAAAGTCGGCGTCAACTTGATGGCGGTGGCTTTGGTTTGGTTTGGACAGTGTTGGCACCACCCACAAGGTTTCTCTTTGCTGCGTGTGATGCTAACGATATTGAGGGCCTTTTTAGGCTTGGACGTTTCCCACCGCAGTTCTAGATCCTGCTCCCATGGCTCAAAGGCTTGTACCTTACCCCAGAGGCCCCCTCAAGAGGCAGAAGCATCTTCACCCCTCCCCAGGGGCCAGGTCCTGGACCCTCACGGTCCTACATCCCTTCTGACCCTCCCTTACAATGTTTCTCTCACCAGGCCGGGCCCTGCGGTGGGCAGCTGGCTTGGGGGTCACTGCCCTGCCCTCTGGAAACTCATTCAATGACTACCTGGAGGCTGAAGCCCAGAGCCCAGAAGGAGCTGGTGAGTGAGAGAGATGCAGGGGTCAGGGGGTGGGGCAAGTCGGGGCAATCTGTGACAGGGGCCTGGAGGAGTGGGCCCCTAACTGGGTCCCCTCTTCCTGGCCCCAGACCCGAAAGAAGAGGAAGGGGAGGCTTATGAGGAGCCAGACAGTGACCAGGCGTCTGAGTTCTATGAGAATGACTCCAACCACCTGGGGCAGGACCAGCTCTCCCAGGGTAAGGCAGTCCTCCCCATGCCGCCGCCCACCTCCCCTGCGCTGGCCTGTGGACCTTCGCTGAGTACCCTTCCTTCTTCCTCAGATGGCAGTGGCTATGAGAACCCCGAGGCTGGGCCCTCGGGTCCGGAGGAGGAGGAGGAGGAGGAAGAGGACTCCTTCTCCAGTGGTAATTAGGAGACCTAATTCAGAGACCTCACCGGGACTTGAGAGACAGATGCTAGGGGCAGGAGCGGCCCCAGAATTCTCTCTCTCTCTCTCTTTCTCCCAGCAGCTGAGTCTTATGAGAATGAGGATGAAGAACTAGCCAGGCCTGCCCCCAGGACTGTAGGTGTGTGAGACAATAGTCACCTTCTTTCTTCTTCCTTCCCCCCACGCCCCCAGTGTTGGGCATGGCACCCACCTACCGTACAATTCAGTAGTCCAGTCGGATCAAGAAGAGTCGTCCCACCATGGCACCACACTCCGTTTCAGCGCGCTTTCCTTTCCTTCCAGTCTTTCACTTCTTCTGGAGGGCAGAGGGGCTGGAGGCCAGCAGGGATGGTCAGACCCTTTTCCTCTCCTAGACTTGCTGAGCCCCCATGGGATTGTCTGGGACCCCAGCCGGGAAGCAACTTCTCTTGGTGAGAGATACTAGGGACCTACTTTGTCTTGCCTCAGCTCTGACCCCAGCCCCAGCCCCAATCCCGACCCCCAATATTTATTTACCCCATCTGTAACCATGAAGACGGACGGAGGTCCCAATTCGATTCCAAACCTGACCTGGACCCCCATCTCACCCTCATCCAAAGCCGGCCTGAGCTTTCACTTGGAGTTCACTCTACAATATCCTCCTGACTCTAATTCTGACGCCTTCCAATTCTGCCCTTGACCCTGGCCTTGGCACTCCTTCCTAGTACAGCTGGGCTCCAGAATCCCACCTTCCTCCCCTCGTGTCTCCCTCCTCCCCCTCACCATGCCTCTGCCTCATGGCTCCTATGCCCTCCAATCTCCATTCCTGCCCAAGCAGGGTCCCAGTCCTATGAAGATATGAGAGGGATCCTGTATGCCAGCCCCCAGGTCCGCTTCCTGCCCACCCAGTCTAGGCCCAATCAAGAGGAAGGTGGGTGCTTCCCTTGTCACCCCGTTGTTCCTCTGGAATTGACTTCCCCTCCAAGGCACCTTCCAGCCCCACCTCCGTTTCACACCTTCCGGGTCTTACCCAGATGCCGACTCCTATGAGAACATGGATAACCCGGAAGGGCCGGAAGCAGCATGGAAAGGAGGTGTCCACATGGGGGCCTGGAGCCTCAGGTGACCCTCTCCAGGTGAGCCACTGCTATCTCCAGAGAGGAGAGGAGCCGGGAGAGAGGTGGGGGACTGTCTTCCAGGGAAGCCGAGGTGAAGGCATGGTTGGGGAGAGGAGGGGAGAGCTGCTGAGCCCTGTAATATTCTCTCCCTATTTCTTCTGCACAGCTTAGGCCTCCTCAGGCCCCGGGGGGCTCCATATCTGACTCAGAAATCTGGGACCCCCAAGCAGGCTGGGCCAACCTGTGGAGCAATGCTGCTCAAAGTGTGTATGTGTGTGCGCGCGCATGTGAACTCAAGTGAAATGTCTGCCTCCTCCCTCCTCCCCAAATAAACTCACTGAGCTCTTCCAACCCTGTGACGTCGTGGGCTTGTGTGGGAGGGGCAGGACGGGTGGCAGTGGGTGCATCCCCAGCACCTCTGGACTCCAGTGGATACAGCCCAAGCCCACCTCAACATCCTGGATAGAACCCGTTTCCCCCACTTGCCTGTCCCCCACCTGTTTCTTCACCATCTGCTCTGCTCCCTCCCACTCTCCACTCACTCAGGAGTTCAGTCAGCAGCTTAGTGCTGGGGACCCACAGAAGAGATGATTCCAGAATTGGCCATCTCGTTGGGAAATGTCATCCAAGGCCACTGGCATTTACTGAGCACCTACTACAGTCGGTGTGCATCCGTAAACTTCTTCAGTCCTAACAATCACCTCAGAAGGCTATTGGGCATGTGTTATTAGGTGCCAGGATTGTTCCGGGTACTTCACGTATTATCAACTCTTTCCACCTTCACTGATAACTCCACGAGGCAGGTATCTTATTATGATCCCCATTTCATAAGTTAGGAGACTGGGCAAAGAAAGAAATAACAAAGTTTGCCTCGTGAAGGACTGGCAAGGTCAGGAGGACTCGCCTACAGGGACTATACTGCCTGAACCATACAAGCTTCCTGGTGCACAGTGAGCCTACAGGACAGACTTAGGACCGCCCTTGTGGATTTCTGAAACTGTAACTCTTCACAGGAGTAGAAAGCCTCATTTGTCTTTCACACAGAGGCTGGTGGTTTCGAACTGCTGACTTGGTGGTGGTGGTGGTAGGTGCCATCGAGTTGGTTCCGACCCATCGGGACCCTGTAGGCAAAGGAAGGACACACTGGCTGGTCCTGTGCCAGCCTCACCCTGGTGCTGCTATTTGGACCCACTGTTGCAGCCACCGTGTCAGTGCATCTTGTGGACGGCCCTCCGCTTTTTCACTGCCCTGATACTTTGCATGACGTCCTTCTCCAGGGGCTGGTCTCTCCCGACAATATGTCCACAATATGTGAGAGAGAGCCTCAGCATCTTCCCCTCTAAGGAGCCTTCTGGCTGGGCTTCTTCCAAGATAGACGCGTTTGTCCTCTTGCCTGGTGCTTCCTGTCCTTCTCCAGCACCACCGTCCAAACGCAGTCAGGATTCTCCCGTCTTCCTTATCCAGTGCCCAACTTTCACACGCACAGGAGGTGAGTGAGGACGGCTTGGGGCGGGCATGCGTTTGTCCTGGAAGGAATATATTTGCTTTTCAACACTTTCAAGACATGGACCCAGCGCAGTGCGTGGTTCAGTCTCTAGCCTGCTGCTGCTGCTGCTGCTGGGAGCATGGGTGGTGGGTCCACGCAAGAGAAATATTTGACAACTTCGAGCTTTCTTCCATTTATCATGATGTGACCCACCGGGCCAATTGTGAGGATTTTGGATTTCTTTACGTTGAGCTCAATCCATCCTGAAGGCTGCGATCCCTCGTCTTCATCAGCAAGTGCTCCCCTCTCTTCCAGCAAGCAAGGCGGTGTCATCTGCACAGGGCAGCTTGTTTGATTAGCTTTCCTTCAATCCTGCTGTCACAGTCCTCTTCATGAAGTCCAGCTTCTCTGATGATTTGCTCTGCACAGGTTGTAAAACAGGGGAATCCATGTGTAATTCATCACGCTCCCAGGGCTCCTGGACCCTTCCAATTTGATATAAACTACGCCTGTTCCCAAAGCCAAGGGAGACCTAGTGCTGTTGTTTCTGAAACGCATGGGAGCAGAAACCGCCCTCGTTCTCCCGAAGAGAAGCGGCTAGTGGTTTTGAACTGCTGACCTTGCAGTTAGCAGCCCAATGCATAGCCACGATACCACCGGGGCTACAATCTCAGAAACTCACAGGGACAGTTCTACCCTGTCCCATAGGGCCCTGTGAGCCAGCATGGACCCGTTCATTGGCACTCAGCTTGGTTTGAGGCCTTGCTCTAAGGGTTCTATAGGGTAGCACCTCGCTTTCTCCTGACAAACGTCCTATGAGGCAGGTACAACAAAACCCCCAACCCACTGCCAGCGAGGCGATTCAGACCCATCATGACCCTATAGGACAGAGCAGAACTCCCCGCCCTATTGGGTTTCCAAGGTTGTAAGTGTTTACGGGAACAGACAGCCTCTGAAGCAGAGGAGTCAACACTTCCATTTTTGTGTGTGATTATTGGCCAATTAATTAACCTCGCCGATCCTCAATTTCCCCTCTCCAAGAGCTTTCAGGAGGAAGCATGGGGTGAAAATTATGTGCGCCTACCTACCTGCCTATCCTGGGAGCGAACTCTCTCTCTCTCTCACTCTCTCTCTCCATCTTGGGGTTTCTCTTCTGTGAGTGAGTCAGCCTGTGGGATATCTAGGTTCCCTGGGACCCATGGACACCTCCTGGGGCCAGCTGGCTTTGGCATGTGCCACAGCTTTACAGGCTCAGCAGGTTCCCAGGGAGTTGCTCGGCTGGTTTGGGCACCTGAGGCTTGGTCTGAATCCAGGCTCTTCGGTGAGGCTTAGGATGCAGCGTTCTCACAGAAGAAATCCACCACCTCTCGAGTGGCCTGCATCCACACCACACCTGCTGCCCGGTTCTCTTGAGCGCAGCTGAGAAAGCCCTTTGTCAGGCCCCAGCCTTGTGCAGGTGGCTCAGGGTGAACCGGCTCTGAGCTGGCCCTGGGAAGAAGTTAAAACTCCAGCCCAAGGGGCAGAGCTGTTGAATCCCCGTGGTGGGGCTTGCCTTTGATTTCCTTCTGGCACCAGCTCAGATAGCTGTCTTGCTGTTCAGCTCAGATAGCTCTTCAAGAACAAAGCACACACACACCAAAGCAAGACACCCTATATTTTGTTGACTTGACCCCTGGGTTGTTGGAGCTGGAATAGAAATGCCCGTGGCATCAGTAAGAAAAGTAAAATAAATCCCAGGCCTCGTGCAGATGTTAGGGCCCTCTGCTACCCTCACCTTAGGGATCTCACCTGCGGGACCAGGCAGGGTTTGGCTCTGTTGTGCCCAAGGGCCCCTATGGGCTGCATCCTACTCGATGGCACCTCACGAGGACGAAGAGCTGCCTTATCTTACCCTTTAGCTCCCCCTTTTGCCATGATCCTCACCTGCTCAGTCACTGCCGTCTCCTGCCGAGGGCTGACACCTCGACCAACTCACTTTCTAAGGCAGCGGTTGGTTTGCAACCTGTGGGTCAAGACCCCTTTGGGGATCATACAACCCTTTCTCAGGGGTCGCCGAAGACCAGCGGAAAACACTTATTTCCCATGGTTTTAGGAGCCGGGACACCGCTCCTCTATTCGCCTCCAGGCGGGTCCATCCATAAGCAGATACACCCACCTACGAGTACCCGGTGTCAAAATGTCATTTATTTGTCATTAGAAATAAATATTTCACAATATAGAATGACATTTTGTTTTTGTGATTCATCACAATGCTTTCGTGATGTTCAATTTGTAACCAGCCTATCAGATATTGACATGACCATTCATAACAGTAGCAAAATGACAGTGATGAAGTAGCAACGAAAATAATTGTATGGTGCGGGGGGCGGGGGGGGTGCTCACGCCAACATGAGGAACTGTGTGTGATAGGGTTGAGAACCACTGCTCCAGAGCGTGAATCCACATCCGGGTCTCCTCTGCGCCCCCCAGTGCCCAGCTAGGGAATGTCAAGGTTAGGAACTCAGGAAATACAGGTGTGGGCACCTGTGGAGACTCCACTATGGGCGCTGCCATCCAGAAGTCTCCGACGTGGAGGTTGAAACGGAGATGTGCTAAACCCGGCCCAGTTCCCTGGAATCAGACTGCCTGAGTTTGAATCCCAGCTGCACCCCTTTCCCAGCTGTGTAGCTCAACCTCTCCGTGCTGTCGTTTCCAGGACTGTAAGCCGGAGATCATACGTACAGCCATCTTACTTAATAAGCCGTAAATACGCTGTACAGCACATAACAGGCGTCCTGGCGGCCCAGCAGTGACGCCCTTGGTGGCTAATGAGAGAGAGAGAGAGAGAGAGAGAGAGAGAGAGAGAGAGAGAGAGAGAGAGAGAGAGAGAGACTTTCAAAGTTCCAGCAGCTCTCCGGGAGACAGAGCTGGCCATTTTCAAGACTATGATCTATAGAATGCAATGGGATAGCACTCTTCTGTCCCCAGTTCACTGTGTGTCAAAAACAGCCTCAATAGCACTATAAAAAAAATAAACCACTCTGGGGAGGGTGGAGGAGGAAGTGAGAAATGAGCTGATACCAATACCAAGGAGGGCCTCAGGTAGGTAGAAAATGTTTTGAACATGATAATGTACAACTGTGCTTGATGCAATTGATAAATGGGTTGTTCTGTAAGAGCCCCCAGTAAAATGACTTCTATTTACAAAAATCGTGGAATGCAAAAATGAAAACAATCACTCACTCGGGACACGGCATTAACAGACAGCTGTGCAGGTTGGTGCAGTGCTATGGAGACCTGGTGGAGTAGTGGTGACAGGTTGGGTTGCGGTCGTCAGGGTCCATGTTCAACACCGCCTTCTGCTGTGAGGGAGACAGGCAGGGCTTTCTACTCCTGTAAACAGTTACCGTCTCGGAAACTCACAGGGCAGTTCTACCCTGTCCTATAGGGGCAGCTATGAGTCAGCATCGATTCAATGGTGGTGAGTTTAGACAGCATGCACATCGGGCAGCTTAGCATCAGAGAATGGCTGAGTGCTCTGATTAATTAGGACTTTAAGATACGGTGCTCATCAGGAACCTTGACCACGATTTCTGATTGGTTGACATTTATGTAAAAAAAAAAAAAAGCTTCTCGTATGACTGAAGCTTAGAAGAAAATCACAATCGCTTCTCCGCCTTTTGGCTAAGTGTAGAAGATAATCACAAAAATCAGTGAGTCGGGGCGACCAGCCCCCTGAAGTTTTGAAAACAGGCTATATGTGCTCTTGAGTCTTGATTGTTTTCTGAAAGAATCTGTCAAGAGAAAATTAATGAATAAGGAAACCAGTCTTTTTGGTTTCTGGGAGCCTGGTCACCTAGCAGCCATGGTGTGAAACTAAACTAGCTACTTCTAAAGGTTACTTTGTAGTTGGGCAGAAGCACAGAGAAAATATTTATTCACTACAGTGCATATTTGTAACATTTGATGAGATGACCTTAAGTGCCGTGGTAAGAGATTTTTTTGGGGGGGCGCGGTGGGAGGTCTGCTTTCATAATGCAAAACGTGTTCATTTCTTTCACAATAGCTAACAACAAAGCGCATAATGGCCAGCACTTAACAAATCCGCTCCCCATTATTATTATTTGGTATTTACCAAGGGTCTCTTGTGGGGTAAGAGCCTAGTCTGAAGGCCATTTAGGGCTTCCTGCAGTGCAGAGACCAGCTGTTCTCCAAAGGAAACTGTTCTCCAAAGCTTCCAACTTCCTGTCCCATGATTTTAAAAACATTTTTTTGGGCAAGCACTGGGGCCAGGGCTTTGAAAGACACAGGCACGAGGGAAATGTCAGCTCCTCTGGGACACGCTTGCAGGAGGAAGGAGGGCCAGAAGTGTGAAGCACCAAGGGCCTCCAGCGCCCGCTCCAAGCCCCAACCCTAGCTACCTGGGGCGATTCCCGTGGCTGGGAGACTACTTTGTCTCCTTGGGAGACTGCTTTGTCAGAGCCCAGGAGCATCTTTGCTTGCGAAACAGCCCCACCTGCCGGGGGTGGGGTGCCAACAGTCTTAACCTGGGCTGAGTCTGTGTGGACCCGGGGCTCCGTGTAGGCCCACTGAAGAGGGGTTGGTGGGATGGAAGGTGGTGGTGAGGATAAGGTCTGGGTGGAAGGACGCAGTCTGTGAACACTGTTAAGGCACAGGCACATGGTGCTGGGTGTAGGCCGGTGGGGATGGTGAGTCAATGGTGGTGTGGCTATTTGGTATCAGGTGGGCAAGGCTGGTGGAAGTCCCCAGGAAGTGTAGGAAGTGTGGCCAACGTCATGTTGGCGTGTTTGCTGTGTAGAGGTTGTAGAGGATGGTGGCGTCTCTGCAGTGCTTGATGCTGTCCGTGTTCAGGTATATGTTGTGGACAATGGTGTATGAGATGTGTGAGGGGCGTATGGTCTGAGGCAAGGGGATCTTAACTGTTGGAGCGAATTCCAGGTATTGGAACGAAATGTAGGCCTCAGGTATGTATGCCGGTGTGGACTCAACCAATGAGGTGGGGGGTTGTGGTGAAGAGTGAAATTGTTACATTTCTCGGTGGGAAATAACCTCAGTCCTTGGCTTTGCACAAGAAAGAACTCCCGCTGAAGCCTGGTTTGTGATCCAAGTGGGTGTTTATGAAAGATAGAAGTTTCCGTCGTCGTTACACTAACTGAACACAGGCACCAGAAGGGAATTGCCCACCCACATGTGGCGGTCGGGTGGTGGGGAAGAGAGAGAGGAGGCAGGACAGAGGACAGGGAGAGACAAAGGCACACCCAAGCGGAAGGCGCGGGAGCACATGGAAAGAGGGTGTTGGTCTCCAGGTTCTGGCCTTTAGGACTTTCCACTGGGAGGCGTGGTTGATGGTACTGGTTGATCCCCTTGGCTGAATTAAGCCCACCTGGCCTAGTTCGGCCCCACCCAGGTGTACCTCCGCCTACCTGACTCTGGGCTTGTTCCGCTACCTAACAAAACGCAGCGGTGGGGTGGTGGTGGTGGTGTGTGTGTGTGTGTTTAATAACGATAATAGAGGGCATCGGAGAGGTCTTGGTCGTGTCCAGCAGTTCTTAAAAGCAGCTCCCAGCGATCCTACTTTCACGCTGTGGTCTCAGGATTGAGGACTACAATCTCCAGAATGCCCCGCTCCCCGACCCGCCAGGAAACCTTTAGTGGGCGGGCCCGAGAAAGGGCTGGCCCGGAAGCGAAAACGTACGACCAATGGGTGCTCAGAGTAGAACCGGGACCTACGCTGATTGCGCGGAGGGTGCTTGGATTCTTTGGTACCTTCGTGTCATTGGTAGATAGGTGATGGATGGGTTCAGTGACTAATGAAAAGGCGAGGAGGCGGGCCCAGAGGGCTTGGGCGGGGCGAGGTACCGAACCGCTGACCGTTTGTCCAATGAAGAACGGAAGTCGCCCGGGGAGACTAGTCGAGGCGGGTATCTGTGGGGGCCGGCTATTCCATGGCGGAGCCCGTGAGGAGACGCGGCCGGCCGGCCCGGGGCGGCAGTGTGGGCCGGGGGGCTCGGGGAGCTCGGGGAGCCCGGAGGGGTCGGGGCGGCCGGGGCCGGCGTCTGACCTCGCAGCCGTCTCCGGCCCGGGACACCGGGGACTCGGCGTTCGTGGATTTGATCAGCGATAGCGATGAGGATACTCTGGAGGCCGCAGCGGCGCGCGAAGCCGAGGACCCGGTTCAAGGCCCGCTCCCGGGGCTGCCCGGACCGCCCGCGTCCCGGGGGGACGACAGTGACAGCGACAGCGAAGGGGCGGACGCGCAAGCCGACCGAGCCCCGCGGGTCGCGGTGCGGCGGCGGCGGCGGCTGCTGGATCCGGGCGAGGCACCGGTGGTGCCGGTGTACTCCGAGAAGGTGCAGCCGGGCCCCGGGAGGGCTGTGCGCAGGGGCCGCGAGGCGGGGTCGAGGAGGACTAGATTTCGGGAGTGTGGAGGTTAGGGTTCTGGGGCTGCTCTTGGGGGAACAAACGGGCTGCAGGGCCCGGGTTCTCGGGTCCGAGAGGTACCGGACCGTTCCGCCTGCGGAGGCGACGGGTTTGCGGTGTGTTGGGAATTTGGGATTCCCGGGAGCTGGCATCTTAGTCCCTGGGCTTCAGGGACCGGCCGGGAGGATCTGGGATTTGACTGGAGAGACTTTGGAACTGGGGCGGGGGGCGGGGCAAGGGGGCGTGGAACACGCCAGGGGGCTGGAGTCTCCAGTTAGTGGTGAATTGGGGGGCGGGGCTCCCCTACCAGTGGAAGGCCGAGGGATGGCTAGGGATCTAGTGAAAGAACGATGCCTGTGGACCCGGGCCCAGGGAAAAGGGGGTGTGTCAGCGAGCGTATGGCTTTTGGGGAACTCTGACAGGTCACCCCCAGGAGAGGATGGTTGTAGTCGTTGCTTGCTAAGTGGGACTCGGGGCTGGAGGAGGTAGTCTGGGTGTCGGACCGGTTAATCAGCTTACCGATTCCATTTCAGTGGAGGGAGGACTCGGGGCTGACCGTCCTGCTCATTTTGGCCTTTGCAGGTAAAAAGCAGCCTCCACCTTCTCCCAGATCACCTGTCCCTCCTAAAACAGTGCCCTCCTGAGTTTGAGGATGGTAAGTGCGGAGGTTCCAGGGGAGAGGAGCTCTGAAGTTCACCTCCCTACAGTTTTTTGTGCCCCGAGGTTCAGGGACTGGGCATGAGAGAGGCAATTCCTGTATGCAAGGTTAAAAAAAAAAAGGCTTCAGAAAGATCCAGAAAGTCTGGGTTATTAACCAGAAGACACAAAAGTTAGGAAGTTATGTCAAACCTCTCAACAAGTAGGCAGGTGTATTAACATAGAGATTTCCAGGCTGTATTTCCAGAAATCCCAATTCTATAATCCTGGTAGGGATGTGTGTCTGTGTGTAGGGAATCTGTAAATTATGATTAAATATGCAAGAAGGTCTTTGCAAAAACTTTTTTAATTTTGTCAGTGCTGCCAGCCTTTGCCGGCATTTTTGGAATGCGGACTTAGCAAGCCAGCCAAAGGCAGTAAACGGGAATCCATCGGTTTATAGGATCCACGTAGTGGAGGAAAACCAGTAAAATGATGACTTTTTGGTCTCCGGCCTTCACCCAAGATAGGTCTGACTGCAGCAATGATATACCTTATTCCACATCCTCTTCTGAATCCTGTTTGGATTTCTGGCAGCTCATAGGCCATGTACTACTTAATGCACCCATTGTTGAATGGTCTTCAGCAAAGTTTTCCTCACAGGTGATGGCCATGATATCCTTCAGTACTTTCTGTGTTCCGTTATGTCACCTTTCTTTGGAATGGGCACAAATGGGGATCTCTTGCGGTCAGTTGGCCAGACAGCTGCCTTCTCAGTGTCTTGGCGTGGAGGAGTAGTGCATGTTGAAACAATTCATCTGTTACTCTGTCTGTCGTTAGGTGTCCTCAGTGTCTTTCCCACTCACAGTGGCCCTCGGTGCCACAGAAGAAGCTGCCGCCCAGTCCTGGGCCAGCCTCACAAAGGGCGTTTTAGCCAAGTGTTATTATAACCACTGTGTCAGTTCATCTTGTTGAGGGCCTTCCTCGTTTCACCGACTCTGTACGTGACCAAGCATGATGCTGTCCTTCAGGGACTAGGCTCTCCTGATAAAGATGTGCACAGTCCGTGAGATAAGGTCTCGCCATCCTGGCTTCTAGGGAAGCTTCTGGCTGTACTCTTAGACAGATGTGCTTGTTCTGTCAGTCCCCTGTGTGTTCCGTGTTCTTCACATAATTCCATGGCATCCATCCGTTTCCCCAAGTCTTCGTTACCTGTTGGGAATTAGATGGGGGTTTACATTTCTGTATTCAACAGCTCTGTCAACCTTCCCAATAACGTGCCCAGTTAACCCTGCCTTTGCCCCCCATCCCCGTCTCGGAGGATATGTTCTCCGCCAAGTTAGTAGCTGTCTACCCTCTACCCTAGTACTTCCTCTCCCACCCTGCTAGCCCTCAGTCTGTTTCTTTATGAAGGAGGAATACCTTTCTGTGTCTTCATTTTAAAATCCCCACAGTGGGCTCATGTAGTACTTGCCCTTTTGTGATTGGCTTACTTTACTCAGCACATTACCCTCCAAATCCATCCATTTCGTGAGGTAGCTCCCAGTGTTACTATTATCTGGTGATGCACAGGGTTTTTATGGTGTGTGTGTACCAGTTTCTTCTTTCATTTCCCACGGGTTTCCAGCTTCTTGCTATTCTGAGTCAGCGCTGTGGTGAACGTGGGCGTATGGGTAGCTGTCCGTGCCCTGTCCCTTGTTTCTTTAGGTATGTTTTTACACTGTGGCCTGCAAGGGATCTGTGCGTGTGAGGAGCACGCCCTGGGTTAAAGTGAGCTGCGTTCTGACTGCCTGTCCCCACCATACCGACTCTTGCCTTTGCCCGTGGCAAGGACACTGTTCTGCTATAATCTACCCAAATCCATCGAGAAGTTTCTTCACAACGTATGGCCCTTGAGTTCCTTTTCGTGTGATTGTGCCGTCTCTGTGCCTGAATCCTAGTGTGTAGTGAGTTACAAGCTGGGCTGTCAACCGTAGGGTCAGCAGTTCGAAACCACCAGCTCTGCCGAAGAAAGGAAAGACTTTCTACTCCTGGAGAGAGTTAGTCTCAGAAACCCATCGAGATAGCTCCACTCTGGCCTGTAGGGTCACTGAGTTGAAATGACTCGATGGTGGTGTTTGGTTTGGTTTGGGTGTGTGCCTGGGGGCTCTGCAGACTATCACTTGTTGAGCATCTTTAAAATAAACATCTCTCTTGGTGAGAATATATACAACAAAGTCTGTGTACCAGTTCAACACTTTCTACACGTGCCCTCTAGTGACACTGATTGCATCCTTCACAGCTGATGTCACTGCCCCTGCCACGTCAGGCTTCTGCCTCATCTCCCCTTAAAGACTGCTCTGGAAAGAGTACGGTGCTCAATGCAGCTAGTCTTTACTGGTCAAGCTAAACTACTGCTTTGTTTTAAGAAAACTTCTCAGGATGTCTTTGGCCTAAGGTTTAAAGATGATCTGAGGCAGTAGTTTGAGTTCATCCAGCCTTCATGACTTCAGGAAGCCTAGAGCCCATGAGAGTTTGAAGTTACGTATCTACTCCAGTATAAGCCGACCCGAGTATCAGCCGAGGCACCTAAGTTTACCACCAAAACTGCATTAAAGATGTGCTGAAAGCCTCACGGCCTTTCCTCCCAAATGGATCGGGCTCTTCTGTAGATTGTTCAGCAGCACCCAGGTCCTTAGGTCTCGGCTGAGGAAGCTGTTTATGGAGGCAATTAGCTACACATTCCACTTTCTTCCACTCTTCCTTCTTTGTTGCTCTAGGCAAGTAGACACCAGTTGTGCCTTGGGTGGCTTTGGGCAAGCTTTGAAGACCTCAGGCTCCTGCAATTAACTGGGAGGTGGGAGAGAAGCGCTTAGCCTGTCAGCAGGTCAATTAGAAGTACTGGATGTCCCCTGGAACAAACCAAGATCTTCCATTTCAAAGCCCAGGAGCCCACTCTCAGCAGCAGCTTCAGTTTTGCCTTTGTTGTAACTATCTACCTACCACACAGCTTTTTCCAGGTGGCTAACTTACTGCAACGACTGCCTGTGCAGCCTTGCCCGTAATCAGTTTTCCATCCCCGTTAAACCGCCCTTACGTACCACCACTGTCGGGGGAAGCCAACCCCTCACACATCATTACAGGTCCGGTAGGCGCAATTGTACAGCGATAAGAAGTAAAGATTATAGTAAAGTTACAGAGAGCATGAGAGAGAGAAGTATTGAAATAAATGGAGTCAGACATGCTCACCTCAGCCCCACTTGATGGTCCACGTGGAGGGAGAGAGAGAGCGTCTTTAATGCTAGCCCAGGCTTTTATATATTCTCTGGGGACATGCGAGCCCCCTCATGGCAGGTGAGGACCACGTCACAGGAAGGGGTTGTGCTATAGGTAATACAGTAATGGGAGGGGGTGATCTAGGGTATCCACACGTAATAGGAAGAGGGGAGACTGGGGGTACACATGTGGCAAGATGGGCGGATCCTAGCTATAGGATGGCAGCCTAACTTTGGATGTCACAGAGCCGCTTTGGCCTGTTCCCTGGCTCAACTGATAAGTGACCATTATTGGTGGGTGTGAACTCCACCTACAGGAACCAAGCTAATGGTCGCAGGCCCCCACCCCTGTGGTGTGCGGGGGACAGCAGTCCAGCAGGGACTGCCTTCAGGGAAGATGCCTGTGAGCATCTGACCTCCCCCCACACCACTGTCCTCCTTCCTGCCTCTGGCACATCATCCTCTCCACATTTGCTTTTACCATTTATATGTGTGATACTGTCTTTCCTGTGGTGATTGGTAGATTTCTGTCACTGTGATATCTTCCAGTTCCGTCCGTACTATAGCATGTATCGAGACTCCATCTCTCGCTGGCTGAGCCGTGTTCTGCTGCCCGCGGATACCACAGTTTACTTGAAACGCTCATCTGTTGGTGGCCCTTGGGCTTGTGTCCACCTTTGGCTCTGTGACTAGTGCTTCAGGGAACCTGGGCATCCAAGTGTCTGAGTCCCTGCTGGCTCACCCTAGTTCTGTTTGCAGGCTTTGAAGGGTTTCCACACCGTTTTCCACAGCTGCTGCACTATTTTGTGAGAATCCACTCAAAGCCTGACTAACGCTCTCACCTCTGTGAGCAGTTCTGGGCCTAACTAGTGCTATCCCGCTCTGTAAACATTCCTTTCGTCACTTACCATAAGAAAGGCAAGTCTGGCTAACCAAACCGCCTCAGCGTGACCCCTGCCATCCTGCAGAGCCCCAGCCACACCCTGAGATGAGCCTGCAGGCAGAACTGCAGGGCGTGGACTCTGAAGGCTGGGGCGCAACTGCTTCATGAAGCCTGTGTGAAAGTGTAGCTATGACTTGCCTTTGTGTAGAATTGTGAAAGTATAAGTACTCGACTCAATCGGGACAAGGGGCTGCTCTCTCTAGCCCCTGCATTGGGCCAGAAAAATAAAAAAGACTCGTTTACTTTGAACTCTGGTGGTCAATCTCACGTTGATTAACCATGGAGGCCCCCAAAAGAAGGTCTTGCATTGTATTCCCACCAACAGTCTTCACGGATTACAACCCAGTGTCAAGACAGCAAAAGCCCTCACAACCGGACCAATGGCCAGTTTGTCAGGAATTCATTTTACTCGGGTCCACACTCAGTGCTCACAGAGGCCGCCGTCAGAAATTGGAGGGTGGGGCGTGAGCAAGGATGGCCCCGGCCCTACTCACTCTCTCCTGAATCCAGCAGCGCCCTGTTATGTTGTTACTACTGCTGCCATTTAAAAATGATCTTCAGTAAAGTTTTGTTTGCATGTGATTTGAATGGTTCTGACTTACAGCGACCCCACGTGGAACAGAACTCTTCGGGCCCTGTGCCGTCCTCACAGTGTTGTTAGTTAGTGTGTGAGTGTACCGTTGCGACCGCCATGCCCATCCGTCTCATTGGGTCTCCCTCGTCACCGACATTCTGCTTTAGGAAGCATGGTGGGCTTTGCCAGGATCTGGTCTCTGCTGACCCGTGAGACAAAGTTCTGCTCTCCTTGCCTCTAGGGAGCAGTCTAGCTGTACTTTTTCCAAGAGAGTTGTTTGTCTGGCAGCCCGTGGTGCTTTCAGTGGTCTTCATCAGCACCTTCATTCCAACGCATCCGTTCTTCAGCCTTAATGCCCAACTTTCAAGTGCATGTGGGCTGTTGAAAATGCCTTGGCACCTTATTCCTCAAAGTGAAGTCCTTGCTCTTCAACATTCAGAAAAGGGTCTTGTGCGTTGGATTTGCCCAGTGCAGTGCATGACATCGTTGATTTCTGGACTACTGGCAAGATGGTAACGGTGTTGTTTGCTAATTTCCACATTCGGTTGACTGTGTTTTCTTTGGCATGGGCACAGATACGCCTCTCTTCCAGTCAGTTGGTGTAGGTGGGTGTTTCCAGTGTGCATCGCTTTGCTAACATTTCGATTGGTATTCCATCAATTCCCGGAGTCTCATTTTTAGCTTATTTCTTGGACTTCTTCCTTCAGTACCCTTGGTTCTTGATCATATACGACCTCAAGATGGTTGAGCATCTACCAATGATTTTTCATCCTCCCATCTTCTCTCATGTTCCTTGTAGCATTCAATATTTTGCCCATAGATGAGTTCACTATCGCCACCCGAGGCTGGCGTGTGTTCTTGCCATTGTTTGCGCTGCTCATGTGCTGAGCACAGGCTTCTCCCTGGGTTTCTGTCTCCTGCTCTCGCTTGGCTCCGCACTTTTCTGTGCCTCCTCACGCTCCCTGTGGACTTTCCTTCCAGTCTCTCCCGGTTCTCGGTGCCCAAGAACAGGTTTCAGGGTCTCTTCTGACACATATTTTGGTCGTGTGTGTGTGAACGTATTAACGGTCTTTTTAAATTGATTTATTAATTGAGAGCTAACAGTTCACTCGCAACAAGCAGAATTGTGCAACTGCTGCTACGGTCAGTTTCCAAGCGTTCTGTGTCTTCCTGGACTCCTGGACATCGCCTCCCTTTCATTCCCTCACCTCCCATGGTATTGTCAATGTTTTTTACACCCTTCCTGTGTAGCCCCTCTCTCTCCCCCTTTTAAAGAATGGTTTACTTTTGGAGGTTGATTGGGTGCGGGTCTAGTCGAGCAGATCAGTCTTCCATTCATCAGGGTCTGCACGGTGCGTCCCATTGATGACTGCCGCCCCTCCCTGGGCTTCGCCCCTTTTTTCTCTGGGAGCCTGTCCATTCCCCTTTGTTCCCAGCCCCCTGAACTTTCTCTCGAGTGACTGATTCTGTGAGGCCATGGACAGCCCACTGACTGTTGTTGAGGGTGAAAAGCGAGCCATGTGAGCGAGGGCATTTCCAGACAGCCGTGCCCATTCTCTCTGGTCAGCTAGCCTTTTTGTTCCAAATCCCGCCTGCCTCCCCAGCGCCCACACTTGCCCACACCTCCGAATGCTCCCGCATAATGCCACTTTATGTGCCTGTAATGTTAATTAGAAGGATTTGTGTAGGATGTATTTTGAAAAGTGACTCTCTTGAGAGAGAGAAGAGACTAAATAGCGAGCGGAAGAGAAATGGGGTGAGAGAGATGCCAAGACAGCAGACACCTCCAAGACAGACAGCAGACACCTCCAAGACAGACAGCAGACACCTCCAAGGCAGCAGACACCTCCAAGGAAGCAGGAAGCAGGAGACAGAAAAGGGACTGCCTTCTCTCTGCCTATAAAAGCCGTGGCTCTAGATGTCAGAAATCACTTGACCAGCCATGTGAAGACCTTCTGGAAGTCTCTGCTTGTCATTTCTCTATGGCCTTCCTCTCCCATTCTCTCCTCCTTTGCCCTCACATGCAGACTTGGCAGATTCCAGCCCTTCCCGGCCCGAGTCTCCCTCATTTCCAAGCCTTCCCTGGAAGAGGAAACTGCGGGGTAAGGATGAAGAAGAGGAGAAGAAGCAGGAGGTGATTCTGTGAGTGAGGCACAGCCCTGAGCCCCGGGAGCAGGAAGAGGGTGGGAGGGGAAGGCTGAGATGGGCAGGACCCTTGGGTGGCCCTGGAAGGGTCAAGAGCGAATGCAGGGAGTCTGGAGACTCAGCAGCAGTGGAGTTCAGTGTTTGAAGCTAGTGGTGTGGCTCGGGGGCGGCGGGGGGACAGTCTGTGGTTCCCGTCCTGCGTGCTCTGTGAAACGGTGGCACGGGTGCCTGTGCTAGAGAATTGCTCATAAAGTGCCCAAGTTCCCACTTGGCATACAGTGCATGCTCCATGTCTGCTGGAAGTGACTTTCCTTAAATGGAGCCTTTCATTCTTTGGGTAGATGTAGAGCCGATCGAAGGGGTCATTCGCTTTTAATAAGTCACGAATGAGTGCATGAATATTTTAAATCTTAATTTGAAAAAATTGGGATTTGGGAGAAAAGGTTGGCTGTTCCTTTGCTAGTGGTCCGAGTCATGTCAGTCAAACAGTGATGACTGTGTCTTCGTAATCTTGTGCCTATTCAGGCTCCCAGTAAAACGGGGGCTACCAGAAGATGCCCCTGTTCTCCTCTATGAAGAGGAGAGGGGTGAGGCTAGAGCCTCTCCACTGCCTCCATCCTAGCACCTTTTCTCTCTGCAGGGTGCAGGACTTGTCTCCTTTGCCCTCGCCTCCACCAAGGACCAAAAGCAGGAAGCATACGAGGGCCCTGCAGAAGTTAAGGTACAAGGCAGAGGACTCTTAGCTGGGCTGTAGTCTGGGAGTGTGGCCAACCCTAACCTCTCTAACCTGTCTCTTCACGCCAGGGAAGTGAATCAGCGCCTCCAAGATCTTCGCTCCTGCCTGACCCCCAAGGAGCACCAGCGCAGAGGGCGCCAGAGCCCAGAGGATGACGTGGTTCTGGTGGAAGGGCCCATCTTCCCAGAGAGCCCTCGCCTCTTCCCACTCAAAATCCGGTGCCGGGCGGACGTGGTCAGATTCCCCGTGCAGACAGTGAGTGCCGGGCTGCCTCGGGAGAGGGGCCCTTCGGGCAGCGGGGCCTCCGGTGTCTTCCTGTTTGCAGCACACCTGCTCTCTGCTGCTGCCAGGCCTTCCAGCACCTCCTGTCTTTTGCCTGCTGCCCCTTCATGTTGTTCTTCCTGTCTGTTCTCGTGCATTTTCCTTTCCTTCATCACTCTCTTCTAGGAGGTCCGCACCAGGACACGGCACAGTGCCCTACACGGGGCCAGATGGGCAAACCCCACCTTATCAGCTCACCGCCTGGCAATCCTAATTGCGACTCCTTTTTCTTAGCTCGTTCTTTGAGAGGGAGGAAGGTCACTGATAGGCGCACCTTAGATGGCTGGTGGCAAGCCACTCACCAAAGTAGGCTGGGGAACATTGTCTTGGTGCACGGTTGTTTCTCAGGGCTGTCTAGTTGGGTCCAACTCAGCCAACCCGTGCACGACACGGTGAAGTGCCTCTGTGCCCTGTGCTGTCTTCACCACTGTTGGAGTATTTGACAAGCCGTCCGTCTCCTCCAGGCTCTTCCTTTTTATTTACTTTGGCTGACCCCCTTTCCAGAGCCTGGTTAATGTGTCCAAAGCACATGAGACGAAGTCTCACCTTTCTCACTTCTCCAGAACTTCCTCGAAGACACGGTACCTCCCCTGGTATAGTCAGTGTCCTTCACCAGCCATACCGGAACCGAACCCTCTGCTACGGAGGCGAGCCCCACGCACAGGGAGCCTAGGGGACGGAGAACTGCCCTGTGAGGGTCGGAGACTGACACTTCACAAGGGCAGAAAACGTCAGTCTTTCCCATTCAGAGTGGCTGGTGGTTGTGAACGGCTGATAATTCAAATTAAAACGCATCGATTCTTCTTCAGGCTCCCTGATTCAGTGCCCAACTTTCACATGCAGGCGATGCTGTGGAAAACTGCCCTGGTTTGTGCCAGGCCTTCATGACATCTTTGCTTACACTTTGCCCAGTGCAGTGCATACATCAGTCCAGTTCTTCACTGCCGCTTCCTTGAACACTGATTTTGGATCCAAGCAAAGGGAAAGTCCTGACAGCATCAGTCTTTCTCTGTTGGTCCAGTTGTGAGGATGTCTGTTTTCTTTCTATTGAGTGGTACTCCGTACTGAAGGCCGTGCGTGCTGACCTTCACCAGGAAGTGCTTCAAGCGCTCTTGGCTTCCAGCAAGCGTGAGGTCTGCCATCTTCGTGTCTCAGCTTGTTCCTGAGCCGCCTCCCGTCCTGATGCTGCGTGGTGCTGCGTGTAGTCCGTCTTCTCTGCCATCGGTCAGCCATCCTCTAGCACAGGCACTCTGCCCGGCGAACACACGGAACGACAACCTGATGTGCGCCTTTCCTGGTTGTCAACCACCCACTGTCCCCAGGGTCCAGAAAACCCCGGGAAACATGTTGACCTTGGTGTCCCCTGAGACTGCGCTCCGGAGCCCGCAGACCAGAAGTTTCCCTCAGTTTGCTCAGGGTGTGCTGCACTGTGTTCACGGATATCATAGCTATAGCCGCACAAGTGTCCTCTCAAACCTGAGTAGACTTTAAAACTTTCATAGAAAAAACAGAGTTACAAAATAGCGGCATTCTCCCTCCCATGCGGGGCAGCAGGTAGAGTGACCCAGGCATTTGCTCCGGGTGACCCTCGGGGGCCGTTGAGGCTGGTCCTTGTTAGGCGTCCCTGTTTTTGCTGGCCTCCTTCCTACTGCACGTTGCCTGGCAGCCCTCTCATTAGTGATGCGACGTTTCTTTCCCTTCACACCCTGGTAGAATGTTTCTTTTACTGTGAAAACCTTGGCTTGACTTTTTACAACAGGAGTGTTATTCAACATTTGTCCTTTTGTGATTGACTGATTTCGCTCAGCATAATGCCCTACAGGTTCACTGATGTGTGTTTTTTTGGGGAAAACATTTTATCGGGAGCGCGTACAACTCTTGTTACAATCCACACATCAGTTGCATCGGGCATGTTGGTACATATGTTGCCCTCATTCTCTTCTGACACTTACTTTCTATTGAGCTCTTGTATCAGCTTGATGTGTGTTTTTGCAGAACCATCTTTACTCTTGAACTTGGTGTGGTGTTGCTGTGTGTGCGCGACTTTGCTGTTAATGCAGGCGTGAGTGCTGTCGTCTTGCTTTGATTTGCATCTCAAAGGGCACATGGTCACGAGAATTTCTTTTGGGGTTGCGTTTGCTGACAGCGAGCATGTGTGCCTTAGTGAAGTGCCTGAGCACGTCTTCTTTTGTACATTTGAGAGATTAGTTCCTTGCCCAATATGTTGTTGCCATTCCCCCCCCCCCCCCAGTCTGTAAAATCTCTGTTCACTCTTTTGGTGAAGTCTTTAGATGTGCATCCGTGTTTAATTTATAGGGGTTCCAGTCACCCATCTGTGTATTCTCATTTCTGTTTGATCATGTATTTATGCCATGTCTAAAGACCCCTAAATGTGCCTGCATGTTTTCTTGGAGGATCTTTATCATTTAAGGCTTTTGCTCCACCTGGCGTCAGTTTCTGTATATGAGAGAGTCTTGTACGTGGGTCCTGTTTATTTTTTCTGCAAAGGCATATCCAGTGTTGCCAGCACCATTTCTGAAGACTAGGGTTTGTCCCCATTATTGGTGCTGACGCGTGGGCTTCCTTCTGGGTTCTCCAGCCACTGTCTGTCCTGGTGCCGCCCAGGTTGTGAGGCTGGGGGTCTGAGGGCTCCTGCTTTGTCATTCGTCAGCAGTGCTCCGCGCCCTTGGCTTCCCCTCCCAGGTCAAGTAAGTTGTAAACTCTTCTCTGAGCACTGCTTGGTTTGGGTGTCAAAGATTTTGGTATGCTGTTTTTCATGTTCATGTAAGGGATTCTGTACTTCTTCTTTTAAAAAAAAATCATTTTATTGGGGGCTCGTACAACTCTTATCACAGTCCATACATCCGTCCATGTGTCAAGCACATTTGTACATTTGTTGCCATCATCATTCTCAAAACATTTTCTTACTACTTGAGCCCTTGGTATCTGCTCCTCATTTTTCCCCCTCCCTCTCCCTTCCTCCTTCATGAACTCTTGATAATTTATAAATTATTATTTTCCATGTCTTACACTGTCCGATGTCTCCCTTTACCCCCTTATCTGATGTCCATCCCCCCTGGGAGTGGGTTATAGGTAGGTCATTGTGATTGGTTCTCCCTCTTCTTTCCTTTCTTTTTAAAAGTTTCTTTTTATTACCCAGTAGTTTTTAATCAGGGTATAATCCAGTTTCCATGCATTTGATTTTTTAAATATTTGATTGATCTTTCTATTATTGGTTTCTAGTTTCATAGAACCACAGTCCTGTGGTCTGTTTTGGCGGATGTCCCATGCCTGTGAATGAGAATGTTTAGTGTGCTGCGGGTGGAGTGTTGTGCATGTGTTCACGAGGTTGAGTTGGTTGGTGGTGTTATTTAGAGCTTTGTGTATCTTCATTCAAGCCCTGGTGGCAAAGTGGTTATGTGGTAGGCTGCTAGCTGCAAGGTCAGCAGTTCAAAAACACCAACTGCTCCAGTGGAGGAAGACAAGGCTTTCCACTCCCACCAAGAGTGACAGTCTCAGAACCCCACCAGGTAGTTCTGCCCTGTCTCACAGGGGTGCCGTGAGTCAGAATTGACTTGAGAGCAGTGAGCTTGTGGATTGTTTGGTATCCTCATTAAGTTTCTTTCCAGTTACTCTATTTTTCTTCGGGAGTGGTGTATTAAAAGTCTCCTGCTATTCCTGCGGCCTTGTTAATTTCTGTAATTCATCGTTTTAAAAGTAATCCATGTACCTTTCTATTTATGAGTGTTTTTGTTACATGTGCAGATCGTTATTCTGGCTGTTTCCTCCAGCTGGACTGACCTTTGATGGTTACCTAATGCTCTCCATGGCTCCATGCTGGTTTGTACCTTCCAGGCTGTTTTGTCAGACGTCGTGGTCACCAGACTGCGCCTTGTCGGGTTGTGTTCCCTTGCTACGTCTTCCCCTGCTGGGATCTCTCTCTCATTTCTGTCTGTCTAAAGGGAGTCTCTGCGGACGGACAGCATGCTGACGGTCTCATTCCCTGAACCCTTTTACAGTCAGTGTGTTCATCGGCAGAGTTACTGCTCTCCGTGTGCTGGGGTCTTCTGCATGTATGTTCCACATAGCCTTCTGGGCCCAGTGCAGTTCGTGGACAGGTTTTCTTCTTAGTTTTTGAGTTTCTGTGTTTACTGAAGCGTTACCATGTTCTCCTTTCTTATTTCCGCGAGAAGACTGATTTGTTTTTTGCCAAGGTCACCCTGCAATCCATTATGATCTTCCCAGTTTAAGGCTTTGTGGCCTGTTAGTCTGGTCTCTGCTCCCTCTCCTCCCCGGGGGTTCTGGCGTGACCCCATCCCATTGCTCCCTTTGCTTCATAGTGGTCATCGTTTGTAAACTTCATATCCCTGGTCCCCTATTTTTAGCCTTGTAGTTTCATTGTTTTGGTTTTTTGAAAGTCTTAGTGAGACATAATCCACATACCATACACTTCAGTGGTTCAGTCATGTCAGGAAGAGTTGTACAATCATTGCCACAAAGTTTCGTTCTACTTTTGATACTTCTTTTCTTTGTTGAGGTTAGTTTCCAGGTGTTGCTGTTGCCTGCCGTTGTTGGCTCTCTGCCCAGAGCACTCCCGTTAGCTGTGGGGTGCTCTTGTTTTCACAATTCCCTTAATTTCCGCGATCTTTGCATTCCTGTGCGAGGGGCACTTTGGTGTGGTACCTGATCCGAGGTTGGCAGGTTTTTCCTCTCCTGGGGTTTTATAGACCATCCCATTGCCTACTTGCCTGCATGTTTTCTGCTGAGCCTTTTGGGGTCTCCTCCGGAAGTACTTGTCCATTTTCCCTGAGCTGCTGCTTTCAGGACCCTTTGGCTTGGGGGGGCGGGGGATTGGTTTTGGGGTGTCTTGGTGAGCTGTTGACCTTGAGGTTGGACACAGCAGAGGTCATGCAGGCATCTGAGCTCTCCAGCTTCTAGGTGGAGGCTTGGAGCATGGCACTGCTGGCCCATTTCTATGGCACGAAGGATACTAGGCCCGTGTCTCTTCGTTTATCGTGATGTTACCGCTTGGTCCAGTTGTGAGGATGTTGGCCTTCTTGACATTAAGCAGACTTAGCTGTGGTAGTCTCAGCTGCCTCGCAGGCATGTGAAAGTTGGACATTGCATAAGGAAGACCGAAGAAGAATGGATGCATTTGCATGATGGTGCTGGGGAAGAATTTTGAAGGTGTATCTGCCTTGAAAGGAAGTGTTCTCTTTAGAAGCAGAGATGACGATGAGACTTTGTCTTACTACTTTTAACAGGTTGTCACGAAGGCCCAATCCTTGTAAAAAGATATCACACTTTGTGGGGTACCAGCCCCACAATCTAACGGGTCCAAGAGGGGGTGGTTGTATAATTGAGGGGTACAATTAAGGAGACATCAGACAAGATAAGCCATGCAATTGCACACCTCCCAGACAGCTATGATCTCAGCAGCCAGGTCTACACAGAGAGAGCAAATATATTTTCCAATCACGGTCTATATACATTTTCAGGGTCGTCCAAGCCCCCCTGATTACATACATGCTACAGGAGGGGGATGAGCTAGGGGTGTACGTGCAATAGGAAAGGATGGTGCTAGGGTTACACATGTGACAAGGTGGGAAGACCCTGGATTCAAGTGGGCACCCTAATCTTGGTCCTCCTTCAGTTGGCTTGACCTTGTCTTTGGGCTCTCCTTCAGGGGCACAGCAGGGAGTGGGCCCCACCTCCGGTGGGAGACAATAGGGTCTGATGGCTCTAGATGGCTGATAGCCTCAGGGAGATAACCTGGAAGCAGCTGGCCTCCAGGGGTAGGCCTTTGACCATGTGTGAGCAAGCAGCAGCTTAGGCTTGGCATACAATAAGGGGACAACCTGGGGCAAAACCTTCTGTACCCACCAGACTGGGTAGAGGGATAGCAAAGAAAACCCTTGATGAGGTGGGCTGATGGGTGGCTGCCACAATGGGCTCGCACACACCAGTTGTGAGGGCGGCGCGGGCCTGGGCCGTGGTTCACTCTGTGGCACCTGGGGTCACTCTGAGCCGCACAGACTCCAAGGCCACGTCAGCAGTGCCCTTTGCCCTGTCCAGCCCTTTAGGAACATCTCGGTCTGTTGCCAGCCTCTGCAAGGGGCCTCTCAGACACAGGTCCGGCTCCGTCTTCTGTTACAAACGGAGCACACAGCCAGCCACACCGCCCGCGTTCCCACCTGGTGCCCATCACCTGGGGCTTGTGAGTCAGTGTCTAATGAGCTACAGACCCACCGCTCCTGGCTTCCTTTTTTGGCGCGTCGCTCACTTGCATTCCCCATTCACAGGCGTTCACTCTGTCTCCTCTGCGTTGTGAAGGGGGAGACCTACATCTGAGACGGGGCTGTTGGGGTGAAGGCAGGGCAAACAGGAAGGTAGGACGAGCACCTTTGTTTCTTGTCCTCTCCCCAGTCTGAGCCCCTGCAGAGTGTGGTGGACCATATGGCTGCCCGCCTCAGGGTCTCCCCAAGCAGGATCCTCTTGCTTTTTGGAGAGACAGAGCTGTCCCCTACCGCCACGCCAAGGACCCTGAAGCTTGGAGTGGCTGACATCATTGGTGAGCAGAGAGTAGGGAGGTGGGGGACCTTGAGGCTTCTGCCCTGGAAAGGGGTGACCGGGACTGTCCAGAGGGGCTCCTGCCTTCAGACCCTCCCTTAGGCCTGGCCTCCTGCCCTGGCTCCTGCAGATTGTGTGGTGCTGGCAAGTTCCCCCGAGTCCTCAAAGCCCTCCCAGCTGCTCCAGCTCCGGGTGCAGGGGAAGGAGAAACACCAGACGCTGGAAGTCTCGCTCTGTCCGGTGAGTGGGGGAAGCTGCTCTGCGTGTCCCCCCCCACCCCACCCCAGGGAAATGGCCTACCGCCCCTCCATCCTCTTAGGTCCCACCCCGCCCCACCCCATGGGTCAGCTTCCCTCCTCTTCGAATTCCAGTCAAGTCTCCCAAGGCCGCCTCTTGGTGTGAACCAACAAGAGCTATCACACTAAGCTCTGTTCCCTGTGCTGAAGAGAAGGACCCCACAGGCGGGATGCGACCTCATTCTCAGCACAGCCCGGAGCGGGAAAGCACTCCTTTCAATCTCATTGTACCTTTTAAGTTTGATTGGTTATCATCCACATAAACCATCCGTCAGTCCAGCCCTATCAAGAAGAGTTCTACAGAAAGCACTCTCGTTGTCCTCATCGACCCACGGAAGTGGAGAGCTTGGCCGCCCGCTCTACCTGAGGGGCCTGGGCTCGTCCTAACACCTCGTGGCCCCTCCTCGTCCCGTCCGCGGGGGGCTCTCACGGGCTCAGTCCTTGCCTCCCCTGACCCACGTTCTCGGTTGGCCCTTACAAGTGCTTCCATCCGTTTCCCTTCCGTCCAGGACTCGCCTCTCAAGACGCTCATGACCCACTACCAGGAGGCCATGGGGCTCTCAGGAAGCAAGCTCACTTTCTTCTTTGATGGGACGAAGCTTTCAGGGAAGGAGCTGCCAGCTGATCTGGGCATGGAATCCGGGGACCTCATCGAAGTCTGGGGCTGAAACGCCTCTCCGGGGGGGCTGTGGGGGGCAGCCTGGACTCAGGGAGAACGGCGGCTCTTTCCTCCAAGCCCATGGGGACTAACTGACTCAGGTAGCGGCCTCTAATTTACGGCAGCCTTGGGCTTTCTCTCCTGTCGACCCGTTTCAGGCCGTCACCCACCTGGTTAGTTGAGTGGCATTGTCCCTGCCCTGGGTGCACGATGATCCCAGCCCCCTAGACATGAAGTCTCCCTCCATCGCCCCTCCCCATTTCCTTCATTGAAATGTCTTCTCTGATACTTTGCTTAGGTTAAAAAAGGGGTGAGTGTGGGACTCCACACCTGGGGTTTACGCCCGTCCGGGGCCAACAATGGCCCTCCTCATCTGGGGCCAGGGGCGCTGTTGGCTTGAGGCACAGAACACGGGGGTGGCTTTTTGGCTCACAGGAGCCTCGGTGGCCAAGCTCACCCAGAGACTCGCTTCATCGAGGCAGACAATTGGCTCTTGAAGGGTGAGGCGAGTGGCCAGATAAGCCTTCTTCCAGCAGCTCTTCCTGGGGTGCCTTTCCTGGTACTGAGCAAGTGACCGCTTTTTCTGGGATGGGTAAGCTCACAGTCTGCATTCATGGCTATCTCCCTGCTCGCCCCCTCCCATAACCACCCCCCTTAGGCATTTGTTTACATATCTGGAGATAAATGTGTCCTTGACAAACAAGGGTTTGACGTGTGAATATACCTTTGACGCCCACGGGGGGCACGTCTCGCTGGCCCTGCCGCTCTCGGATCCGCTTCCCTGCTGTGAGCTGCTGCCAGGTCGTCCCCAGCGGGGCACCAGGTGAGTGTCACTGATCTGGCCCTTCCAGTGGTGGACACCCAGCCTCTCTGCCGCACCTTACACAGGCCACAAGTGAGTTCTTTGTCTGCTGTGTGCTGCCCAGGACAGGTCACAGGCTAGTCAGGTGAATTATTTTTTCTCTGGGCCCCCCAGGTGTTTTTGGTGGGGGCAATGGCAATTGCCCCTTCCACTGAGGCGCCTAACTTCTCGTCCTCACCAGCTGGCTAGTCTGTGCCAGTCCTATGGGTGCCATCACTGCACGTCCGTTCATCTGATCCCCAGTGGAACTGGGACCTCACCCTTTACCTGTCAGCCTCTTGGTGTCCTAGGCTGTGACCTGTGGGCTGCCTTCTGGGCTTTCCCCAGCAGCTTCTTGGTGATTCCCAGGCAGCTCAGAGGACCCCCGTCTTTGTACATGTACTGGGGCGCCCACAGAACAGCAATATGAATCGCTATGTTGCTAGAGTCTTGTGTTGCCCTTTGGTTTCTTATTAACATTAGCTACAATATTTTGCATTTTCTAATGTTGGCTAACAGATCTGGTAAGCGTTTTCCTTCCCCCAAGGGTCGCCTGGCACGGCAGCAGACCCACTGGCACAAGCTGACTGGGGCATGGTAGGCAGGCGCTGGCTCGGGCTGGTCGAGATACTGGTTGCTGTATCCATCGACCGCCACTTCTTCCTTGAA
This sequence comes from Tenrec ecaudatus, assembly GCF_050624435.1. Lineage (NCBI taxonomy): Eukaryota > Metazoa > Chordata > Mammalia > Afrosoricida > Tenrecidae > Tenrec > Tenrec ecaudatus. The sequence goes on along the minus strand of NC_134541.1, from coordinate 124,466,786 downwards.
ACCATTTAAAATGCACCTTTGGCTGTGAGGCTCATGTTTAGTCCCACTGTCTAACGAGCCAGTTTTCCCAACACTGTCTACTCAAAGTGCCATTAATTCTCCAGTGACCGATTTTTTTAGCAGAAACCGGTCATAATAAAACTTTTTTTTTTTTTGAATGTAAGTTTCTAATGTGGGGATATGCACAGACACCTTTATCCTGTCTCAGTGACCTGTGACACAATACAGGCCTTCCCTTCGCGGGTCTCCTTGCTGTCTGCGAGCCCACTGAGCTCTTTCACGCGACTTATGTACTGTACTCTCCATCAAATAAAGGAGCAGACGGACCACTGTGTCGGTGTCCTTGAGTGTCATGAAAGCCCCCGTGGAAGAGTCTGTCGTCCCCACACAGCCATGCTTCCTCCCATGCTACTGGGGCGGGGGGGCGACTCCAGGCATGTCTCCGGCTTTGTGCCTGTCTGCTGGCCGGAAGAGGTGCAGCCATCCTGACCAGGAGCTGAGCTGGGAACGGAAGCCTCACATCTCTAGAGCATGTCTCAGTGCCACACTGCTGGCCTCGGGGCCCTTAGGTGGCAGGGGAACTTCTCTGTTCCGTGACAGGTGGGGATTTTTTACCTCCCTGTACCACACCTAGCCCACCCCCCAGGATACTGCTGTTGCAGGCAACGCTGCAGTGATTCTCTTTGGGGACCACGGTGAGGTGTTTTTCCAGAGGTCTTACCTCTGGGAGTGGAGTCACCTGAGTGGCAGGACCACTCTGACATGTCTAAGGGACTGCACTGACCTTTCCAGAACTCGTTGAAGCCTGTGGAATGTTCTTGTTAGCTGCCCACCCATAGCAACCCTGTGGACAAAGGAGCAAAACTCCACCCAGTCCTGCGGCACCCTCACCACTTTGGAACTTGCAGGAACGCCTATTTGGTGCCGCGTATCCAGCCTGGCACTTCCCATGATCTTAGCCCACGGGGCCACATAGTGAGGTCGGGGCGTTCCTGTCTCCATTTTGCAGGAGAGGGACCAGCATGTGGGTACAATAGAGTGAGAGTTGGGCTCCGGTTTCAGACAAATCCCTTTATGGGACTATAAAGTAGACTTGCCTCTCGTCTTGATGAAACAGCGCTGTAGCAGAGTGCCCATGTCTCACCATTCAGCCCATTTTAAGTATCCAGATCAATGTGCTTTGGTAAGATGGATGCAGTCACGCAACCACTGCCACCATCGCGGGTGAGAACCCATCCGCTCCCCTCCCACTGGCAGCCCCCAGGAGCCACTGAGCTGCTCTCTGCCTGCTGCTCCCGGAGCTTGACCTCTGAAATCCGCGGTTGACCTATAAAACTGGTTCCCAATCTTCCTCAGGCCGCGACCCTTCCATACAGGCCCCCGTGGCGGTGACCCCCAACCATAAAACCATAACGTTATTTTCGTTGCTACTTCACTGTCATTTTGCTAATGTGATGAATTGGGCGATCCCTGTGAAACAGTCATTCGATCCCCTAAAGGGGTCGCGACCCACAGGTTGAGAACCGCTGGAGTCCCAAGTATCTCTTTTTTGTGCATGACTTCTAGCGTGAGGTTTTTGAGATAGAGAGAGAGAGAGAGAGAGAGTGTGTGTGTGTGTGTGTGTGTGTGTGTGTGTGTGTGTGTGTGTGAGAAAGAGAGAGAGAGAGGAAGTCACCCCTGGCTTTGCTGAGTAGTGTCCCTGTCTGGCTGGACCATCTGCTGGATGGGCACACGAGTATCCTTCACCTTTGAGCTTATGAGTAATGCTCATCTCAAGAGTCACATTTTCTTTTCTCGCAGCTCTGCCCTAAGGTTATCCCCCCTCTGCTGTAGCTTCGCTCTGAAGAACTCATCTTTCTCCTGGGGAGAGGTCGGTGGTTTCAAACTGCTAACCTGGGGGTTGCAGGTCAACCCATGTAACCCACTATGCCACTGCAGCTCCTGCAGCATCTCTCTTCTCATCCACTGCCATTGAGTCGATGCCGACTCACAGTGACCCTGTAGGGCAGGGAAGAACTGCCCCTGTGACTTTCTGAGATTGCGACTCTTTACAGGAGTCCAAAAGCCCCAACTTTCTCTTTAAACCTTGTTCCTGCCTGGGGTCATTTGGACATTTGTAACGTCAGTCACAGGCCACACTGGTCAGACGTTTCCTTAACTCAGCGCAAGTGTGAAGGCGGTGTTCACAGGCAGGCCTTTGGGGCCTCAGTCTCTCGGTGCTGCTCTGGCCTCTGCTTGCAAAGCTCTTTGGGACTGCCAATTAATGCCACAGGGCACGCCACTCTGCTGTAGATCTCAACCCAAACACGGCTTCAGCTTTGTGGGTGAGCAAAACTCAGCACCAAGAGCACCCTACTTCCTGTCCAAAAATGTGGCTTTACTTTAGTGGCTCCTGGTTCTGCTGCTGCTGAGCCTCTGCCCCTCCTTAGGGATATCACAGCTGTCTCCTAGACCCAGGAGGCTCAATGCTCAAGCATCTCAGCGTCCACAGGATGCACTCCGTTCCTAATACGGCACCCATGCTGGCCCTGAGATTTCTCTTCCTGCTTCGGAGATGGCTGACTTTCTACCCAGCAGGCTGGCAACCAGCCACTCACGGGGGATCCAATCGACCTATCATCCTCGAGCACCTGTGTACTCAGACCTATCAGGAAACCGAAGGCCATTTGGTGGCCGTGGCTGGAAGAACTGTATTCCAGCATCGACTGCCGCACACGGGAAGTGTAAGTTTACTTTTTAAAGATAAAGCCAAGTTGTTTTCCAGAGTTGCCATATCCCCTGCCTTCCTACTAGCATCGAAGGGGTCCCGGGACCCCACAGCATCTCCAGCACTCAGTGCCAGCATTTTCCAACTCCTGGTGGGGTCCGTGTTATGACCAGGTTCCACAGAGTGACATGTAACAGTAACCTGTGCCACAGGTGTGTCAGTCCGGGTAGACTAGAGAAGCACATAGACACAACCTTCCTCTAATGCTGCCCCCCCACTATCGTGACCCCAATTCTATTTACAAATCTGGCTAGACCAGAACATGTACACTGGTACAGATAAGAGCTCGCAACACAGAGAATCCAGAACAGACAAACCCCTCAGGACCAATGAGGGGAGCAGCAATACTAGGAGGGGAAGGAAATGGGGGAGTATGGAGGAAATGATCACAATAATCAATGTAGGGCCCCTCCCAGAGGGGCGGACAGCAGAAAAGTGAGTGAAGGGAGACAGCGGTTGGTATAAGACATGAAACAAAATTATAAATTATCAAGGGGATGTGGGGGAGGGAGGAAAATACCAAGCTGATACCAAGGGCTCAAGTAGAAAATGTTTTAGAAAAGATGACAACATATGTACAGATGTGTTTAACACAATGGATATGTATGGATTGTGGTAAGAACTGTAAAAGCCCCCAATAAAGAGCTTTATATAAAAGAGTGGTTGTATATTGAGAAAATACCTCAGTTCTGTCCAGATCAAATCCACAAGTCCTGTACTAGCCCATATATCCAAAACCAGTCTATAAATTCCTCTTCAGACTCACAGAACACATGCATTGATACAGAATGCGGAAAGTGGTGGAAAGTCTTATGGTCCAGTGGCAGTGGAAGCATCCATGTGTCTTGACAGCAGGAAGATGAAGCAGAGAGTGTGGGTCTGGCCTCCAGTGAGCTATTTATCTCCTTAGTGCCTCCAAATGAGGTCATCAAGCTTTGACCTGATCAACAGGCTAAATTCCATCCCTTCACTCTTAATAGTCTCGACACCAAATTATGTAACACAATAGGCTTCTCGGGCTCTCTAGGGTCACTATGAGTTGGAACCAACTTGATGGCAATGGATCCAAGAGACTCCGTTATGAGAACAGATCACCAGGCATTTTTGCTGGAGGACCCACTGGGTGGGTGGTGACGTTTGCTGGTGCCATGTGGATTTCGACTTTCAGCAACCCTGGAGGATGGAGCAGAATGGCTCTGTAGGTTCCTGAGGCTGTGACCTTTCCAAAAGCAGGCTGCCAGCACATTTTTATGTCTTCAAATCTTTTGCTCATTTGGGAAAGAAAAATCAAAGAAAAGTGGTTTTATCTTACTGAGTTTTAGGAGTGATTTTCACATTTGGAGACGCTTTGCAGATATTCTGGTGTGTGTGGTTGGTGTGTGTGTGTGTGTGTGTGTTCTCCGTGTGTGTGTGTGTTCTCCGTGTGGTTATAAGCTCCATGAGGATAAGCCTCATGTTCCTTTTCTGGTGTGTGGCTTTTCCATTTTAGGTGCTCTGTGTGTGTGTGTGTGTGTGTGTGTGTGTCTTTTCCGTGTGATTATAAGCTCCATGTCCCTTTTGGCCAGCATACCACCAGACACATAGTAGACACTTCCTCCATAATCTTTTCTTGAAGGAACAAAATAGCTACAATCTGAAGTTCCTCTCTACCTCTTTCCCCTTGACCCCCAGTTCTGTAACATGAGATATTGATCCTGAGGGGAGGGGCCTGTGGGCCTTATGATTTCAAAGCCATTTCTAGCAAGGCTTCTTGGGAGCTCCCTGCTCCCCCCATGGGACTCCAGAGTCTCAGGAGAGGTGCTCAGAGGACAGTTGGAAGAGGGAGGGGCTAAAGTAAATTATTTGATGTCGCTGTTGGGTAACCATTGAACTGCTACCTGCAAAGTCAGTGGTTCAGACCCCAGCCGCCTGGAGGGAGAACGATGAGGCTGTCTGTTCCCATAAGGATTTACAGCACAGGGTCCCTGAAAGGGGCTTTACGATGGCAGTGGGCTTCTGAGTCTTGGTGGCCTGTGAGTTAGGCGCTTTGGGGTTGCTAACTGCAAGACCAGCGGTTCAAACCCACCAGCCACCCCTCAGGAGAACAATGAGGGAGATTTACAGCCGGGGAGACCCTACGCTCTGGAGGTGGGGTGGTGCTAAGTTGGGCTGCCCGCTCCTCTCTTACAGTTACAGTCTGGGGAGCTTACAAGGTTGAGTCCAAAGAGTCACATGGCAGTGGGCTTGGTTTTTAGAACATTCTTTATCCAGCACACTCGTTAGATATAGCCTGAAGATGATAAAACCAAACTCAAGGCCACTGAGTCAATGATAACTCTATAAGACAGAGAAGTGACCCCTGTAGGTTTCCATGGCTGCAACTCTTTATGGGAGTAGAAAGTCCCATCTTTCTCCAGCAGAGCTGCAGTGGGGGGTGTTGAACTAACTACGTGCCCTGTAGTCAGCGGCCCAAATGGTAACTAGACCACCAGGGTTGCTTCCCGGACACACAGCGCCAGCTCTCGGACCCCGGGCGTCGCCCCGACGTCACCACCAGAGGGCGCAAGGACCCCGGGCGTCGCCCCGACGTCACCACCAGAGGGCGCAAGGACCCCGGCCACGGGCGGAGGGGGGCGGAGGCCGGTCTTTGGCAGCCTCGCTAGTCTCCAGTGGAGGCTGTGGTGGGCAGAGCGCACGGTGGGACAGGGGCGAGGGGGAGGCCAGGCTCGGACGTCCATTCACCGACCGTTGAGCGAGCGTGAGGCCGCAGGCGGGCGGCGAGGACGAGCGCAGTGACCTAGGACGAGAGGGGGCCTCCGGCATTTCTAGGGCGTGCGCCCACGGACGGTTCCGCTCTCGGGTTAGACCGTGAAGTCGGCCAGGCGGGCGCTCTGGAGTCCGAAAGGTTAGGTGACTTCACCAGCGGGCACAGCTGCCCTGGAGACGAGTTGATTTCAACCCGTGGCCGGGCGGGGGCGCGGCGCTGCTGCGTTGCCAGGGCGACCGCGGCCGGTCACATGGCGCGAGAACGCGGCCCGGGCCGGCGCGCTGAAAGTGTCCCGTGGCGGCTTCCGTACGCCGCTGGCAGTCACGTGCACAGAGTGTGTCCGCTCGGGCTTTTGCTGCCCGGAGCCCCGCATCACCTGACCGGCTCCAAAGCAACATGGCGGCGGCCGTGGGGCAGCCCCGGGGCTGAGCGGCGGCGAGCGTGGCGCGCTTCTGACCGGGGTGAGCTGGGCCGCCGCCCGGGAGGGCCCCGGGGGTGGGGGCCCTGTGCAACCCGCTGCTGCCCGCGGCATCCTCGGACCCCCGCCCCCTCCCGCGCGGGGTGTCCGCATGATGGGGAGGCTGGACACGGCTCGGGGTCCCTCTCTCGGCCCCGTCGCGTCCCCGGGCAGACTTAACTCCTCCGGGCGTGCCTCGCCTGGGCGCCCTCCATGCTCTTTCCTCCAGCCTCCTCCCCTCGCAGGTGGGATCATCGGTGGGACCAGAGCGCGGGCGGGCGCGGCCCCCGGGGACCATGGCCGGGTCCGACACCACGCCCTTCCTCAGCCAGGCGGATGACACGGACGATGGACCCGTGCCCGGCACCCCGGGGTTCCTGGGAGCCCCGAAGTCCGGGGAGCCTGAGGTCCCGGACCGGGAGGGACTGCAGCGCATCACGGGCTTGTCGCCGGGCCGCTCGGCACTCGTGGTGGCTGTGCTGTGCTATATTAATCTCCTCAACTACATGGATCGCTTCACCGTGGCGGGTACCGGCTGTAGAGAGGAAGGGGGCAGGGGTCCCCAGGGTGGGGCTGCCCGGCCCCGCTCAGCTCGACTCTTCCCCTTTCCCAGGCGTCCTTCCAGACATTGAGCAGTTCTTCGACATCGGAGACAGTAGTTCCGGCCTCATCCAGACCGGTGAGCAGGGACCCCGCCTGGGCACCCAGCAGCTCTCCTCCTCTGCCTTGCTTGGGGGTCACATACCTGGAAGCCCGGGAGGCCTAGTGGCTCTGATTCTAAGTCGCTTGGAGAACAGTAGATTTGGCAAGTGGCCAGAGAAGGAGCTCGGAAACTCAGTGATTTGGTGATGCAAACGCCCCCCAATGCCTTGAGAGAAACCGGGGAAAGTACTTCTCTGACCTGTAGGGAGGCTATGAGTCAGAATCCAGGCCACCACAGACCACACCAGAAGCCAGGGGAGGGGTGGCCCCATGCTGCTCTGGGGCTGCCCTGCTCAGCTGGGCCATTGCATTGAAGGAGGGCCATGGTTTAGTGTAATGGTTAAAGCAGAGTGGGGTCTACATCTCCCCTTTTCCATGCACTGTAGGCAAGACTTCCCTTTCCGTCCTCCATGACCCACCAGACCCACTGCCCTCCACGTGTCCCCACTCAGAGCCCCGGCCTGTGAGATGGGGCGGGCCCACACAGATAGCTCGCAGGACTGATGTGAGGATCGCAGGAGCCAGTGTGTGGAGAGCCGGTTGCAGTGCTGACCACAGGGCAGGGAGGAGAGTGGTGACTGGGATGGAGTGAAGTCAGTTTACCGTTGGCAACTTTGGGGCTCTGGGGGAGGCAAGACCAGGGCGAAATCTCCCTTCCCTTCTTCTGCTCCATTTGTTCCTCAAGCTCGCCTGAGCGGAACTGCAATGGTTCAGGCCCTGGGGGATACAGCAGTTACAGCCGTAGGGCTTGACTGGTGTCCGTCCACCCCAGGGATCTCCCTCCCTTCAAAGCAGATGTAGGTCTTTCCAGACGGTGGTAGAAGAGTTAAGACTTGCCTGAGGCACACAGCCGAAGAGAGGCAGCTGGGGATCTAAAAGCAGTTGTGTGGTGGTCTGTCCGCTCCAGGCCAATAGGAGCTGGGAGTGTTGAAGGTGAAGGACGAAGGAGGAGATGGGTCAAGGTTTCCAAACGTGGGAAGGCTCATTCCAGGCATTGCCATTTATTCACTTGTCCACCCAGGCGTTTACTGAGCACCACTTTTGTTCTGGGCTGTGCGTTCAATGCTGGAAACATAGTTGTGTCCACAACAGACAGGGCCTTGACCTTCATTGAGCCAACATTCTGCTGGTGTGCTGCAGGGGTTTGGGGGAGGCACCCATCGATACAAATTTAATAAATGACTTCACTTCCCCCAGGGATAAATGTTGTACAAGAGAAAATAAACTAGATGCAGTAGAGAGGGTTGGTGTGAGGAAGCACTGGTTCGGAAGCTGAAGGAATGAAATGCAGTGGGGTTCAGAAATGAGAGGATGTTCCAGGCACAATGTGATCACAGGTCCCCAAAGCCCTGAGATGGAATTGAGTTGTGTGTGTGTGTGTGTGTGTGTGGCCAAGCCTGAGGGTGGGGAGAGAGGTAGGGTTTGGATGGGATAGGCACTGTGAGTCCCGTGTCGAAGGAAGTAGCAAGTGGGCTGGGCGGTCCACTCCGCAGTGGAAGCTTTGGAGAGAGATTGAAGCCCTGATGGGCCTTGGGGCTGGGCTGAGGAGTGGAGAGCTCTGACTCTTCCCTGGCCCCTGCCATGCTCCTTGGGGACGGTCGGTGACTCTCTGCTTCCCTGCAGTGTTCATCTCCAGTTACATGGTGTTGGCACCTGTGTTTGGCTACCTGGGTGACAGGTACAATCGGAAGTACCTCATGTGTGGGGGCATTGCCTTCTGGTCCTTGGTGACGCTGGGCTCATCCTTCATCCCCAGAGAGGTGAGGCTCCCAGCCCACCCCTGCTTCTCCCCATCTCCTCCCTTTACTGGCTGTTTTGGGTCCCTTGCATGCTGGGTCTCGGGAATATCTGCCGTTTCCTTAGCTTGTGCCCTCCGCCTTCCCCTCTTGCCTGAGTTAGTCCACCAACTCCACCTTCTCCCCCTTTTCTGCCAGCCCCTCCTCTGGTTCCCCCGCTCCCTCTCCCCCTCACTAGGGGCCTCTTCCACTTCACACCTCAGCCCTCACACTTACTTCTTCACCATGGAAAACTGCATGGCTCCCACACCCTCTCACTTCCCCTCCTGGCCAGACTTCCTGCAAGCACACACCCCCTTTGTCCCCCAGCCCTCCCCAGTGTTGAATGTCAGGCTGGGTGAAAGAGCAGCCCCTCCCTGTCCCCCTTGGAGGGCCCTGCTGACTGTTGCCCCGGCTTGTTGAAGCGGCTCTTGCCAAAGTCACCAGTTGCCCAATACACCTCCTGCTTCCTGCTCCTTGTCTTGCCCCTTTCCTTGGACTCTCCGGCTGCAGTTGACCCACTTCTTCCTTTCCGGAGTGCCTCTTCTGACTTGTGACCCCTGCTTGCTCTCCCCCCACTCCCACCTCCACCCTGCCTTTCCTGCCTGCTCTGTTTGGCTCCTTTCCTGAAGTGGACACTGGAGGTTTGGCCTCCTGGTGTGCTGGGTAGACTGGAACTAGGTCCCCCCCCCCACCTCCCAGTGGGGGTGGCCGGGTGGGTGGTGCCCCAGAAGCTAAGATTGACCCGGCATCCACCAGCCTGCAGAGTGACCAACAGACCTTTCGTTGTCTGATCCTCCCAACAGCGATGAGAGCAAGGCCTTCTTACTCGGCTTTTGCAGATGAGGAAAGTGAGGCTCAGAGAGGTTAAGTTACTTTACCCGAGAGACACAGCTAGTAAGTAAGTAGTGGAGTCAGGATGCCAGCCCCGGCCTGTCCCACTGTGGAACCGGCCTCTCCCGCCAGCCCCGGCCTGTCCCACTGTGGAACCGGGCCTTCCCCGCCAGCCCCGGCCTGTCCCACTGTGGAACCGGGCCTCTCCCACCAGCCCCAGCCCGTCCCACTATGGAACCGGGCCTCTCCCGCCAGCCCCAGCCTGTCCCACTGTGGAGTGGGGTCTCTCCCGCCAGCAAGGCCTGGGGCCGGGCCGGCACCTTCCCTTCCCTTCCCTACCTCTGTCTCGCTTGCACCCAGCGCTTCTGGTTGCTGCTCCTGACCCGAGGCCTGGTGGGGGTTGGGGAGGCCAGCTACTCCACCATCGCGCCCACGCTCATCGCAGACCTCTTCGTGGCCGACCAGCGGAGCCGCATGCTCAGCGTGTTCTACTTCGCCATCCCCGTGGGCAGGTGAGGGAGCGGGGCACCTGGGGGCCAGGGCTGGGGCCTGCTGTCGGAGACCCAGCTGACCGCTGTGTCCTCCCTGTTCCCCCGCAGTGGTCTGGGCTACATTGCAGGCTCCAAAGTGAAGGATGTGGCTGGGGACTGGCACTGGGCTCTGAGGGTGAGTCTCAGCTGGGGAGGGGTCGGCCTGTCCCCCACCCTCACCTCCACTCCTCCCTTTTGTGGGCCGGACATTACTCCAGGTGACTGGCAACCGAGCCCCGTGTAAGATGGAGCTCAGAGAAGGGGCTCTCAGCACTCTGCAGCGAGCCCTAAGGAGCCCCGGTGGTGGCGTGGTGATTGAGGCGGCAGGCTGGTAACTGCATGGTCAGCAGTTAAGCCACCAGCTGCTCCTCAGAAAAGAATAATGGGGCTTTCTACTCCCGTAGGGAGTTAGGGTCCCGGCACCCCACAGGGGAAGTTCTACCGTTTTATCTGTTTGTAATGAAGCCCCAGGGTGAGAGGCTCCAGGGCTCCAGAACCAGCTGGTCTTTCCTCTGTGGACCTTCAGTCAGCTGCTAACAGAGACCTTTCTGCTTAGGAACCTCAGCACCTGGCACCGTGAGCCAGAGTGGTGCCCGGTTAGAGCAGTGTGGGCCCTTGTGCCAGCTGACTGGGTGAAAGATGGCTCCTCGGATGAAGATGAGGGTGGACAAAGCCCCCAGGGGACAAAGTGAGGCTTGCAGAAAGGGGCCAGTCCCCAGTGGCAGCCTCAGCCCCCCTCACCTACAGCTCAGATAGACCCTCTCTCTTCCCAGGCCCTGCCCTGGAGTGGGACCCAGCTGGGCCCACTCTTGAAGCCTGCTCTCTCCCCAGGTGACACCGGGCCTCGGCGTGGTGGCCGTCCTGCTGCTGTTCCTGGTGGTCCGGGAGCCGCCTCGGGGGGCCGTGGAGCGCCACTCGGACTCGCCACCCATGAGCCCCACCTCGTGGTGGGCGGACCTGAAGGCTCTGGCCAGAAAGTGAGTGTCAGCCCATCCTGGTCCGACAGGTGTGGCCCCAGGGGAGGGCTGGGGCATGTGCCTCAGTGCTTCCAGGGGACTTGGGTCCTCACCCAATGCCAGGGAGTCTGTCCGTATGCCCCCTTGTGGCAGCTGCTTAAATTACAGGCCCAGGGGCCGGGCCAGGCCAGTTGCTTGCACGCTTATGCCCTGCCTTGACCCGGTCCAGCGAGGGAGGGAGAAGCGAGCTCCTCACTGACCTACCCCCGCCCGTGTGCAGCCCCAGTTTCGTCCTGTCGTCCCTGGGCTTCACGGCCGTGGCCTTCGTCACGGGCTCCCTGGCTCTCTGGGCTCCTGCCTTCCTGCTTCGCTCCCGTGTGGTCCTGGGGGAGACCCCTCCCTGCCTCCCCGGAGACTCCTGCTCCTCCTCTGACAGGTACGCAGAGTGGGCTGGGACACTAGCAGGCTCTGTTGGAATCCTGAGTCCACAACAGGGCCTTAGCCTCGGAGTCGGGGGATGGGTATGGGGGACTCTATGAGCCAGGAGCTGAGCCTGGGTAACGGGCAGCTGGGATTGGCTCTCCAGGACTGAAGGGAGAGTTGGGGGGCAGGGGGAGGGCTCAGCAGGCACACCCTCTGCCCTGCCCCCTAGCCTCATCTTTGGGCTCATCACCTGCCTGACTGGTGTCCTGGGCGTGGGCCTGGGCGTGGAGATCAGCCGCCGCCTCCGCCGCTCCAACCCCCGGGCTGACCCTCTGGTCTGCGCTGCGGGGCTCCTGGGCTCTGCCCCCTTCCTCTTCCTGTCCCTCGCCTGTGCGCGTGGGAGCATCGTGGCCACCTACGTGAGTAGTCAGCGCGCGCCATGGAGGTGCAGTTCAGGGCGGAGGACGGTGCACTGGGCAGGCCGAGGGGCAGCCGGTGTGGTGGTGAGAGCAGGAATGCCAGCCATGGGGCACTTGGGCTCTGGGTTTAGTCTCCTCACCTGTACCTCGGTGTCTCGCGGCCATGGCCACGGGGGCTCCACTGAGGACGGGACCAGCTGGTCTCTCAGCCTGGGATGCCGAGGAAAACCTTTTTGCTCCACGGTGACGGGCCCATCCCTCCCCCAGATTTTCATCTTCGTCGGGGAGACATTGCTGTCCATGAACTGGGCCATCGTAGCTGACATTCTGCTGGTAAGCAGCTCCCCGGAGGTACATGGGCTCAGGGCAGGTGGGAGACCCTTGCTGTAGCCCTTGCCCCGAGCCCAGTCACTCCTCTGAGCCAGGCTCACCCCGACCTCTGCTTCTTGGGGGAGCCAAACCCTGAGCCCCTGCTCCTCTTGCCCCAGTACGTGGTCATCCCCACGCGGCGGTCCACCGCAGAGGCCTTCCAGATCGTGCTGTCCCACCTGCTGGGCGACGCTGGGAGCCCTTACCTCATCGGCCTGGTGAGCTCTGCCCACCCTTGGGCCAGCCTCTGGGGTGGGAGGAGGGGCGAGACTGGTGCAGCGAACCCCTGCCCTGTCCTGGGCTTCCACACTCTCGGACGGCAGCTCACTGGCCTCTCTCCAGATCTCCGACCGTCTCCGCCGGAGCTGGCCCCCATCCTTCCTGTCCGAATTCCGGGCCCTGCAGTTCTCGCTCATGCTCTGCGCCTTTGTTGGGGCGCTGGGCGGGGCAGCCTTCCTGGGCACTGCCGTTTTCATTGAGGGCGACCGCCGACGTGCCCAGCTACACGTGCAGGGTGAGTTTGGGCCCCTGCCATCTGTCCACAACTCCCGTCTGCTCAGCCTCGTGCCCCTGGCTCCTCTCCATTCAATTCCGGCTCTGTGGTCACATCCCAGTGGCACTCTAGTCCCACCCATTTGCTGTCACCCATTTGTCCCCGTCTTGTCCATCCACCCAGCTCTGGCTCTGCCCCTCCACTCCCGCCAGGTGTGCTGCGAGAGGCAGGGCCCGTCGATGACCGGATCGTGGTGCCGCAGCGTGGCCGCTCCACCCGGGTCCCCGTGTCCAGCGTGCTCATCTGAGGGGACGTTGCTTGCTCACCCGCCACACACCTGCTGGCACCTGCCCAGCCCACCTTGGAAGGAGCCCGAGCCCAAGCCTCAGCCTGGCCTGGCCTGGCCCAGTTCCTGGCACGAGTGGCCCAGAGCTGTGTCCCAGCCTCCAGCTTCTATACACTACATGGACATGCAGCCCCGGGGGCGCTGGGAGACAGTGGGGGCCTGGGGGACTCTTCCACGGGAGCAGCCCCAGGGGCTCGGTGCTATTTGTTTCTCAATAAAATTTGTAGCCAGACCCCAGGTGCCTGTGTGCGTCTTTCTCTGGGGTTAGGTTAGTATCCTTTGGCCTGCAGGGTTGCCTGGTCTCCGTCCTCCAGCTTCTGGGAAGTGCCTGCCCTCTGGTTGGGTGAGGGAGAGGGGACCGCTTTCCTCCCAGTGAGCTGGCTCTGTGTGACCATGAGTCACGCCTGTGTCCCCCCACCCCCGCCCCCACCACCCCAGGCCCCACCCCTCAGGTGGGCAGGCACTGCCCTGTGTACCCCAAAATTCCCACAGTGGAGCTTCCTCTCCTGGCTCCTGTGGACGTGGAGGCCAGCCTGCTGGCCACCCCCCCATCCACCCTGGGGGTCGTTCCCCTCCGTGCTCCCACTGCCGGGTGGGGGTGGATGGGGCGGTGCAGTCTGCGAGCCCGATGACTTCCTGCCCTCACCCAGCGCTCACCACAGCTTCCTGCCACAGGCAGGGGCTGACAAGGCGTGGAGGAGTGAGGTGCAGGTTCGGCCCGGGTGCAGGGACCATGAAGGGAGCGGCTGGGGCTCCAGGCCCCAGCCTGGGACTTGGCCTGCCCGCCCGGGGGCCCAGGGTCTTCCCAAGCCAGCACTGACCCCACGCTGCTCTGTAGGGGAGGGGGGCCCAAGGAGCAACTCACAAGGGCCCTGCCTCGCCTCAGGCCGCCCCCAGCCCTGCTGCAGCTCTGCCCTTGGGGGGCTCCCCTCTCTCCGCAGATGGAGGCAGCGGTGGTGAGCTCTGCCGAGCTGGGGCTCCTGCTGCTGCCCTTCTTGACTGTGCTGCTGCTGGCCCTGTGTCTGCGCTGCCGAGAACTTCCAGGTGAGTGGACCCCACCAGGGAGCCTGGCCCTGTCCCCACCCCGGCTGGGTCCTGCCACCCAGAGCTCTCTCCGGCACCTCCTTTCCTGTCTTATCAGCTCTCTCTTCCCCAGCCTCTTATGACAGTGCCTCCCCAGATAGGTGAGTCTGCCCCGGGTGACCCTGTGGGTCCCCTCATATCCCCTCACATGGCTTGGGGCGGGGGGCTCTCTTGGCCCCATGCCAAGCTCTTTCTCTTACCAGTTTATACCCAAGTAACCTACAGATCAAGCGGCCCTGTGAGTACTCAGAGGGTTCTGCCCTTGGGTGGAGGGGTGAGGGGCTGTCTGTCTGGGTCTCTGTCTTGAAGTGTGGGGAGGGGGGAGACGAGAGCCAGCTGGCCTGCCCGGGCCTCCAGCCTGCCCCTTGAAGCGCAAGAGGGGTGGTGGCGGCCGCAGTCACCCCTACAACTGGGTCCTGTTCACAGACACCATCGCCCACTGGCCACCGGATCCCATCCACACAACCCCATACCCTTTGACCCAGCCAGACGTGCCCCCCATCCCGTGAGTAGCCCTTCCCCCCCATTCCCCAGCCCAGCCCATTCTCTGCCCTCTAACCTCCCTGAGTTAGCGGGCTCTTGTCCTGTTACTAACCCCCACCCCAGGCATTACCCCGTAACCTTTGACTCCCAGGAGTTCCCCACGGCCCCCTGTGAGCTCCCACCAGACGCTAGCTTCCCGGCAGGACTCGGAGAGTGGTGAGTGTCGCGAGAGGCCGGGCTGGGCAGGTGGCTAGCCTGAGCTGACGTGGCCCTTCCTCTCCCTCTCTCCCTCTGAAGCCATCAGCGTGGCCAGCTACGAGAACGAGGGTGTGTCTGGGACCCCAGGTGCTCTGGCTGGCTGGGGCCCGGGTCTTGGGGTGGGGCGTGGAGGTTGGGGTCCTCCCTGACGGGGCTGACTCCCATGTCATCCCCAGAGCCAGCCTGTGAGGACATGGACGAGGACGAGGAGGACGATGAGGAAGACTACCCCAACAGTGAAGGCTACTTGTGAGTGGCCAGGTGGCAGGTGGGGACCCAGGCTGGGACAGCCTTGCTCATCCGCCATTTTCCTTCCCCTCTCAGGGAGGTGCTCCCCGACAGCACCCCAACCACTGCCGCGGCGCCCCGCAACCTCCGGGAGAGTGCTTGCTCCAGTGAGTGGGTCCCCCCGACCAACGCACCATCTCCTGCACCCCGGCCCCTCCGTCCTGCTGCACGCATTTCTCAGTCCAGTTCTTCCTCTGGCTCCTCTGTAGACCGCCTGCCCTTCAGGCCTCACGCTGGCTGCTTCGTTCCGATCGGCTTTCCCCTTCTTGCCCTCTTCCCATCTGTGGCCTTCCCGTTGTCATTTGTTGGGGGAGGGTAGCTGAGGTGATTTTTTTCTTTTCTACTCCATCCCCTATGTCTTGTTTCGGGATGGGGCTGGTCAGCCCCACACAGGGATGGCCCTCTTCCTACTTCCTCCCTGTTCACCATTTCTGTACGTCCATCCATCCGTCCCATCCCTGCCCGCCGTCTAGGCTTCACCCCTGGCCGTTTCTTGTCAGGAGCGCCTCCCATCCTGGTGTTTCTGTTCACCTGCTGGTCCAGGCTGCCATGTGGCTGAAAAGTGGAGGCCGCGGCTGAGTTCCGCCCCAGAATGGGAGGGTAACCCAGGGCAGGCCTGGCGGTCACAGTCAGCCAGGTCCTGGTGTGAGCTCCATCTTTCCAGACCCTTCCATCTCCATCCTTTCAGAGTGCTTGGTTGTGGTAGCCGGGCACCACGTAGGCCTGGGTGTGTAGGCTGAGGTTTGCATGAATCCATGAGTCCCTCTGTCCATGTGTGTCCATTAGTCTTTGTGTGCCCATGTGGCCCTGTGTCCATGTGGCCCTGTGTGGCCTTGTGTGTCCATGTTGTCTGATGTTTTTTGCTCTAGACAGGGTGAGACCAACAGCCTCTTCTGAGATGACTGTGTCTGTTTAATTGTCTAGGACAGGGATTGACAAGCTTGAGATGGAAGAGCCAATCCTGTCCCTCACAATACTTTAAAAAACGATGAGGGCCACAAGTATATTTTCACAAACAAACGATATCGCTGCGATCTAAGTAATGTCCTTGAAAGCATTTCCGTTTCGCCCCAGAGCCACGTGGACGGCTGGCTCTCGAGCCCCAGTCTGCCGACACCCAGCCTGGGGGTTCCTTCACTGCGTCTCCCAGCACGTTCGCGGCCAGGCTGGTCTCCGTCCCTCCCCACAGCCCCCCGTCCCTCCTGTGCCTGTGTCATGCATGCCTTAGCGACAGGGCAAGCCCCCGTCTCCCCACTTGTTGGAAAGGAATTTGTTTGTCTCTAACGACTCCAAGTCATTTCACTTTGACTCGCCCCCTCCCCTCACCCCCGCCCCCGCCGTATTTTCTCCAGCCACGTAGACCAATAGTCAGGTCTGAGCAGTAAGGCATCTGGGGGAACGCATTTATTGACTTAGGCTTTGTGAAGAAGCACCCTGCATCTATTTACACAGCCCACCTCAAGAGCTGACATCAACGGCAGGTCCCATTAAACCCCTACAAACGTGGTTCTTTCTCGTCCCTCTCCTTCCTCGACACCCCACCCCTCCCTCTCCCTGTGCCCGCCCCTGGCCCTGGCCTCTTTTTGGATTTTCTGTTCTGCTTGTGGCACCGTCTCCCTGTCCATCAGGCACCTTTGCTTGCTCTGACTCAGTCTCATCCTGTCTGCTGCATGGGGGTGGGGGGGCTTGGGCTCTGGGTCCTCCCACTCCTCTACTGTCCTGGTACCGACACCCCCAACTGCCCCCGTGTACACCTGCCACCCCAGCGCCGGACCCTCTGTCCTGGGATTCTTTCCGTACTTTTGGCGAGCGCCGAGTATGTCACCGCTGGCCAGGTAGACAGCGGAGCTAGCTGCAGCCACAGGGACTGGGGCCTCCGCAGAACGGCTCCGTGACCTGTTTCCAAAAGGCCGGAGACACGTGTAGGACGGCTGAAGTGGAAACCACGCCGTAGCAGGGCGTTCCTGGTTGATGACCCCTGTCCTTTGAGAACTGGCTGGGGTGGGGCTTGGGAGTCTCAGGTGGGCCTGCTGACAGGCTCTGGTGGCCACTCAGGGAGCCTGGGGTGTGGGCACTGGGGACTCTGAGAGGGCACGCCCGAGGCTGTGTGCTAACACAGGGGTGGGTCTCCCCGCAGTGGAGGACTATGTGAACGTCCCCGAAAGTGAGGAGAGTGCCGAAGCATCTCTAGGTGAGTGACACCTGCCCCTTCCCACCAGGCCCCACCTTCTCCCTCTCGCTTTCCTCCCACGGTGTGTCCTCTCTCCAACCCTTAGCTTCACTGTGGCTCAGAGTCCTGTCCCCTCTGTCTGCCCTGTCCCCTCCTTCCCATTCCGTGTGGCTGCCCTTTGCGACCTGTCCCCACAGACGGGAGCCGGGAGTATGTGAACGTGTCCCAGGAGCTGCACCCGCAGGTGGAGACGACGGAGCCTGGTGTGTGCTGGGGCCCATGAGGCAGGGGCTGGGCCAGCGGCCTTGGGTGGGGGCGCATGGCTTTTAAGTTGAGGACCAACTTCTCTTCTGCCCACAGCTCCCCTGAGTTCCCAGGAGATGGAGGAGGAAGAGGAGGAGGAGGAAGAGGAACCTCCTGATTATGAGAACCTGCAGGATCTGAACTGAGGGCCTGGTGAGGACCGCTCCCTCCCAGCCCCACCCCAGGCACCCTGCCCCCACCCCTCAGGCCTGTCCTTCCTGGCCCTGGGGCAGTTCCTGAGCCCGCCATGCCATGCCTCTCCCCTGCCCTTGGTGTTTCAGGTGAGGGGAGCCCACACGGAGCCAGCCTTGTGGGATGTGCTCTTGCGGAGCCAGGCGGCTGGAAGTGGTGCTGGGCCCCTGGGCTGTGCCTCCCGCCCAGCCTGACATCAGCCTGAGAATTTCCCCCTAACTTATTGTCACTTTGGGGCCTAGTCTGTGTTCCCCCGACACTGCACTTTCTGACGCAGCCTGAGAATGGACTACCCAGCCCTCCCCTTTGCCAGAGAATAAACGCCCGTGCGGTTCGCAGCTCCGTGCCGTGGGTGGGCCTGTGGATGTGGTACGTGGGAGTGTGTGTCTGTGAGTCTGAGTTGGAGACTGGATGGATGTGAGTGAGTGAGTGAGTGAGTGAGTGAGTGAGTGAGTGAGTGTGTGTGTGTGTGTGTGTGTGTGTGTATGTGTGAGAGCCAGTGATGGGGAGTCTGTGCGTCCCCTTCCTCCTCCACCAGGGCCCTGGCAGGTATCCTGGGAGGGACAGCAAATGTGGCTCCGCTAAATGCGTTTCCCGAAAAACCCAGACTCTGGGGCAGGGAAGGCAGGCCGCCTGACAAGCCTGGTGGGACGGAGAGGAAGGCGAGGAGCGTGGCCTTCGCCCTTGTGGTCCTTAGCAAGGCCAGGGGGACCTCAGAGGGACCTGGGCTCTTACCTTTCGGGATTCTCCCTACATAGAGCTTACACACTCAGAAACTCGTTCGTTGTTAGTTCCTATGGTTACGACGGACCAGAGTCTTCCGGCCAGTGCTTGCTTCCTCCACGGAGTTGCTGGCTGCATTCGAACTCACAACCTCCTGAGTCCTTAGCCACCGCACTCCTGTGTCCCACACACACTGCTTTTTAAAACTGGTAACATGCCAGTGGTGGCCCTGAAGGTCTTCTCAAAATGCAGATGCTTGGTGTCCCCCCCACTTTGGGAGAGTCACTGCAGCGGCCCTTTGGGGCCCACCCCGTGCCCCCGTCTAACCCCAGGTGGTTCTAGACACAGTGGACCACCTCCTTCAGGGTGGGCACACCACCCAGACCTGGACCACCATCACCGGCCTCCCCCTGGCCGTTGCGATTGGTTCAGGTATGGCGCGTGACGCCAGCGGGTGGGCCAATGGGGAGCAGCCTCGGGATTGGGAGAAGAGGCTCCGTGGTTATTTCTCGAGCTCTGCGGGTACGGAAGCTGAAGGATGAGTTCTGGCTACTTGGGAGCCGATGGAGGAGGCAGAGTGGCCGAGAGGGGCAGGGGCAGGGCCAGCTCCGGGGGGAGGGACCCTGGTGGGCAGCAGTTACGTTGGCCTGCGATCTGCATGGTCGCTGGTTGGAATCCACCGGCAGCTCTGAGAGAGAAAGACTGAGCTTTCTACTCCCGTCCCCAGTGACCGTCATGGAAACCCACAGGGGGTCTCTCCTGGCATGTCATTAGAATCCCAAGCTTCAGTCTCACCCGAGGTGAAGCTCCCCTCCCAAGATGTCCCAGTCACATGGCCAATAAATTACCTTTCCTTCAACCAGCTTGACTTGCACTTTGTCTCTGCCACCACGTGGTCCTGCCTGGTCCCCGGGGTCCTTGGTCTCCCTCTGTGGACTCGTGGCTATGAGAGCCTCCACTGGCAGCTGCCTGCCTATCTCACGGGACCATCGGACCCCCCTCGGCGGGGACCGGCTGTCTCCATGGTGCAGGGGAGAAGACAGATCCAGGGAAGGGACACACCCAGAGGGGCATTGCTGGAGCGGCAAACTTGGGGTCAGATCTGCAGCTGGCAGCCCTGCGGGTCACTGGCGCACCAGCTGTTGGCCTCCCTCCTGGTTATTGAACCAAAGAGCACCGCGCCGTTTGGGGAAGCTGGCTGGACATCCAGTTAGAGAAGATGGGGTATGGAGGCCCTGCAAGGCCGCTGGACACCCGGGGAGTGAGGCGCTTTCGTCTGGAGGAGGTAGAAGTGGGTCAGGAGTGTCTCAGTGTGTGGGCTGCGGTGCCCACGCGGGTCACTCTGGCATTGTTGGCGTGACTCTGCTGCAGCACAGCAAAGACATGCATTTCCCCCGACCTCGCACATCCCTGAGTATAAACCCTGCCCGATCCCGACCCATGGGCTTCAGGAAGTGGGCTTAGGATGGCCTTGCGATGGCTTCTCCCTGGTAATAGGTGTGTCCGCAGTCGAGCAGGCAGATGAGCCCGCGTGCCATCTCCCAAGGGTGCTGCCAGCCAGCTGATGACGATGGGTGGTGTACTGCAGCCTCTGCCTTCCCCGCCACAAGTGCCGCGAAGGACGCGCAGAGCACATGGTCTATTTACATCACGTTGCAAACCTTGAAACGATGGGGTAGTTTGGGGATGCACCTATGTCTAAGAGGATCAAGACTGACCTGGGAATGAAGATTCTTCCACTCAGGGCCATGGTCGACTTGGCTAGGGAAGAGGAAGGATGGGGGCAGTTAAAGGAACCGAAAATCAAATAAACTTCACTGCCTCTGGGTCCATGCCAATTCCAGAGCAACCCTGCAGGACAGGGTAGAACTGCCCCTGTGAGCGTCCCAGACTGTAACTCTTTATGGGAGTAGAAAGCCTCATCTTTTTCCTGCAGAGTGACTGGTGGTTTTGAACTACTGACCTAGCGGATTGGATCTCAGCTGGATGGGTAAGCACTATGCCATCAGCACTCCTCTGTTAAAGGAAGGCTTTGGTGACATGGGCAGGGCCTTAAGCTGAGTGGGGCACGTGAGTGTTGGGCACATCATTTTTGTGTGTTTACGTATCTGATTTATAACAGCAAAGCGTGAGGAGTGAGAATTTTGTCTTGAGCCCCAGTGGGCAGCCCAGGGAGGGTTTGGAGCTGAGGATGACACAACCAGGCTTGTGTGGCAATACACCTCTCCGGCTTGGTTGTCATTTCGGATGAATGGTGAGGTGGTTAGCTAGGAGGCAGGGAGATTGCTCAGGAGGCTGTTGGCAAAAACTGTGTGAGATACGGGAGACTGGCCAAAGACAAGGCAGGGGATGGACAGAGGTCTGGAATTGTGGTTTGGGAGGTAGACTCCATGGGATGTGGCATAGGTTGCTTGTGACTATAAGGAATGAAGAGGGTCCCGGGTATCTGTGGTCCCCGCCATGGTGGATGGTGGTGGCAGCAGTGGCAATTGGATGTGGCATCGCAGCAGCTGCCCACGTGTGTTTTCTGGACCAAGCGAGGTGCCGTGGGTTTGCTTCCCTGGGTTGATGGACCAGGAGAGGCAGCGCAAAGTGCGCGGACCTCTGTGGAGCTGGTGCTGTGGTTTCTTAGCCCATTAGGTTAGTCACTGGGGAGCTGAAGCAGTGGACTGTATTCAGAGCAGAAACAGTGGGCATCCATTTAAAAGTTGTTTCAGTTAAAAAAAAAACATGAAGGGGAGGTGCCTTGGATGAAGCCTCCGGCGACTCCCCTGTGACCACAGACAGCCGTCCTGAAGAATGCCCCGGAAAGCGGGTTATTGCAGATTCAGTTGTATCTGCTTTACTTTGTCCTTATAATTCGTTTTTGGTTGCTGTTAATGATTTTCTGCTTATGAAATCCAGGAGAGGTAAGTGTGTAGAGACAGTAAGTGCACTAGGGTTCCCTAGAGGTATGGCATAGGGGAGGTTGCGGGGCATGGGGAGCTAATCACGAGGAGGACAAGCACCCAGAGAATGCTCTAGAACCGATTGTGGCGATGGTTGCATGCCTCGAAGTGACTGAACTGTTGGATGGCTGATACGTGTGCCAATTGTGTGCCAATAGAGCGGTTTAAAATGAAAGAAATAGTAGACTCGCTGCCATTGAGTCGATGCCGACTCACAGCAACCATTAGGGCAGGGCACTACTGCCCTTGTGTTTTTCAGGGAGTAGAAGAAGCCCCGCCTTTTTCTCCTGGAGCAGCTGGTAGTTTTGAACTATGGACCTTGCCGACCCACAGCCCAATGCAGAACCACTGCACTACCCAGGCTCCTGAAATAATGAGCAGTACTCTGGAATGCTTCTGTTGTTGAGAGAGACAGACAGACAGAGATAGATAGATAGATAGAGAGAGAGAGAGAGAGAGAGAGAGAGAGAGAGAGAGAGAGAGAGAGAGAGAGTTAGTTTCTGGGAGAGACAGCTGAGGTTTGTAAAGCCCACAGGAGAGAAACATTCTCATTTCAGTTTCCTCCCCAGTAGACCATGAGGGTAGGGTTTTAATGGAGGTGGTTTGTTCGGGGGTTGGTCCCGGAAAGGAGAGTGGGGATATGAGCAGGCACCCAATGAAAGCTTTAGGAAGCCTGTGGCAGTTACATAATCTCCTGTCAACTTGAGAGAAGGGGTGGCGTCTAGACTACCAGCAGGTCACAGCCAATCATGCCTCTATGTGGGCGTGGCCTTCTGAGGATTCTGGGAACTCCTGTCTTCCTCCCTGGAGGTGGGACACACCTGGAGCCATGCTGATTGCAGCCAGAGCCCTGGAGATGCTTCCACTGCCATTGGACCAATAGGACTTTCCACCCACTGGCCTGTGATTGAGATAGTTTATTGTGTCAACCTGGCTAATAAACACATGTGGGGTTAATTGAAGGGTAGAGGGATAAATGGCTCAGTGAGCCTCGCCTTTCAAATTCTCGGGTCTTTAACTTTCTGATGGTCAGACCAGGGTGCAGCTGCCTTAGCCAGTTCCTTGCTTTAGCTGGCAAGGCTCACTTCCTGCAAGACATCCCTGAGGAGAAGCCACATGGACCTTCTCTGATGCAGCCGTGTGGAGACCCCTGCCAGTGCTGAGATGCTTACACATTCACTGACTCGGTACGTTTCCTCCTTCAGCCAGCATCATTGCGTGTGTTTTGTGAGATGGAGGAGGACTTTGTGGATTGGTGTCAGACATATGGGCTAATAATGGACTTGTGGGCTTGGGCAGCACTGGGTTGGGATGTTTTCTTGATGCACACTTGCCCTTTATATAAAGCTCTCTCTTGTACATGAGTTTCTGTGGATTTGTTTCTCTAAAGCACCCAGACTAACTCAGTGATCTTCCTACATTTGACATCATTGCATGTGTTGTGTTAGTCTGAACTTATAGACTCGTCTTGGACAAATGGGCTGTTATCGGACTTATGGACTTGATCTGGACTGGGCCAGGGTGTTTTCTTATTATACAATTACTCTTTGATATAAAGCTCTGTCTTACACATATATGAGTGTCAATGAATTTGTTTCTCTAGTCTACCCGAACTAATACAAAGTCCATTCTACCTCTGGGGCAATGGCGCTCAGACCTGCAAGGAACTCTGGGGAACCAGCCTGGAGCCTGAGCACGTGAGAGGGTGCTGGGGAGTGACACCTGCTCCCCGTCCTCATGGGCTGAGGGCAGCTGCCGGGGTGCTAGTTCTCCGACATTTCTGGCCTGCACTTATATGGACATGGTGGACTCTGGTGACCGGAGCAAGCCCTCAGCCCAGGGAGTCATCTGAGCCAGGCAGTGTGCTGTGTCGCCGGGGAAGGTGTCCACAGAGCTCTGGCCCTCGGTGGGGCTTAGTGCACTTTTCCCCAAGATTCACTGTGTGTCCCAAGAATCTTGTGACCAGCAAGCTCTATAAGAAAGGACTCTGTGGTGGGACGAGTCTGGGGACAGCTGCGTTCTACAGTGCCCTCCTTCACAGTCACGATGAGGTCTGTGTGCTACAGGCCGCGGGCGTCCTCCGGAACTCTCCTTGCTACCTAGCTTTCCCCAAACGGACTTGGCCTGAGGACCTTAAGGACACCTCCTTGTTAGCATTTTGCAGATGGTTTTTAATGTCCCTTTTTAGAGGACCTCTGTCTTCCAGTGGTGTCACCTGTCACTTGGCTTTCTTTACGGGAGAACCTTTCCCTTATTTTTCGTTTAGGTGGCCCAAGTGGAACAACGTGTTGGACATGTGTGTGACCCAGGGTTGACTCATCGTTATATCTTCCCACCCGCCCCCACCCCCCAGCTACAATAAGTACTTGATACTGGAGCCCATGACCCAGTTCAGGCTTATGAGACACAATCCTGAGACTTTCTTCTTTTTCTACCATTTTATTGGCATATAGTTTACATATCGTACAGTTCAGTAGTTCAATCACATCAAGAAGAATTTGTACAATCGTCAGCACCATCGATTTTAGAACACTTTCTTCACTCTTGTCCTTGTTGTTATGAGCTCCCCATTTCCCCCGACCTCTCCTGCCACACTCTTAAAAACAAACAAACGCATCACCACTGAGTCGATGCTGACGCATGCTGACCTCCTGTGGGTTTCCGAGACTGTAACCATCATGAGGAGGAAGCCCAGTCTTCCTCCCAAAGAGCTGCTGGTGGCTTTGAACTGCCAACCATTTGGATTGCAGCCCAACGTGTAACTACTGTCCCTCCAGGGCTCCTGCCATACCCCTCAGGAACCTTTACTCCAGTTCCTGTTTCCACAGATTGATCAATCCTGGATTTAGTACAGAAAAACATGAAAAAACAGCCAAAAAATGTAACAGCAATAACAAAGTGAAACAGGCCAAAAACCGCCGTCAAAAAGAATGCAGAAAATATGAAAAACCAGAACAGATTTAAATGGATCCTAAATGAGATCAACGGAAGGGTGCTACGTTTTTACGGAGTGCTACATACATTGTTACAGAGTGCTACATTGTTATGGAGTGCTACATTGTAACCTAACTGCATCTGCAACAAGCCACTTCCCAGTGCAGTCTGCCTGTTAGCCATAGTCAGACACAATCCAGAGACTTTCTCAACAATGTCATTGGCATCTAGTTTACATCTCATGCAGTTCAGCAGTTCAATCACATCAAGAAGAAGAACCCAGGGCTGAAACCGCATGGATTTCCCCTTCCTTTTTTTTTTTTTTTTTTAAAGCTGAAAAAGGTTTAAAATGAGTCAAATGACCAATCAGTCAGAGATCAATCCTGAGACTTTTAGTGAAGCGGGTGGAAAGAGAATCAATTTGCCCATTGGGGCTGCCAAGCTGATGGGCCATAGAGGGGCTTTTGCAGGGCATCCACAGAGTCTGCCTGCGAATGAAAGTGCCAGAGGACAGCAGTGGGACTGTGTCCTGCTGGGGCTCCTCAGCGCCTGGGTCCACTGTGCCGGAGACCATTCCTCCTCGACTCCTCAGTAACATGAGCCCATCAGTCCCTCCTTTCCTCTCTTCTTTCTCCCTGCCGCCCTGTGGCAGTCACATCATCTCCTGTCAACTTGTGAAGGGGTGGAGCCTAGCCTGTCAATCAGGTCACGGCTTGATGGCCTCATTTGGAGGCACGACAGAGATAAACAGCTCCCTGGAGGCCAGACCCAGTCTCCCTGCCTTCTCTTTCCTGCTGTTGAGACACTCAAGAGAGTTGGAGGA
Organism: Tenrec ecaudatus; assembly: GCF_050624435.1. Taxonomy (NCBI): domain Eukaryota; kingdom Metazoa; phylum Chordata; class Mammalia; order Afrosoricida; family Tenrecidae; genus Tenrec; species Tenrec ecaudatus. The sequence goes on along the minus strand of NC_134541.1, from coordinate 124,441,764 downwards.
GACACTTAGAAACATGAGCCAGTGTTGAGATGCTTCTACTGCCAATGGAGCCACAAGACTTGCTACCCACTGGCCAGTGATCGTCCTGCATTCGGCATCACTGCACGTGCTGCGTGAGTCTAAAGAGGGATTTATGGACTAATAGCCGACATATGGACTAACACTAGACTTCTTAATATACAATTGCTTTTGGATATAAAACTCTCTCTTGCCCATATATGAGTGTCTCTGGAGTTGTTTCGCTAGTCAGCCCAGACTAACACATGCCTCCTTCCCTCCGCCCCTCCCTTCCTCTCTCTTTCCCTTTCTTGGGTCAATGTGAGCTTTCTGCCACTTGTAACAAAAAGACTCCTATGACATTTCCACCAAACTTCAACCACAATCAGACCACCCTGCCTGGAGATGCACTCTGGCCGCCAATATGGGAAACTTCCAGAACCCCTTTGCTCTCCTCCTCCTCCTTTTATTCCTCCCCTCCCCCCACCTTTCCCACCCATATAACCTGGATAAACACTTCCTCCAGCTTCCCCATCACAATCGGATCCACTTCTCTGTAGGTGCCCTGCCCCCTGGGCGCTGGTCCACTCTCGTAGCTCCTCCTCCTCAGCTCCCTCAGGGAATCACGTAGGGTTCCTCCACTTTGGCTTTCCTTCTCTGGTTTCCTGGGGCTCATGGCTGATTTGCTGTCATCCGAAAGCGAAGACCAGACCATGCAGTTGGGCGGTAAGCACACGGGGTTCCCTGCCAGGAGGCAAACCTTCCTGCCCGCCAGTGCCACTAACCCTCTGTGAGACCTTGATGATGTCTGAAGGTGTTGGGCTTCAAACCTGCCCCCCACCCCCCCCACCCCCACAGGGAGAGCCCCTGACAGTGAAAGAGCCAGGTTCCTCTTGGAGGGAAGGGTGGGAAGTCGCAGGTGTGACTGGATGCTCCCCAGCTTCCAGCTCTGCCCCGGCTCTCCTACCCCCCAGCTGCCTGCTCTCTCCCTCTGTGGGCCTGAGGGGGCTCTGGTAGCTCCGGGACCACATCACTTGAGGGTCCCAGCCTAGGGGACAAAATGGCCCAGTATTCCCAGCCGAAGCCCTAACGCTGCTGTGAGTGGCATGTGTGTCTCACCGGGACCAATCGCTGGGCAGGAGAGCACCAGATGCTGACACCAGTGTGGGGCTGTGTCATGGGCCCCACGCCCGATGTTGAGATTGCAAGTAGAGACAGCACTCACGGAACATCCGGGCTATCACTGGCAGAAGCGGGTGGCTGCGGGGACTCCTTCATTCCACACCATTCACGGTCTGTCTGCGTGAATGTACAGTACATTGTCTGTACAGTACGAAGAGCCCTGGTTTAGAAAAGGAAATGGGCTTAGAGGGGCTTAGCGATATGTCTAAGGTCACACAAAGAATCTCAAAACTGCTAAACTCCAAACCAAACTCCAAGTCAATTGAGTTGATGCTGACTCGACCCTAGAGGGCAGGGTAGAAGTGCCGCTGTGGGTTTCCACTCTAGCTCTTTATGTGAGTAGAAAGTCCAGTCTTTCCTGAAGGAGCAGCTGGTGGTTTTGAACTGCTGACCTTGCAGCCAGCAGCCCACTTTACATCCACTACACCATCAGGGCTGACTGGCAATTGGTGCAAAGAGAGAGGACCAGGGGAAACTACAGTTTAAAACCCACAGAAGTGAACCCCTGGCTGCACAGGGCCCCTGCCCTCCAGGAAAGAAGAGGCTTCAGCAGTTTGCTGGGACTATGGAGAAGCTGGGGGGCGAAAGGAGGGGCGCATAGCGGCCAGGGCTGCACTGCCTCCCTGCCGTGGGCTGGGGAGAATGCCTGCCTTTGAGAGAAGGTGGCTGGAAGTGGATCCTGGATCCACTTGCTCCTGATACCAGAGGCCCCAGGAGCTGTCCTGCTGCAGGAGCTCCGGCACTTTCCTTTAGCTTCAGCTGGCCTGCTGCCGCTTGCCAATGAAGGCGCCTTGACTCACAGACAGGATGCTGTGGGAGCCTCACCTGAACAACAAGGGCCACCATTTCCAGCACCACGTGCCATGCCCCATGCCACACCTGGACACACACACACACACACACACACACACACACACACACAGCAGGACACCACACACACACACACACACACACACACACACACACCTTCAGACCTTCCCTCACCCGCGAGCCCCTCTCCTTATTGCTCTCTCATAAAGAATGAGGCTGAGGCTTAGATGGGCAGGTGACCAGGCCGATGGACAGTGGCCCTCCCTCCCCGAGTGGCCCCTGCTCAGAGTGAGCCCTCTTTCACCCGCTGGAGAGAGAGCCTCCCACCACCCACCCCAGGACTCTCTCCACCTGCGTGGAGGGCAGTGTGCGGCTGGGACCCTCCGGACCTAGCTCCTCATGAACTTCTCAGTCACTTGGCCTCAGGGTGTCCCTGTGCTTGGGGACATACAGGTTCCCTGAGCCCAGTGGGCAACCCTTGGGGTATCTGCGGTGTGGGGGCTGCTAGGACCCCTGGAGCCTCTGAAGAGATTCTGCTCCTCCCGCCCCCCAGGGCACTCCTGTCAGGACCCCCACAATCTGTCTGCCTTGGGGGGAGGCTCTGAGAACTGCCTACCCTGGCTCCCCAATTTTCTTTGTTTATGGATCCCCTCGCTGACACCCCCAAACTGACTGGTTCCCCATCCCGCTTGCTGTCTTCCATGTGCTTCACATTTAATTTAGTCTGTCTCCCTGTCTCTCCCCATCTCCCTCTCTCTCTCCCCGCTTTCTGACAGCCTCTATTTTTGTCTCCTTCGGTCCCTCTGTTTTTGCTGCTGCTGCTCTGTCTGCCTTTGTCTCTCAATCTTTGTCTTGGAAGCATTCTGGTGTCTGTCTCTGGGTCTCAGTGTCTTGGATCTCTCTCTCTTCTGAAATCTCTCTCCTGTTCACTGCCTCCCTCCTCCTCTCCCTGCCCCCTCTCCCCACATCCTGAGTTGTCTTTGGGGAACCGGAAATTCAGGGGATCAGAGAGATACCGGGAGGCTCAGCTGCTGCCCCTGCCCAGAGATAATGCTCAGTGGCGGTGGGGGTATCCCAGAATCCATAGCGGGCCCTGCCCCCTCCCTGGTACAGGCAGGCACAAGAGGGCCAGTGCCATCGCCACCGCGGGCCTCAGTTCTTCACCCTGTGAAATAGACCTGACAGCAGCTGCACCATGCGGGACAGAGGAAGGCAGCTATCAAGACTGGGCGGGACCAGAAAGACAGGGCGAGGCTATCAAGACTGGGCGGGGCTGGTCAGGCTGGGCGGGGCTGAAGGGAGGGAAGGGAGGGGGATCCCATCTGGAAGACAGCCAGCAGCAATGACTGACAGGCTGCGTTCCAGTGGTCACTGTTTCACGACCCTCATGGTGCTGGACTGGGGGCAATTCTCCCCTGTCCCGCAGCATCAGCATCGCCTTGATGGCAGTGAGGTTGGGATTGGATCGCGGGGGGATCCTGGAGCTCCTTCCTCTTGGGGAGCTCCCGTGAGAACACTAGGGCCCAGAGCCTCTGAGCAGCCTGCCCATGGTCACACAGCCAGGGCCCCTGACGCAGTTAGAGGGGTCCCCCGCCTCCCAGAGGCTGCGTGTCCTGAGAGGGAAAGTCATTTTCTCCTCCATTCCGGTAAGGGTGGTGGAGCGTGTTTTGGGGTACCGTTTTTAAGCACCTCGGCATTTGCTGGTCCCCCCTTTTTGGAAGAGGGAGAACTGCTTATCCGAGGGCCCAGAGTCAGCGGCCTGGAGAGGGACGTCCTCCGTTTGGGTGTCCCCGGCCTGGCCGTTTAAGGAGCCCTGGGGGCCTGGCGGCTACTGATGAACAAGGAAGATGAGCAGTTTGAAACCTCCGACTCCGCGGAGGGAGAAAAAGACGGGCCTCTACCTACCTGTCTGGAACTGCACAGAGGCCGTGAGAGTCAGAATTGTTTCGTGGCCGCCAACCTCAAGGTCGGCAGTTTGAAACCACCGACCGCTTGGAGGGAGAAAAGGGAGACTTCCTACTCCCATGAAGAGTTACGGTCTGGGGAGATCCCAGGAGCAGTCTGCCCTGTCCTACAGGGTGGCTGAGTCAGAGCTGGCACCACGGCAGTGAGTTTAGTGGATAATTTAAAAATAACATTTGTAGTGACATATCTTACACATCCCTTCCCATTGTGCGGCTCAGTCCCATCCAGTGGGGCTACGCCTACATCAGCTATCAACTCCCCTCTCCCCCCAATGGGTTTGTTAGTTGGGTTTCTTTTTGCTTAAGGTGAGCCACCCTGCAGGGGCAAGTCATTGCCCTTGAAACAACTTAGATTTAAAAAGGAAGCTATTTTAGAGACAGCTTCAGGCCTTGACGGAGTGTCAGTCTGTCTCCCTCTTTCCTCTTTGGCCTGTTCGCAGATAAGATGTTATGTTCAAGGTTCATGAGGGAGGGCGGTTGGGAGAGGGGGGGGGGAGCAGAAACTGAGCTGAGACCAAGGGCTCACGTAGAAAGAAAATGTTTTGAAAAGGATGATGGCAACATATGTACAAACGTGCTCAACACAATGGATGGATGGATTGTGATAAGAGCTGTAAGAGCCCCCAATAAAATGATTTCTTTTTTAAAGAGAGATTTTATTTTTTCCTCACTATTGTAATCTTGCGAGAGCTTTCCTCTGGGACAGTCCTTAGAATTTATTTTTTATTTTACCCTAAAAGTTAGTACTACACTGGCACTCACAAAGCAAGCTCATGCTGTTCAGAGGGCCTATCAGGCACGAGTAGGTGGGGGCTGCCAACAGCATGCAGCCTTTTGACTCCCACTTGTTCCTGGAGCCTGCCTGTGGTCTTTCTGGCCCCTTCCCCCCGAAACAAAAGTCAAGCTCATGTCTGCCTCAGAGCCTTTGCACTACTAGCTGTTTCCTCTACCTGCCAGGGATGCTCTCCCCCACGCCCTCACAAGACTGGTGCCTTCTGTCACTTGTGTCTCCTCTTTCCCTGCCCAGGCCACCATCTAATCAGGGCCCAGCACCCCATCTCTTCACCCAGTTACCCATTGAATTGGCCTCTTCACCCTCATCTGGGTTTAAATTAACATCGGATCGGAGGTGTCAACCATCCCACAGAGTGCAGTGTGGGGGCATTAAGCAGATTCACACTGTCCAACAGCTGTCACCACTGCATCATTCGGTACTGGGGCTGAACTTCTGAGCAGTCGATGGCAGTGACAGCCCATGTCCAACTGCAGAGGAAGCCTCCATTGACCTTGTTCTGCTCGTCAAGGACGGAGATTATCACATGCTCAGCAGGGTGCCTTGGAGAGTGGATTGGGGCACCTCGGTCCAGGGAGGGGCGGCTTCTCTGGGGGGGGGGGCTGGCCTGGGTGTGTCCATACTAGGGACAGTACAAGGGGTCCTGTCCTATCAGTCATGCCCTGACTGCATTTGTCAGAAGGCCCAGGACCGACCTTGTCAACCCCGTTCTCTAACATCCTGTAACATCCCAATCCACGGCCTGCTCCGGCTTCTGTTGTCCTCCCTCCTGCAGCTGTGATGACTTGATCTGCCACCAATCACGCTTTGTGACAGTGTCCTGTGCCCACCTGCGGCCCTTCCCCTCACTGCTGTGGAGTCAACGCTGACTCAGCGCGAAAAGGGTAGAACTGCCCCTGTGGGTTTCTGAGGCAGCTGCCCCCTTTGAAGCGTTTTTACTCAACAAACCCTCGGGTGCTGTTTTAACCGTGTGCCAAAGGCCTCCCTTGTTCCGATTAGGTGCCGTGTCTCTGTGTTGTCTCCTTCTCGTTTAAGGCTCAGGAAAGGAATCTTCTCCTTGAATGATATTTGAAGTGAGGTCTCTTTTGTACCCTAAAGCAGTTCAGAACATTTCTGTCACCCCAGTTTAACTCTGCTGCCCCCTCCCCCCAGCAACCACGTCTCTGCTTCCTGTTCCTGTGCGTTTGCATCTCTGGGACACTGCAAGTGAGTGGTACCAGACGGTGGCTGTCCCGTGTGTCTGGTTCTTTCTCTCAGTGGAAGGCTTTGAAGGCTCACTATTTCTCTGTGTGGCTTGATACATTCCCTTATCCATTCAGCCGAATTCTTCTCACCCACGCTGACAACTGTGAGCAGCAAGAACTCCAAAGAACCTCACTCGTATGGACTCCATTGTGACTTATAGCAACCCCGCAGCCCAAAGCAGAACAGCCCCCCGTGGGTTTCTGAGACCCTAACTCTTTGGGGGAGTAGAAAGCTAAGTCTTTCTCCTGAGGAGGCTGGTGGTTTCTAACTGCAGGCCTTGTAATTAGCAGCCCAGTGCATAACCACTGTGCCACCAGTGAATGGTAGCGTACAACTTTTTAGCACCTGGTATTTATCGCCTGTCCCCCACTGTGCTGGGAGCATCTGTTCATCTCCGTGGCCCCAGGGCTTCGAAGAATAGGGGCTCGGCAGGTGTTATTGGAAAGAGGACTTGGTTAAGGCCCCAAAGGCCACAGTTACAAGTTCCCGAGGCCCTGCTGGTCCTAATGAGCTAGCTGAGACCCGACTCTAATACTTACTGCCTCCAGCGAGATGGGAGCTGCCCTCCACCGTGGATTTAAATATAGATATAAGTTCAATAGATATTAAAGAAGTTAATATAGATATTTCATTGTGCTTCTGGATAAAGTTTACACAACTGCAAGTGAAGCTCCCATTTGACAATTTCTGTGTCACTCGTTCAGTGACATTCGCTCTAATTGGGTGCTGGGTGCTTCCTTCCCTTCCCTCATCTTTGCTTTTGAGTGTGTGTGGGGGGAACCTCAGGTCCAAGGGCCGTGGAAAGTCCCCAGATTGTTGTGGAAGGTCCCTAAAATTGTTGATGCCACTAACCATCCCCCACCCCACCCCCTGCCACCAAAGAGTGAATAGCGCCAGTCCTTGCATTCGGGAGACGGCCAATGGAATGTTTGACCATATAGAACAGGTGCATTTCTTTAAATTAAAAAATATATATTCCATTTTTGTTTTTTACTAAATACTTTTAATGGGGGCTCTTACATCGCTTATTGTAATCCATACGTCCATCCGTTGTGTCAAGCACATTTGCATGTATGCTGCCATCATCATTTTCTTTTAAAAAAATGGTTTTATTAGGGGCTCATACAACTCTTTATCACAATCCACACATACATCAATTATGTAAAGCACACCTGTACATTCATTGCCCTCATCATTCTCAAAACATTTGCTCTCCACTTAAGCCCCTGGCATCAGGTCATCATTTTTTCCCCTCCATTCCTGCTCCCCCCTCCCTCATGAGCCCTTGATAATTTATAAATGATTATTTTGTCATATCTTGCCCTGTCCGATGTCTCCCTTCACCCACCTTTCTGTTGTCCGTCCCCCGGGGAGGAGGTCACATGTAGATCCTTGTAATCGGTTCCCCCTTTCTAACCCACCCTGAACAGGCGATTTCCAAACTGCTCATTTTGGATGGCCTGTGAGTGATGTTACAAATATCCAAATGGCCTTTGGCAGAAAAAAGGCTCTCTACCTCTGCTTTGGAGCAGTTGTTGACCTTTTGGGTTCATAGAGGTGTGTTTTGGGTTTTGGGTAAATGGTGCATCATCCTCACAGGGAGTCTCCTTTATTTGATGGGCCACTGTGCCATTTCGACAGTTTCAGTACTGGGTGACAGCGTCCGGGAGTCCTCCAGTGTCAAGTCCAGTGAGCCTGACCTTTTAGGAAGTTTTGTTCAATGTTCATGGAAGCAGCAGTCAAGAGATCAAAAGACATATTGCGTTGGGTAAATCTGCTGCAGAAGACTGCTTTAGAGTATCAAAGAGCAAGGTTGTTACTTTGAGGACTCATGATATCATTGTCCATTTCATCACATGCATGTGGAAGTTAGATATTGAATAGGGAAGACCAAGGAAGAATCAATGCATTTGAATGGTGGTGCTGGGGAAGACTGTGGAAAGGACCATGGACTGCTGAAAGGACAGACGGATCCATCTTGGGAGAAGGAAGGCCAGAGTGCTCCTTAGAGGCCAGGATGGCGAGACTTTGTCTTGCAAACTTTGGACATGTTGTCAGGAGAGGCCCTTCCCTGGAGAAGGACATCATGCTCATTTATGTGGAGGGAGACAAATAGGAAGGCGAACAAGGAGATAGACGGACACAGTGGCTGCATCAATTGGCTCAGGCAGAGGAACAATTGTGACGATGGCACAGGACCGGGCAGTGTTTTGTTCTGTTGTGCACAGGGCTGACATGACTTGGAGCCGGTTTGATGGCACCCAACAGTGTCAACATCAGTTGTGACCCCGATCAGAACTGTTGGTAATGGAAGTCGGGCACCAGCTAGTGCATCTGGTCTCAGGCAGATGAGGGCATGACTTGTGTAGGCGATTTGTATTGTAGACTAATTTCTTCTCTGGGACCTTAGTTTTCTTCTTTCTCATTTGCTCCTGGAGAGTAGAGACCAATCATTGTGTCTTAGGTGGGTACCCATACCGTTTGAAGACTCCGGAGACTACTCAAGTTACTAGGATGCAGAACGCAAGCCTCATGAGTGCTTTTATGCTGTGACTGTGTTGTCTCTTGAGGCTCACATCCTTAAGTGGTTAGCTTTTCATTAAAAACAAGTTTCTATATCAGTTTGTATTAAATTTGGCTTTAAGTACCAGAGACCTGTAATTTAAGGTCCAAAACAAGAGGCTAATTATCTTGTGTGTTTTAGAACAAACAAAAGGCTGGAGGGGATAGACAGGCTTTTATGCAAGTTTTTTCCCTGGAACTTCACAAACCCACTGCCATCTAGTCATTTCTGATGCACAACAGCCCTATCGGTCAGGATAGGACGACCTCTACAGGCTTCCAAGACTGGAACTCTACAAGAGTCGAGAGACATGCCTTTCTCCTCGGAGTGGCTGGTGGGTTTGAAACGCTGGCCTTGTGATCAGCAGCCCAACGTAACCACGCTCACAACACCAAGGATGCGACTTTTTCTAAGAAGCTTTGTTTTCCCCTGTTGGAAAATCGTTGTCACATGCTGAATTTGCTAAATGAGGCATTCTATTGAAGCTGAGACGGTGTGACCATACACAGGTAGCCCTGTGGTGTCCACCCTGGGAATGGGGCCCCCGCTCGGCCTCATGAGCAGAGGGCATGGGAGGTATGCCAAGCCCGCAGGTTCTTCCTGCTCCTCCATCCTGGAGATCTAAGCACAGTCTCAGGACCACGATGCTCCTGCAGGTGCTGCCTTCTGTGTTCTGGATAGAAGAAGCTAATGGGCACCTCTCCTACCCACTAGAGAGCCTATAGGGGAGATTGTATGAATCTCTGCTCGGTGGCTTCACCTGTATCTCAATGGTCCTCCCAGCAGCACGGGGAGACTGGGGAACCTCCTTCCTACCTGAGTACCTTGCAACCTCCATCCTGTGAGTGAGGATGAAGCAGGCAGTGGGCTCGGGGCAGCTGTCAGCAGCGCTTTCCACAGAGGAATCCCAGTTGCAGCTTCTCTTGAAAATGTGAGTAAGCTCTCCACCCAGTTTCACTTTCTTTTCCAATTAAAATGGATTTTTTTCTGAATACATTTTTATTTTACTTGTTTATATTCATTTCACTTATTAACAACATTCCCAGGACTCGAAATTCCTATGGCGTTAAAAGGTATACCATGAAAAATCTCACTCCTGCCCAAGCTGCTCTCTCAAGGGGCTGTTGGGATCACTTCACTGGAGACTTCCACGCCCAGACGGCCAAAGCTAGACAGCTATTCTCCACCCCTCCTTGGTTATGTAAGTGGGGTGATTCCATGCACTATGTGCACCTCACCTGTTCACATGGATGACAGCTGTTGAAGAATGTGTTTCCCAAAGACCTGGGATCATTCTTTTTCACAGCTGCAGAGTACATGCTTGTATGGAGTTACAGGGATTCTAATTAGTGGCTTCTAATAGTTTACCAACCAACCAAAAAAGATGCTGGCTCACCTTGTGCATAAGCTGTTTAGCATAAGTGAAGGTGGGGGTATGGGTGGGTAGGAAGGTGAGGGAGCAATATCTGTATCCAGAGTCCCAGCAAGACAAGACTCTTGGCAACATCACTCTTCTCTCCATTTATCATTAAAGGGTCCAGCAGGAATGCGACAGTTTGGTTCTCAGCCACAGCAAGTGTCTCTAACCCCTTCCCCATCCCCACTGAGGTACGGTGACACCTCACCTTCTCAAGACGCCTCACCAAAACCTCCCCCTCTCTGTTGATGGTTCTGCTGGTGCCACAGCCAATGGGCGGAAGCACGGGCTCCTTTTAGATATGATCATTTATTTCTGTCCCCAAAGTTTATTGATTCAGGCTTCCTTAGTTCCCTCTCTCTGACTTTCTTCATTTTCTCGTGTGGCCGCACGTCCGTCCCTCTGTCTCTTCCTCTCTCCCCTCACCCTGCCCCGTTGACTCTCATTTCATTCTAACTATCCAGGCAGGTCATTAACTATAATGAAACCTGTTCATTAAAACCCTCGCTCTGGGTCTACTTTCCTTTTATTGGGGTTCTAACAGAATGGTGCAGAAACCCGAGAGAGGTATTTGTGGCCAGGACTGTTGTGGCATTAACCTCTCTTAAGCCACTTCCCTGGCTGCCTCTTCCAGGGCCCATCGGAGTGAGCTTCTTGTACATCTGAGGTTAGAGACCTCCCAACTTGAAAGGATCTGTGAGTGTAAAATCCAGAGCTCCCCACTACAGGGTCACCTGCAGTCGGACAGTGTTCCCAGCAGCCCAAGAGGCTTCTCTTGGGAGCTCACATTTTCACTCACTCAGCCTTCGATCATGGGATGTACTTTGACTGCAACCTGTAACCACTGGGAATCCAATAATTCATAGAAAACCTGGGCAAAGTACAAATTAAACCTCTGCAAAAAGCTGGGTGAATGTGAATATTAAGGTCTTTATCTTGGAATAGTTTGATCTTCGAGGCCTTAAATGGCCCTCGGACATCCTAAGCACTAGGTCTTATGGCTCTCACCTTTGGGCTTGGTGGGGCGGGGTGATCAGAAAGGGACCCTTACTGCTTTGGGATCCTCGCTTCTCCCTTTATGAGCTACAGGGTTAATGGATTTAAAGGGGACACCCTTTGAAATAAGCTATTCTCTCAGGAACTTAAATACTCATACCCTCTATCGTGGGTTGTATTCTGTCTAAGCACCAACAAAGTGCACCCCTGCAATGTCTCTGGGCTCATCAACTGTCAAGATCATCCTACCCCTCAATGCCTGCAAGCCCAGGGTAAAATTCCCCTTCTAGACTATGAAAATCTTCAGACCACGATTTGCCACATTCAAATTCCTTCAGTTCTACAGCCCCTCCTCCTTATCAGTCTATCCAGGCTTTGTCCACAGCCCCTCCGACTTTTCCTTTGTCACCAATTCTCCTCCCTCTATGGCCATCTTCCCTGATACTCAATACCTCCTCTATACCATCAATACCTCCTCTATACTCAATACCTGCCTCCCCCTCTTCCTCCATCTTCATCACGGATTCCCTCCCACCAGTGCCATCTTCCAAGCAACTTGACACCTCTTCCCTGCCTGCAGTGTCTCTGCCCCCTGCCAGTACTTTCTGCTGCCTCCGGCTCAGAAGCTTCTTCCATTAACCCATTAATTTTGCTTTCAGACCTGCTCCTGTTTATCCTCTGCATGAAATGGCTAGAGCAGGTTTGGCTGAGCATCTGGGAAGTCTTTCTTCTGACACAGACACTTATATTAAAGAAATTCAAATACCTCATTCAGGATTATGATCTTACCTGGCGTGATATCTATATAATTTAACAAGTAGTTTAACTCCCAAAGACAAGGAGAAAGTCTGGATCACTGCTCAAGATATCCAAACAGAGATAAACCAGCGGGCTTCGGTGCAGTCCCCTGGCAGAGTCTAATTGGAATGATCAGATTGGTCATAAGGACGACACTCTCCGAGATGAGATGGCGACTTATCTCATGGAAGGCTTGCAGAAAACCACTGATAAGTCAGTCAATGATGACAAAATTAGAGAAATCATCCAAAATCAGAATGAAAATCCTGCCCAATTCCGATCACATTTGTCAGAGGTTTCCCCTAAATACAGCAGGGTGGGCCCTTTGACACCAGAACGCGCTACTTTACGCCGTTCACGTTTCATTTCACAGTCAGCTCCAGACGTTAAGAGAAAACGTAAAAGATTCGAGCTTGGCCTCTGACTCCACAGCAAGACCTTCTTGTGCAGCTTTCGAAGGTTTCTACAAAAGGGAGATGCAAGCAAAGTCAAATGAGGTGCAAAGACAAGGCTAAAGGCCAAATGCCAGCAAGGGTCCTCCAGGGCAGGACGGGTCTGTCTAAACCAGTTAACACGGGACCACCTGGACCCTTGCTTTCAGTGTTCCCAAATGGGACATCGGGTAAAAAGGTGCCCCAATCCGCACCCCTGCCTAGGCCATGCCCATATTTCAAACAAGGTTACTGGAAAGTAGATAGCCCCATCTGATGGAGAGGGGGTGGAGCAGCTTATCCCACCAGACCTCCGGAGCAACCTGCTCAGGACGCACCGTTGTCAGGGCTGCGTGGCTAGGCTCAGGAGGACTGATGGTGCTTGGCGTGGGGGCCCCTCTGAAGACACAGGTTACAAACATACCCGCAGGTAAACTCACTGCTCTAGAGTCACAGGGACTGTATATATTCTTTAGCACTTACGCCCTCAGAATATATACCTCTTCAGCACCCCTCACTATTGTAGGAGGCCACAGGTACGCTGTCACTCCCACACATTCTACACTTACTGCTAGGCAGTCCTTATAAAGCACAGTTTACACATCGTCTCTAGACGTCCCCAGGTGTCTCGTGCCTTTACTAAACTATGAGAATCTCACTAGATTCAAAACAGTAATATGTACGCAACTGGCAGACGCCTCCAACCCTCCCAACCTATTACGGAACTTCTCTTGAAAGCTGTACCAGATACTCTGCCTGTCTTCACTACCCCCTCCCCCCAAAACTAACTCGTGTCCCAACACCCCCACTGGATTCTTTCCCTTTACTGCCTGCTCATGGTAACCCACGTTAACCTGTGGGGCTGTCACTCGGCCTTCGACCTTTGGTTGCTTTCCATCATCAGCCTATTTATATCAGGTTAAAAACCTTTGAACTTTCCTAACATCCCTCACTGCCCCATCGTCCTCCGACGCCTGAAAAGCCTTAAACCTGTAACCTCAAAATTCCTCAGGGCGGGCCTGTGGGGGCCCACCCCCTCTCCCTACAGCACCCAGAGTCTGCAGATCACTGTGCTCAGCGGCGGCTGCAGGCCTGCTCTAGAGCTTAGAGGCGCCAACCTTGCTGCCTGGCCTCTTCATTTCATGCATAGCCCGTATGACTCTGTTCTCCCCGGTTCCACCCATGCGATTGAAGAAATGTGCCAATCAGACAGGCTGAGAGGTTGTGTTAGCTGAAAAAAAAAAAAACAACCTCCAAAAAACATAGACACCAAGATTTTTGGTTAGCTGAAAGAAGGAAGAAGAAAGTAGTTTTGAGTTAACCATAGGGTGTCTGGCTGTGCAGACTGTGAGCGAGAGCAATGTCAAACGTGGGGGTACGCAGTAAGATGTGGAAGGTTTGTGGAAAGGTGAGCTTTATTGTTCGTGGTTTATGATAGCTGCAAATAATGAGTTTTAAAGAAGGTTTAAGGAGAGTGGGTTTGGTTTGCCTGGGTTACAGGACTTGCGAATCAGGAGTCTGTAAAAGAAAAGAGCATTCATGACTGATTTGAAGGCTTAAGCTTCATGGCTCCTACACCCATGGAACTTCTTTGTTTAATAAGCATAGTTATATGCTTCGGACCCTGTTTGTTTCTCCATTTTCCAATGTTTGCTTGCAGAAAAGTGTATGTACTAATCAAAACTGCATGCAGCATCTGTGGCTGGATTCCAGCCCATAAGGCACTCGCCAGACCCTGCCGACACAGGACCGTTTTAGGTTGCTCATCGTCCGTCCATGACCAGCAGGAAGAAGTCGCAGGAGAGGCCTTTGCCCGCATTCCATATTATTAGAACGCAGGAATAAAGGACCCAGCAGGAATGCCAAGGTTCTCAGCCATTGCCAGCGTCTCTAACTCCTTCTCCACCCCCACCGAGCTTAACATGACACCTTGCCTTCCCAAGGCACCTCGCAGAAACACCCCCCTCCCCCGCCCTCTTCACTGTTCTGCTGGTGCCACAGCCAATCAGGGGGAAGCGCGGGCTCCTGTTAGACACGATGATTTATTTCTGTCCCCAAAGTGCACTAATGTGGGAGTCCTTTGTTCACCTCTGACTTTCTTCACCCATCTTGAACTGACACCTAGCCTATGCCAGTAGAACCCCCTGTTAACATCCTCATGATCATATTTCCAATCAAGGCCACATTCACAGGTCCCTTAGGTAGGTGATGTATATATAAGGTAGGGGGTGGGGAGCAGGTGCACAATTCTCTCTATACCAATGTCCACTCCCCCTCACTTTTAAAAGTTGCCTCCATGTTTTCCAGGAACATACTCAGTATTATGAAGATGAACACAGCCGGAGGCCTGGAGGACTAACCTCTCTCTCTGGTGTAGACATTTGTAAAGACCCTTTTGTCTTTAAACAAATGGGTCTGGAACCACAGCACACCCACAGCAAAATGGGACGCCGGAGGCCTTGGGCTGCGGCCTCGGTCGCCCTCTGTCTCCTCCCTGTGCTTCTTCCAGCCTTGGCCATGGGAGGAAGTGCTCAGTGGTCAGAGCTGATTTTGTGGGTCATTCGCTTTTCACTTGTGTGGCGTCTGTCATGTTTAGGCCTCTCCCCACTCACAGATAAAATTATTTGTGTGTGAGAGGGTTTTAATTTTTGGCATTTTCCTGCTTGATTGTTGTCATTTAGAATTAATGGAATTCACCTCGGTGTGAGTGATGTATGTATGTGTGTATTTATTTATTTCCAGATGGTTATGCTTGGTCCCCATGCCACTTAGTGAATAATATGCATTTTCTTTCCCCAAATTCCCCACTCTATGACGTGGATAGTTAGCCCTTGGGACAAGGTAGAATTGCCCTTTTGGGTTTCTGAGACTTTAACGCTGTGTGTGTGTGTGCACGTGAGAAAGACTAACTTTTTTTCCCCTCAACATTTTTTATTCACATTTCACACCCATTCAATAGTTCAATCACTCCGAGAAGAGCTGTACCATCACATCCGTGTAGAACATTGTCTTCATTTTTACACTCATCGCTATTAGCTCCCCATCTCCACCTAACCTCCCCTGCCGTACCCCCAAGGAACCATTCACCCGGTTACTGTCTTTATAGATTTACCTATCCTGGATTTCGTACACAGAAAAACGCTACAGAGAAAAATCCAACAGCAACAACAAAGTAAACCAGACAAAAGTCTGAATAAAAAGGAAAGCAGACGATATTAAAAACTAGAACAAATTTAAATGGATCATAAAGGAGCGCAAAGGATAGGGTGGTAAGTTGTAACCTAAGTTGTTGCATCTGCAATAATCTACTTTCCAGTGCAGAGTGTCAGCTAGGCTCTTCACATCCCTGCGCCAGGACAGAGGGGATTCACCCGGGGCTGAAAGCACGTGTCTTTTTCCCTTCCCTTTTTTTTTTAAAACCAAAACTGCTTTAAAATGGGTCACAAGGGAGCTGCGTTACGGGAGTAGAAGGCTTCTTGTTCTCCAGTGAATTTAGCAGCCCAGCGTGCGCTCCAGGACACCACCTGGGCTCCAGTGTGTTGTCCTTTCACCTGAAACGAGGCTGTGTCTGACATGAGTTTCCTGGGTCTGTGTTGAACTTGCTGCTCTGTTCGGCTGCTGTCTGTCTGTCCATCCCTGGGCTAGATCGGCTGGGGAGTTACAGAGTGGTGTCTTTCCCACCAGGCTGGCAGCTTGGATCCTGGCCTGGGGTTGGAGGCTTTGTGACTTTGAGCAAAGGGCTTAATTTCTCTTCCTCATTGATGAAGGGGGAATGATATTGGGCACGACCTCAGAGGGTGGTGGGGTGGACTAAATAATCGAATGCCGGGATGCAACACACACTCACTAAGCATTCGTGTTTTCAAAAACCGTTGTGACGTTAAGATCGAGGGCTCCCCTTTGTGGATGAGGGAATTGAGGTTCAGAGGCAGGAAATGACTTGCCCAAGATCTTCGTGAGTGGCGCGGGGCCCCACATGACAGGGCCTAGGCCACCCCAGATTCCTCCAGTTCCTGCAGGCAGCTCTCCTCCCACCTCCCTCCCCGAGCCCTGCAGTGGTCGATCCCCTCCCCGAGAGGAAATGTCACCTGGGGCCGAGCCAGCTGTAGAGACCTAGGGCGGGTGGCTGGGGTGGGATGAGGCCTGGCCTACATGAATAAAACCTCAGAGCGACCTGGAACTGCTGCGGCCCAGCCCCACCTGCAGCTGGTCCTGAAGACTCACAGGAGGGACCTCACTCTCCAAACAGCCCAGCTGCTCCGGGCAGTCCCAAAGGCCCTGGATAGAGAGCCCGCTCCAAAGTAGGAGCCTTGGGCAAGGCCCTCGCCTCCCAGAGCCCATCCCCGCTGTGAAATGGGCAGGAGGGAGGTACCATGTGGGCACAGCAGGATGGCAGGGGGGTTGGCTACTGGCTGGAGGCACATCAGCCATGTGTTCCCTCGGCTGCAGACAGCTGGGAACCAAGGCAGAGGAACCCAACTGCCAGTTCATAGGCCGCTGTGCCAGGTGAGAGGGAGACAGAACTGGGGGGCAGGGGGTGGGGGTGCTTCTGCCGGTAAAAAAAAAATTGTCAACAGCCCAGAAAGGGGTGGAGGACAGTTTGTCAGCGTGTGGAGCAGAGGATGGCTCCCAGGGCCAGTCCAGAGAGTGGGGGGGCGCTGGGGGATTGAGGAGAGGGGAGAGGGGGAAACCAGGCAAAAGGGTCCCAGGGACTGAGATAAGGGAGGAAAACGGGCTGGGGGTCGCTGGGCTCCGTTTTAGCACCTCCCACACGCGGAGCTGCCAGAAACTGCAGAGTACAGGCTGCAACATTTGGGGCAGACCGAAACCAGCACATGACTTACCGTTATCTCCGAGCTCTGGTGGCGAAGTGGTTACACATCGGGCCGCTAACCACAGAGTCAACAGTTCGAAACCACGAGCCACTCTGCAGGAGAAGGACAGGAGCTTTCGAGAAAGGCCTGCAATCCACTGAAAAGTTAGCCGTGGAAACCCCCCAGGGCCGGTTCTCCGCCGACCATCCTGGCTGCGCCGGCTGCACAACTGTTCTTGGAAATTCAGAGTGAACTGGGTGCCCTGCACATGGTATTGATACAAGTCCCTGCATAGGTCGAAGGGCGCAGAGGGTCCTGGGCTCCCTCCCTGCAAAAGCGTGCCTGGCGGGGCCTCCAGGGAAGGAAGAGACCTTGCAGGGCAAGGCAGGCATAGCCAGGCCCCAGCTAGAGCACGGACCAGAGAGGAAACTGCAGAGTGGGGCTCTTGCCCCCTGGGGCACAAGAGCCCCGCTCTTCCAGGAACAGCCCTCCCAAGGGTAGGGAAGAAACCCAGTGCCGGCTTTATAAAGGGACAGGGCAGGCCTTCACCATAACTGTACAGATAGATGATTACGTGGCAGTGAATTTACCCCCAAGTGTCTGTTACCTTGCCCAAGGCGGTAGAGGTCAGAGTCAGGGCCGAACATAGGTTAGAAAGTATTCCGTTAGAAAATTGCGTTAGAGGATGAATTATGTTCAAACATTTTGTCATAGAACAGAGCTGTCCTTCTGCTCCTGGATTCGGGCTTGGGGGTGGGGGGCGATCCCTGCTCCAATGCAGGGGTTGGGGGCATCCCAGAAGTTGGCCCAGGCCCAGGCTCCCGCCTCGGGGCCAGGAGTGAGGACGAGGCACCCAGAGGAAAGCTCCCGTGTCTCTGACCTGGAGTCGCAGGCAGGCCGCAGGAGCTGAGGGCTGTCACATGCTGGCGGCCGAGGCGGCCCCATTTTCGTTCTGCAAACACTCACGCGGCAGCGTTTCCTGTGGGCCAGATCCGCTCTAAGTGCTTTAGAAACGTTCCTTCACGGCTCCTGGACTTGGTGGCAGGCCAGAGGTTAAACCCCGTGCCCCACGATGTCACCCTCTAACTCCTGTCCAGCCGAACCTGTCCACCTGGGGAGGGAGCCCCTCTCAGCAGGTTTCAAGAGTCCTGGCGTTTTCCTGGCTGCCCTCACCTGGTGCCAACCATGTCCCTGCCAGGTGTCCCCGGAAGCCCTTGACCTCCTTCCACTTGCACTCCCCCTCCTCGGGATGGGCCACGTGGCGAGACCCCCTCGGGGCAGGCCGGGCTCTGGGGACAAACACAGAAGCAGGACAGCATGTCTGGTGAAGCACGCAGTCCAGCAGGAGCGACAGACTCAACCCCAGCCCCGTGTGACCCGGCTATACAAAGAGCCCCACTTGAGGGCCAGCTGGGTCTACTACTTCACAGGGTAGCTCCTACATCACAGCAATCTGGGAGCTGTCCTTGACCCGCTCTGCAGATGGCTACATAAAGGCTCAGCTTTCAGTAAGGTCACGGGCAATAAGAGGCCCATCTGGCATTCCCATGGGGGTTGTCTCAGACCAGTGTGGGGCTCTCAGGAGTCTGAGCCCCTCTCCCACACTCCCAGAGAGCCCTCTAGGAGGCAAGGCTCCTCCTGTTTGTCAGGAGAAGATGGGGTAGGTCCAGGGGAGCAAAGGGGAGGGCATTCCAGGGAAAGACCTGGAGAGGGGTTAACCTGGCTCCTTGGGGAGCTGCGGGGGGCTGGAGCTGGCAGGAGACCTGAGCAAATGTTCACCTGACTGAGGAGGACTGGTACCTCCCAGTCTTCCCCCAGGGTAGCCCCAACTCACCATTCCCAGGGCCAGACTGGTGAGCTGTCCAGTCTCGGAGGTGGACAAAGAGTGTTTGCAGACGCTGGTGCAGACTCCAGCTCTGTCCTTGGGCGAGTCTCGTGCCCTCTCAAAGCCTCGGTTGCTCCATCTGTAAGACAGACTAGCTCCCGGGCCTTTAGGAGGAGTGGCCACTTTAATCTCCCTGTTTTAGGGCACAGAAGAGACCCCCCCAACCCCAAACTATGATTTAAGAACCTTTCTTAAGTCTTAAAAGGGAAGACACAGACATGTCATCCTGATGCGGAAGGCCATTAGCTGGGGTCAGAATAATCTAAAAATTTAAAGGGGGGACGAGAGGGCAGAGGACAGTGTCACAAGCTCGTGATTGGTGGCAGATCCATGCAGCAGGAGCAAGGCCATGATTGGGACATGCATACTTTGTTCGCTAGACAGAAAGACTTGTGAGATTGGTCCAACCAAAGCAGTCCATGATGTATGACAATGTGACCCCCTGTACTGTCCCTCCATCAAGGATACACCCAGGACAGCCCCTAGGAGAGACTGTCCCTCCCTGGGCTGACCAGAGAGGGGTAGAGATAATCCACTTTCCAAGGTTTTCTGCACGGGGGCATGATGATCTACATCTTGGGTTACTGATCAGGAGCCCTGGTGGCGTAGCGGTTACACTTTGGGCTGCTAACCACAAGGTCAGCAGTTCAGAGCCACCAGCCACACCGAGGGTGAAAGACAGAGCTCTCTACTCCTGTCAAGAGTTAGTCTAGGAAACCCACCGGGGCAATGCCACCCTGTCCTACAGGGTCCCTCTGAGTCAGTAGGGAGTCCAAGGCAGCGAGTTTGGGTTTGCTCTTTGGTTTCATCTACACGGGGACTCTGCAGATAGACATGGGACTGTCAGTGTCCTCCATGGCCCTTTGTAAACCAGGCACTCAGAATGGAAGCTCTAATGCAGCCCCAAGGCCCAAAGCCAGCCCTCCCAGCGGCTCCTGGGTGAAGGGCTCATTGCTTTCGCTCAGGTGGAGGGCGGACCCCTAGAATCCAATGCAGGGATCTTTCACCAGCCCTCCCGCCTCGGGCCGGCCACCTGGGGGTGTCACAGGTGTCTCTGGCTGGCCAGGTGGGGGAGGGGTGGGAACCCAAATCAGCAGTGACTAAGATGTGAACCCCGAACTGCTCTGGCAGGGAGCCTCCTCCCCCGGTGAGGTGACTCATGTGGGAACAGGCACGGAAGATGCCAGGATGCAGAGGTGACTCGCTTCCCTCGCAGGAAGCTGGTGGCGGTGTCGTGGGCTTGCAGGGATGGGATGTCTACCCGACGACTCTGGGGGTGGGGAGCGAGGCCCTGTGGCCTGGGTTTGAATCTCATCGATGTCTCCATTCCTCAGTGGTGGCATCAGCGAGTGAGTTCGCCTCTCGGGATTGGGTCCTTCCTTTTGTGCCTTGTCCCACCCTGGTGCAGCCTCGCCTCAAAGACCTGGCCCTCGGTGTGGGAGCAGCCCTCTCTGGTTGGTGGTGGGGCACTCTGCACAGCCTGCATCTCATGTCCACCTTTCACACACCTGGCTTTAAGCAGATACCTACTGCACCAGGACCCCCTGGCTCCCCACCCCCAGGGAGTAGGGAGGGGGCAGAGCTGGACAGCAGACCCTGGCTGGCCCCTGCCCAAGACTCTCTGCTTGGTCCACACAGCTTCCCCGAGTCAGTACAAGGGCAGGAGTACACATGTGGGTGGTTTTCATGAAGAGGGAGAACTAGGGACCTGCATCTTACAGGGGGAGAGAGAGAGAGAGAGAGAGAGAACAAGCTAATTTCTAAAGCACTGGGTTTGGGGACGGCTGCATTTTCCAGAAGTCGCTGAACTCCATCTTGAATCTTGCCGTGAGTCCAGTTTCCATTTGAGTCTTCTCTGGCCCTTAGCCAGCCACGGATCAGGTTTGACCTCCACAGGGTCAATGACCACAGTCGAGAGGGCCAGCTGGGGGAAGGATTAAACAGATCATGAATTGAGGGGCAGGATCGTAGGGGCGTCACGGGTGAGTCAGTAAAGAAAAGGCCCTCTCCCAGCACTAACCCTAGAAGGGGGGCTGCATTTCAGCTCCAAGGTGACAGGAGGACCCCTAGAGGAAGCTGGGACACCTGGGACAGAGAGGATCCCTCAGGAGCTCTTTACCAACTGCAGGATACCAGGTGTGCAGTGGGTCCTTCCAGGCAGCAAGACAGAGAGAGAGAGAGAGAGAGAGAGACGCGTAACTCTCCCTCATGTCCCAGGGACCCCGGCCTCCCTCAGGATTCTGGTAGCTCAGAAGAATGAGGTGTTTTGTCTTGAAGCGGTGGATTGCAACTTTACGCAGGCATTTAAAAAGCCAGTTGCCCACTGCCTTCCAGAAAGGTGAGCATGACTCTAGGACAAATAATTTGGAAATAACTAATAAGACTCATTTAAAAAAAGCAAAAAGCTCATGTCAGCTCTCACCTAGACCTTCAGAGTCTGAAGAGTTACCCTTAAGGATTCGTCCGAAGACAGGCAAGATGGTGAAGTTTTTCTTCTTTTTTTTCCACATAGAGTCACTTGAAATAGTAACAAACGCAAGGTGACCTCGGGAATGCATGACAAGAGGAGGGTGACGTAGTCACTCATCAGAATGCTGTCAGGTCACAGACCGCTGCTGCTGAGACAACCTCTACGACCGATTCATTCTAAATGGCATATGAGCCGGTGGTCAGGGGAAAGAGCAAGCTACAGAATGAGAAACCCATGTCCGTGGGTTCCCTCTGGTTAGAAATGACAGGAAACCACTCCAGAAAGTGCTCAGTCAGAGGGCTCTCACGAGGGCCAGTCTATCATGGAACAGAGGACTGGGCGCCAGGCCTCCGATGGGTAGGCATTTGGAACCTGAAAGTTGGCAGGTGCCCAGCGAGAGCCTCTTGGGGCCCATGTCTCTCAACGTTCCTGTCTGCTTTTCTCTGTTCTCAGTCACTTCCTCCTCCTCCTCCTCCTTCCTCTCCCTCTCTCGGTCTCTCTCTCCATTCTCACTGTGGCCAGGAACCTGCTTCTTCTTCTTGTGGGTTGCACATGGCTCAGCCTCCTGGGGGGTTACAAGTGCCCTGTAACTACCACACCATTTCACTCCCATTAAGGTGGCACTGCCATTGGGTAAGCATTGGGCTGCTAACCACAAGATTGGCCGTTTGAACCCACCGGCCTCTCTAAGGGAGAAAGAAAGATCTCTCTGCTGCTGTAAAGGCATCGATCTCTTGACTACTGCTTCCACGGGACTTGATTGTGGATTCAAGCAGGACAAAATCCTTGACGTCAACCTTCTGTCCGTTTATCAGGATGCTACCTATTGATCCACTTGTGAGGACTGCGTTCTATTGAGCTGTCAGCCCCACTAAAGAGGACAATCCCTGACCTTCACCAGCACGTCCGCCTCACTTTCAGCAAGCAAGGTTGTTCATAAAGCTTCCTCCAATCCTGATACCCCATTCTTCTTTCTAGAATCGGCGTTTCTGATTAGTTTCTCTGCATACAGAATCACCGTAGGATCCAGCAATTTTACTCGTGGGTGTGTACCCCGAAGACTTGAAAGCGGGGGCTCAAACATCAGTGTTGATTGCAGCCCTCGTCACAGTAACCGAAAGATGGTAACAACCTAAATGCCCATCAGCAGATGAACGGATTAACAAAGCCTGGTGCACGCCTATCATGGAATGCGATTTCCCCGCTGGGAGGAGAGGAGTCATGACACCTGCTATTGAGTAGATGGAGCTCAAAGACATGGTGCTGAGTGAAATAAGCAAACACCACGTGAGGCAGTTAGTTTATTGTGCCAACCTGGCTGATAAACACATGTGGAGTTAATTGAAGGGTGGAGGGATAAATGGCTCAGTAAGCCTTGCCTTTCTAGTTCTTGGGTCTCTTATTTTGGGATGGTGGACCAGGGTGCAGCTGCCTTAGAAGTTTCCAGCTCAAAATAACAATGTATAAATTACCAAGGGCACATGAGGGAGGGGGAAAAAAAAGAGGACCTGATGCAAAGGGCTTAAGTGGAGAGTAAATGCTTTGAGAATGATTAGGGCAGGGACTGTATGGATGTGCTTTATACAATTGATGTATGTATATGTATGGATTGTGATAAGAGTTGTATGAGCCCCTAATAAAACGTTTTAAAAAAAAGTTTCCAGCTTCAGCTGGCAAGGCTCACTTCCTGCAAGACATCCCCAAGGAGAAGCAGCATGGATCTACCCCGATGCAGCCCTGGGTGCTGGAGCAGCCGTGTGGAGACCCCTGTCAGCACTGAGATGCTTACACATTCACTGACTCGGCTTTCCTCCTGCAGTCGGCGTCATTGCGTCTGTTTTGGGAGATGGAGGAGGACTTTGTGGATTGGTGTTGGACGTGTGGGTTAATGGGTTACTGTTGGATTTGTGGGCTTGGGCAGCACTGGGTTGGGGTGTTTTCTTGATGCACACTTAACCTTTATATAAAACTCTCTTATTCATGAGCTTCTGTGGATTTGTTTCTCTAAAGTACCCAGACTAACACACATCAAAAGGCAAGAAAAGGCAAATGAACAGAGACCAGAGTTTATTGTGGTTTCTAGGGCAGGAGAGAGGAGGTAATTAACAGTGATTAAAGACAGAGTGACACAGCTGGCTCTAAGAACACCAGGGAAAAGTTGAGTTGGCAAAAGTTGGGTGATAGATATATTTACAAGGCCTCTGTCCCCACCCCCCACCCAACACACTAATGTAGCTGCTAAGGCTGCTAATGGCCAACCAGGTACCTCATGGGATTAGGAGCCTTGGTTTGGAAGTGTAGTGTCGTGGTTTGATGTGACATCCCAGTTAAGAATGTATTTAGTGCTCCTGTTCCAGCCTCTCCCTTCTCTGCACAGGTGAGCTTGCAGACTATCCATAGCACAATTATGCATCGCCATTCACCTTGAAGCGACAGAGGAGGGGGAATCAGGAGGAACAGGATATGGAATGTGTGGCTAATTGCCTCCATAGGCAACTCCTTGTTTTACCTTGAGAGCAGAAGAATGGGACACTTTGATCACAGATTTCATAGAAAAATCCTGATCAAAAGGGGAAAACAGAATTTCAAATTGACCTAGGCTTGACTCTCTGGGGACCGGTGACTGGATGGGCTCCGGAAACTACGCCCTGAGATCCTCTTTGGACTTGAAACCCGAGCTATCCCCTGAAGGCTGCTTCAAAGAGAACAGTTGTCTAGCTTCACTCGTGTAAAAAGGTCTGTCTCGAGCATCACACTCTTTTAAAAACAATCTACCTGGGACCAAATGGACAGCAGCACCCAGACAGACGATGAAAGAACCTTGGAGGACAACGGGTTTCTGTGACTGGGGCGGCCAAGAAAGGCCACCCAACTGAAAGGACTTGAAGGACATCACGTGCTGTCAATTGGAGGGGAGCCAAGGAGAGGAAGGCCCGCGAGGAGACGGACTGACACCGTGCGCTGTGATGGAGGCTCAACCGTGGGGACAATTGTGAGGCTGGCGCAGATCCGGGCAGCGGTCGCTCTGTTGTGTTGGAGGTCAACGACGGGTTGGACCGGACTCGGTGACACCTTACACCAATGACTCTTCTTTCTGGCCCCTTCTTGAGATAACACATCTCAACTTCCTGCCATTCGGTTCCTGATAAAGGTGAAGTGACACTTGGGGAAAATCCCGAGTTCGTGTCATTTGCACTGTGAGGACACTACGTGAAGTAGAACTTGACCTAAATATTTCATCCAACGCAAGCTCCTTTAAATCAAGCCGCCGTGTGCGTGTGCGTCTGTTAGATTCCTCGGGTGGGAAATACCTCAGTCCTTGGCTTCCCACGAGAAAGAAATTCATGCCAAAGCCTGGTTTGTGATCCAAGTGAGTTTTTATAAAGGACAGAGGACGTTTCGGGTTTTACTGTTAAGAACAGGGGCAACCTCGTGGGTCCATGAGACCGCACGCAGCACGTGGAGGCAGAGAAGCAGCAGGAAAAGAGAGGGTGGTCTCCGGTTCCGGCCTTTGGGCTGGGAGGCGTGGTCCACGGTACTGGTTGGCCCCCATTGGCGGAATTAAACCCACCTGGCCTAGACTGGGCCCATCCCGGTGTACTGCCCCCCTAGTACCGCCCCTTCCTGGCTCAGGGGCTGAATTGGCACATGCCTGGTGGACACCCTGGTCCCTGCTCTGCTACCTACCACTTCCTCTAGCTGAGGCCAGCTAATGCTACCTTAAAACATCCTGATGTTTTTATGGGCAAGCTGAGTGAAGAGTGGGCCATGGTATATGTCTGTATCTCAAACACTAGACCCAAGACGGGAAATCTAGTGCCGTTTTGCGAATCGGCAGGTCAAATACACCAGGCACAGTGTGATACTGGAGGCACCAAAATGTGTCTTCATGGGGCATCAGCCTCCACAACTGATAAGGTGCAATTGTGTGATTGAGGGGTAAATAAAAGAAACATCAGGGGAGAGGGGAGAGGGGAGAGGGGAGAGGGGAGAGGGGAGAGGGGAGAGGGGAGAGGGGAGAGGGGAGAGGGGAGAGGGGAGAGGGGAGAGGGGAGAGGGGAGAGGGGAGAGGGGAGAGGGGAGAGGGGAGAGGGGAGAGGGGAGAGGGGAGAGGGGAGAGGGGAGAGGGAGCAAATGCACTCTCCAACAGGCTTATAAAACCTCAGGGCATGCGCAAACCACATCAGACTCATACATGTAACAGGAAGGGGAGGTACCAGGGGGCATACACGTGACAGGAAGGCAAATACAGAACCAGGTGGGTGGGTTCTAGAGTTAAGGCCCCGGCTTAACCTTGGTGGCCCCTGAGCTGGCTTGACCTTAGGTGTCCCTGAGCTCTTCTCAGGGAGCAATCTATGCTCCTGACCAGAGGGAGTTTGCCATACTTAGGGTGGGGCGGACACTAGGGTCTGCTTGGCCTGGATGGCAGGCAACCTTCAGGAGTGCAGTCAGCAACCAGGAGCTTGTAAGAGGCTTCTTAAGATGGTGGTGGTGGCGGCGGTGGTGGTGATGGGGCGGGGGGGGGATCACTGTTAGCTAGGAGAATGTGCTGGGATTCATTCGCCTCCCAGACTCTCAATTATGAGTGTAGAGAATCTGTCGGCGCACACTCTTCCCGGATCTCTGTTTCCCACAGGTGTTGGCCCTTGTTCTCAGCAGGCAGCACGCTGTTCTTTCACAGCGATCACAGGATAGGTGCTCACAGTCGCTGCCTCCTACTGCTGACCTTCTAAGTGGTGTGACCCGAGCCACAAGAAAAACCAAGATCCCACTTACACGGTTCTGTGGATTCACACGCTGGGGCTGCCTCACAGGCCGGCCGGCCTACTTCTTGGTTGCGGTGGTTTGAGCTGTTTGCCCTTGGCCTCTGAAGCCTCCGTCTTTTCTCCTGCCATTGAATGTTCCAAGATGGAAGCCCCTGCATTCCTTCCCTGCCTGTCGCCCCCGCCCAGTAACCAAGGCTGCTGTCCCAGCCACCGCTTCCGTGCCTGACTGTTCTCGATCGATGTACGTCTCTGCCCACACCAGGCACCAGGGGGTGGGTGTGCCGCTCAGGAACTCTTCGCTCCAGGGGAGCAGCCATCTACTTATGGGCACCCAGGAGCCTTCCAGGAGCTGGGCGTCCCAGGAGAGGAGTTGGGGGCGTGTGCATAGCGCTAGGGGGCCTCCTGGAAGACCATTCCTCGTGGAGTCTGAGAACCTTTCTGATGACTGAAGTGGCCAGGGCCCTCCCCCTGCATTAAGAAGAGGTGGCTCAGGCTGCACCCGAGGATCTGGAGGATTCTAGAGCAGATCCTCCAGGAGGGTGAGTGGTGACGAGTCGGGATGCTAGCCACCAGGTCAGCAGCCAGAGGAGAAACTAGAGAAAGACGAGGCTCTCTGTGCGGGTCAGGCGGTCCAGCCTCTGGCCTCCAGAGGGGCCGTTCTACCCAGCCCTGTAGGTTGCTATGAGCCAGCATTGACTGGTGTGGTTGAGAAAGGCTTCTAGACTTTGGTGCTTCCTCGGTGTGTGCTGAGGCTACAATTCCTGATGGGGGCCCGGAAATGGCTTCATGATCTCTGAGCACGCTGGGGAAGGCAGAACCCACCACATGCTGTGTGTGGCTGCAGCTGAGAGGTTGGCCAGGGCGCGGAAAGCCACCCCC